>NC_063239.1:5896033-6196033 GCF_020740725.1 Corvus hawaiiensis | reverse complement strand
ATAGTCTCCTTGATGCCATGAGCCCCTGCAGTGTCACAATGGCTCCTTGCTTCCATGAGGAACACAAAAGCTTTGCATCAACACTGAGCAACAGCTGCTGAACGCACCTGGGAGCATCTGCTTGCATCAAACGAGGGCTTCAAGCTGAGAATGGCAGCAGCAGCTTCCATCTGACACTGAGAGCCAGGCAAAGGACAGGGACAGAGCATTCCGTGGAAGGACTGTGAGAATTCTGCTCTCAGAAATCATTGCTGCTCACAGTATCCCTTGTAGAAAGGGGACATCATTGCAGGCAGCCTGGACTCAGCATGTGGGTTTGGTTGTCTAGGGAACCTGCTCAGGCTTTTCCTTTCTTTCCTTACAAACAGGAAAACTTCTCCTGGGCCTGTGTGCAGGCAGAGCCCTGAGGAGAGCACTTGGCACATGGTGCCTCGGTGTGGGACAGCCAGCTGCAGAGCTGAAGGGAAGAAGCCCCGCTGTGTCACAATGGCTCCTTGGCTTCATGTGCATCACCTGTGTCACCATGGTCTCCTTGATTCCATGAGGCCCCGCTGTGTCACAATGGCTCCTTGGCTTCATGTGCATCACCTGTGTCACCATGGTCTCCTTGATTCCATGAGGCCCCACTGTGTCACAATGGCTCCTTGGCTTCATGTGCATCACCTGTGTCACCATGGTCTCCTTGATTCCATGAGGCCCCACTGGGTCACAATGGCTCCGTGGCTTCCATGTGGCCCCACTGTGTCACAATGGTCTCCTTGCTTCCATAGGTTTTCTATTGTAACAATGGACTCCTTGGTTCTGTGAGCTACCCTGCTTTTTGCAGAGGTGTCTTTGGTTCCAACAAGGCCCTGCTGCGTCTCATGAGGAACACATTTCCATGTGGTTCCATGATTCCCCACAGTGTCACCATGGAGCCTTGTTTCTAGGAGGTCCTGTACTGTCACAATTGTCTCCATGATGCCATGAGCCCCTGCAGTGTCACAATGGCTCCTTGCTTCCATGAGGAACACAAAAGCTTTGCATCAACACTGAGCAACAGCTGCTGAACGCACCTGGGAGCATCTGCTTGCATCAAAAGAGGGCTTCAAGCAGAGAATGGCAACAGCAGCTTCCATCTGCAACAGAGAGCCAGGCAAAGGACAGGGACAGAGAATTCCGTGGAAAGACTGCGAGAATTCTGCTCCCAGAGATCATTCCTGCTCACAGTGTCCCTTGTAGAAAGGGGACATCATTGCAGGCAGCCTGGACTGAGCATGTGGGTTTGGTTGTCTAGGGAACCTGCTCAGGCTTTTTCATTCTTTCCTTACAAACAGGAAAACTTCTCAGGGCCTGTGTGCAGGCAGAGCCTGGAGGAGAGCACTTGGCACATGGGGCCCCGGTCTGGGACAGCCAGCTGCAGAGCTGAAGGGAAGAAGCCCCGCTGTGTCACAATGGCTCCTTGACTTCATGTGCATCACCTGTGTCACCATGGTCTCCTTGATTCCATGAGGCCCCACTGGGTCACAATGGCTCCTTGGCTTCATGTGCATCACCTGTGTCACCATGGTCTCCTTGATTCCATGAGGCCCCACTGGGTCACAATGGCTCCTTGACTACATGTGCATCACCTGTGTCACCATGGTCTCCTTGATTCCATGAGGCCCCGCTGTGTCACAATGGCTCCTTGGCTTCATGTGCATCACCTGTGTCACCATGGTCTCCTTGATTCCATGAAGAACACAAAAGCTTTGCATCAACACTGAGCAACAGCTGCTGAACACACCTGGGAGCATCTGCTTGCATCAAACGAGGGCTTCAAGCAGAGAATGGCAGCAGCAGCTTCCATCTGACACTGAGAGCCAGGGAAAGGACAGGGACAGAGCATTCCGTGGAAGGACTGTGAGAATTCTGCTCTCAGAGATCATTGCTGCTCACAGTATCCCTTGTAGAAAGGGGACATCATTGCAGGCAGCCTGGACTCAGCATGTGGGTTTGGTTGTCTAGGGAACCTGCTCAGGCTTTTCCATTCTTTCCTTACAAACAGGAAAACTTCTCTGGGCCTGTGTGCAGGCAGAGCCCTGAGGAGAGTACTTGGCACATGGTGCCTCGGTGTGGGACAGCCAGCTGCAGAGCTGAAGGGAAGAAGCCCCGCTGGGTCACAATGGCTCCTTGGCTTCATGTGCATCACCTGTGTCACCATGGTCTCCTTGATTCCATGAGGCCCCACTGGGTCACAATGGCTCCTTGGCTTCATGTGCATCACCTGTGTCACCATGGTCTCCTTGATTCCATGAGGCCCCACTGGGTCACAATGGCTCCTTGGCTTCATGTGCATCACCTGTGTCACCATGGTCTCCTTGATTCCATGAGCCCCCACTGTGTCACAATGGCTCCTTGGCTTCATGTGCATCACCTGTGTCACCATGGTCTCCTTGATTCCATGAGGCCCCACTGTGTCACAATGGCTCCTTGACTTCATGTGCATCACCTGTGTCACCATGGTCTCCTTGATTCCATGAGGCCCCACTGGGTCACAATGGCTCCTTGGCTTCCATGTGGCCCCACTGTGTCACAATGGTCTCCTTGCTTCTATAGGTTTTCTATTGTAACAATGGACTCCTTGGTTCTGTGAGCTACCCTGCTTTTTGCAGAGGTGTCTTTGGTTCCAACAAGGCCCTGCTGCGTCTCATGAGGAACACATTTCCATGTGGTTCCATGATTCGACACGGTGTCATCATGGAGCCTTGTTTCTAGGAGGTTCTGTACTGTCACAATTGTCTCCTTGATCCCATGAGCCCCTGCAGTGTCACAATGGCTCCTTGCTTCCATGAGGAACACAAAAGCTTTGCATCAACACTGAGCAACAGCTGCTGAACACACCTGGGAGCATCTGCTTGCATCAAAAGAGGGCTTCAAGCAGAGAAAGGCAACAGCAGCTTCCATCTGCAACAGAGAGCCAGGGAAAGGACAGGGACAGAGAATTCCGTGGAAAGACTGCGAGAATTCTGCTCCCAGACATCATTCCTGCTCACAGTGTCCCTTGTAGAAAGGGGACATGATTGCAGGCAGCCTGGACTGAGCATGTGGGTTTGGTTGTCTAGGGAACCTGCTCAGGCTTTTTCATTCTTTCCTTACAAACAGGAAAACTTCTCTGGGCCTGTGTGCAGGCAGAGCCCTGAGGAGAGCACTTGGCACATGGTGCTGTGGGCTGGGACAGCCAGCTGCAGAGCTGAAGGGAAGAAGCCCCGCTGTGTCACAATGGCTCCTTGGCTTCATGTGCATCACCTGTGTCACCATGGTCTCCTTGATTCCATGAGGCCCCGCTGTGTCACAATGGCTCCTTGGCTTCATGTGCATCACCTGTGTCACCATGGTCTCCTTGATTCCATGAGGCCCCACTGGGTCACAATGGCTCCTTGGCTTCATGTGCATCACCTGTGTCACCATGGTCTCCTTGATTCCATGAGGCCCCACTGGGTCACAATGGCTCCTTGGCTTCATGTGCATCACCTGTGTCACCATGGTCTCCTTGATTCCATGAGGCCCCACTGGGTCACAATGGCTCCTTGGCTTCATGTGCATCACCTGTGTCACCATGGTCTCCTTGATTCCATGAGGCCCCACTGGGTCACAATGGCTCCTTGGCTTCATGTGCATCACCTGTGTCACCATGGTCTCCTTGATTCCATGAGGCCCCACTGTGTCACAATGGCTCCGTGGCTTCCATGTGGCCCCACTGTGTCACAATGGTCTCCTTGCTTCCATAGGTTTTCTATTGTAGCAATGGACTCCTTGGTTCTGTGAGCTACCCTGCTTTTTGCAGAGGTGTCTTTGGTTCCAACAAGGCCCTGCTGCGTCTCATGAGGAACACATTTCCATGTGGTTCATGATTCCCCACGGTGTCACCATGGAGCCTTGTTTCTAGGAGGTTCTGTACTGTCACAATTGTCTCCTTGATGCCATGAGCCCCTGCAGTGTCACAATGGCTCCTTGCTTCCATGAGGAACACAAAAGCTTTGCATCAACACTGAGCAACAGCTGCTGAACGCACCTGGGAGCATCTGCTTGCATCAAACGAGGGCTTCAAGCTGAGAATGGCAGCAGCAGCTTCCATCTGCAACAGAGAGCCAGGGAAAGGACAGGGACAGAGAATTCCGTGGAAAGACTGCGAGAATTCTGCTCCCAGAGATCATTCCTGCTCACAGTGTCCCTTGTAGAAAGGGGACATCATTGCAGGCAGCCTGGACTGAGCATGTGGGTTTGGTTGTCTAGGGAACCTGCTCAGGCTTTTTCATTCTTTCCTTACAAACAGGAAAACTTCTCTGGGCCTGTGTGCAGGCAGAGCCCTGAGGAGAGCACTTGGCACATGGTGCTGTGGGCTGGGACAGCCAGCTGCAGAGCTGAAGGGAAGAAGCCCCGCTGTGTCACAATGGCTCCTTGGCTTCATGTGCATCACCTGTGTCACCATGGTCTCCTTGATTCCATGAGGCCCCACTGGGTCACAATGGCTCCTTGGCTTCATGTGCATCACCTGTGTCACCATGGTCTCCTTGATTCCATGAGGCCCCACTGTGTCACAATGGCTCCGTGGCTTCCATGTGGCCCCACTGTGTCACAATGGTCTCCTTGCTTCCATAGGTTTTCTATTGTAGCAATGGACTCCTTGGTTCTGTGAGCTACCCTGCTTTTTGCAGAGGTGTCTTTGGTTCCAACAAGGCCCTGCTGCGTCTCATGAGGAACACATTTCCATGTGGTTCATGATTCCCCACGGTGTCACCATGGAGCCTTGTTTCTAGGAGGTTCTGTAGTGTCACAATTGTCTCCTTGATGCCATGAGCCCCTGCAGTGTCACAATGGCTCCTTGCTTCCATGAGGAACACAAAAGCTTTGCATCAACACTGAGCAACAGCTGCTGAACGCACCTGGGAGCATCTGCTTGCATCAAACGAGGGCTTCAAGCAGAGAATGGCAGCAGCAGCTTCCATCTGACACTGAGAGCCAGGCAAAGGACAGGGACAGAGAATTCAGTGGAAAGACTGTGAGAATTCTGCTCTCAGAAATCATTGCTGCTCACAGTATCCCTTGTAGAAAGGGGACATCATTGCAGGCAGCCTGGACTCAGCATGTGGGTTTGGTTGTCTAGGGAACCTGCTCAGGCTTTTCCTTTCTTTCCTTACAAACAGGAAAACTTCTCCTGGGCCTGTGTGCAGGCAGAGCCCTGAGGAGAGCAGTTGGCACATGGTGCTGTGGTCTGGGACAGCCAGCTGCAGAGCTGAAGGGAAGAAGCCCCGCTGTGTCACAATGGCTCCTTGGCTTCATGTGCATCACCTGTGTCACCATGGTCTCCTTGATTCCATGAGGCCCCGCTGGGTCACAATGGCTCCTTGGCTTCATGTGCATCACCTGTGTCACCATGGTCTCCTTGATTCCATGAGGCCCCACTGGGTCACAATGGCTCCGTGGCTTCCATGTGGCCCCACTGGGTCACAATGGTCTCCTTGCTTCCATAGGTTTTCTATTGTAACAATGGACTCCTTGGTTCTGTGAGCTACCCTGCTTTTTGCAGAGGTGTCTTTGGTTCCAACAAGGCCCTGCTGCGTCTCATGAGGAACACATTTCCATGTGGTTCCATGATTCCCCACAGTGTCACCATGGAGCCTTGTTTCTAGGAGGTCCTGTACTGTCACAATTGTCTCCATGATGCCATGAGCCCCTGCAGTGTCACAATGGCTCCTTGCTTCCATGAGGAACACAAAAGCTTTGCATCAACACTGAGCAACAGCTGCTGAACGCACCTGGGAGCATCTGCTTGCATCAAAAGAGGGCTTCAAGCAGAGAATGGCAGCAGCAGCTTCCATCTGACACTGAGAGCCAGGGAAAGGACAGGGACAGAGAATTCCGTGGAAAGACTGCGAGAATTCTGCTCCCAGAGATCATTCCTGCTCACAGTGTCCCTTGTAGAAAGGGGACATCATTGCAGGCAGCCTGGACTGAGCATGTGGGTTTGGTTGTCTAGGGAACCTGCTCAGGCTTTTTCATTCTTTCCTTACAAACAGGAAAACTTCTCAGGGCCTGTGTGCAGGCAGAGCCTGGAGGAGAGCACTTGGCACATGGGGCCCCGGTGTGGGACAGCCAGCTGCAGAGCTGAAGGGAAGAAGCCCCGCTGTGTCACAATGGCTCCTTGACTTCATGTGCATCACCTGTGTCACCATGGTCTCCTTGATTCCATGAGGCCCCACTGGGTCACAATGGCTCCTTGGCTTCATGTGCATCACCTGTGTCACCATGGTCTCCTTGATTCCATGAGGCCCCACTGTGTCACAATGGCTGCTTGACTACATGTGCATCACCTGTGTCACCATGGTCTCCTTGATTCCATGAGGCCCCACTGGGTCACAATGGCTCCTTGGCTTCATGTGCATCACCTGTGTCACCATGGTCTCCTTGATTCCATGAGGCCCCACTGGGTCACAATGGCTCCTTGGCTTCATGTGCATCACCTGTGTCACCATGGTCTCCTTGATTCCATGAGGCCCCGCTGTGTCACAATGGCTCCTTGGCTTCATGTGCATCACCTGTGTCACCATGGTCTCCTTGATTCCATGAAGAACACAAAAGCTTTGCATCAACACTGAGCAACAGCTGCTGAACACACCTGGGAGCATCTGCTTGCATCAAACGAGGGCTTCAAGCTGAGAATGGCACCAGTAGCTTCCATCTGACACTGAGAGCCAGGGAAAGGACAGGGACAGAGCATTCCGTGGAAGGACTGCGAGAATTCTGCTCTCAGAGATCATTGCTGCTCACAGTATCCCTTGTAGAAAGGGGACATCATTGCAGGCAGCCTGGACTGAGCATGTGGGTTTGGTTGTCTAGCGAACCTGCTCAGGCTTTTTCATTCTTTCCTTACAAACAGGAAAACTTCTCTGGGCCTGTGTGCAGGCAGAGCCCTGAGGAGAGTACTTGGCACATGGTGCCTCGGTGTGGGACAGCCAGCTGCAGAGGTGAAGGGAAGAAGCCCCGCTGGGTCACAATGGCTCCTTGGCTTCATGTGCATCACCTGTGTCACCATGGTCTCCTTGATTCCATGAGGCCCCACTGGGTCACAATGGCTCCTTGGCTTCATGTGCATCACCTGTGTCACCATGGTCTCCTTGATTCCATGAGGCCCCACTGGGTCACAATGGCTCCTTGGCTTCATGTGCATCACCTGTGTCACCATGGTCTCCTTGATTCCATGAGGCCCCACTGTGTCACAATGGCTCCGTGGCTTCCATGTGGCCCCACTGTGTCACAATGGTCTCCTTGCTTCCATAGGTTTTCTATTGTAGCAATGGACTCCTTGGTTCTGTGAGCTACCCTGCTTTTTGCAGAGGTGTCTTTGGTTCCAACAAGGCCCTGCTGCGTCTCATGAGGAACACATTTCCATGTGGTTCATGATTCCCCACGGTGTCACCATGGAGCCTTGTTTCTAGGAGGTTCTGTACTGTCACAATTGTCTCCTTGATGCCATGAGCCCCTGCAGTGTCACAATGGCTCCTTGCTTCCATGAGGAACACAAAAGCTTTGCATCAACACTGAGCAACAGCTGCTGAACGCACCTGGGAGCATCTGCTTGCATCAAACGAGGGCTTCAAGCTGAGAATGGCAGCAGCAGCTTCCATCTGCAACAGAGAGCCAGGGAAAGGACAGGGACAGAGAATTCCGTGGAAAGACTGCGAGAATTCTGCTCCCAGAGATCATTCCTGCTCACAGTGTCCCTTGTAGAAAGGGGACATCATTGCAGGCAGCCTGGACTGAGCATGTGGGTTTGGTTGTCTAGGGAACCTGCTCAGGCTTTTTCATTCTTTCCTTACAAACAGGAAAACTTCTCTGGGCCTGTGTGCAGGCAGAGCCCTGAGGAGAGCACTTGGCACATGGTGCTGTGGGCTGGGACAGCCAGCTGCAGAGCTGAAGGGAAGAAGCCCCGCTGTGTCACAATGGCTCCTTGGCTTCATGTGCATCACCTGTGTCACCATGGTCTCCTTGATTCCATGAGGCCCCACTGGGTCACAATGGCTCCTTGGCTTCATGTGCATCACCTGTGTCACCATGGTCTCCTTGATTCCATGAGGCCCCACTGTGTCACAATGGCTCCGTGGCTTCCATGTGGCCCCACTGTGTCACAATGGTCTCCTTGCTTCCATAGGTTTTCTATTGTAGCAATGGACTCCTTGGTTCTGTGAGCTACCCTGCTTTTTGCAGAGGTGTCTTTGGTTCCAACAAGGCCCTGCTGCGTCTCATGAGGAACACATTTCCATGTGGTTCATGATTCCCCACGGTGTCACCATGGAGCCTTGTTTCTAGGAGGTTCTGTAGTGTCACAATTGTCTCCTTGATGCCATGAGCCCCTGCAGTGTCACAATGGCTCCTTGCTTCCATGAGGAACACAAAAGCTTTGCATCAACACTGAGCAACAGCTGCTGAACGCACCTGGGAGCATCTGCTTGCATCAAACGAGGGCTTCAAGCTGAGAATGGCAGCAGCAGCTTCCATCTGACACTGAGAGCCAGGCAAAGGACAGGGACAGAGAATTCAGTGGAAAGACTGTGAGAATTCTGCTCTCAGAAATCATTGCTGCTCACAGTATCCCTTGTAGAAAGGGGACATCATTGCAGGCAGCCTGGACTCAGCATGTGGGTTTGGTTGTCTAGGGAACCTGCTCAGGCTTTTCCTTTCTTTCCTTACAAACAGGAAAACTTCTCCTGGGCCTGTGTGCAGGCAGAGCCCTGAGGAGAGCAGTTGGCACATGGTGCTGTGGTCTGGGACAGCCAGCTGCAGAGCTGAAGGGAAGAAGCCCCGCTGTGTCACAATGGCTCCTTGGCTTCATGTGCATCACCTGTGTCACCATGGTCTCCTTGATTCCATGAGGCCCCGCTGGGTCACAATGGCTCCTTGGCTTCATGTGCATCACCTGTGTCACCATGGTCTCCTTGATTCCATGAGGCCCCACTGGGTCACAATGGCTCCGTGGCTTCCATGTGGCCCCACTGGGTCACAATGGTCTCCTTGCTTCCATAGGTTTTCTATTGTAACAATGGACTCCTTGGTTCTGTGAGCTACCCTGCTTTTTGCAGAGGTGTCTTTGGTTCCAACAAGGCCCTGCTGCGTCTCATGAGGAACACATTTCCATGTGGTTCCATGATTCCCCACAGTGTCACCATGGAGCCTTGTTTCTAGGAGGTCCTGTACTGTCACAATTGTCTCCATGATGCCATGAGCCCCTGCAGTGTCACAATGGCTCCTTGCTTCCATGAGGAACACAAAAGCTTTGCATCAACACTGAGCAACAGCTGCTGAACGCACCTGGGAGCATCTGCTTGCATCAAAAGAGGGCTTCAAGCAGAGAATGGCAGCAGCAGCTTCCATCTGACACTGAGAGCCAGGGAAAGGACAGGGACAGAGAATTCCGTGGAAAGACTGCGAGAATTCTGCTCCCAGAGATCATTCCTGCTCACAGTGTCCCTTGTAGAAAGGGGACATCATTGCAGGCAGCCTGGACTGAGCATGTGGGTTTGGTTGTCTAGGGAACCTGCTCAGGCTTTTTCATTCTTTCCTTACAAACAGGAAAACTTCTCAGGGCCTGTGTGCAGGCAGAGCCCTGAGGAAAGCACTTGGCACATGGTGCTGTGGGCTGGGACAGCCAGCTGCAGAGGTGAAGGGAAGAAGCCCCGCTGTGTCACAATGGCTCCTTGGCTTCATGTGCATCACCTGTGTCACCATGGTCTCCTTGATTCCATGAGGCCCCCCTGTGTCACAATGGCTCCTTGGCTTCATGTGCATCACCTGTGTCACCATGGTCTCCTTGATTCCATGAGGCCTCACTGGGTCACAATGGCTCCTTGGCTTCATGTGCATCACCTGTGTCAGCATGGTCTCCTTGATTCCATGAGGCCCCACTGGGTCACAATGGCTCCTTGGCTTCATGTGCATCACCTGTGTCACCATGGTCTCCTTGATTCCATGAGGCCCCACTGGGTCACAATGGCTCCTTGGCTGCATGTGCATCACCTGTGTCACCATGGTCTCCTTGATTCCATGAGGCCCCACTGGGTCACAATGGCTCCGTGGCTTCCATGTGGCCCCACTGTGTCACAATGGCCGCTTGCTTCCATAGGTTTTCTAATGTAACAATGGACTCCTTGGTTCTGTGAGCTACCCTGCTTTTTGCAGAGGTGTCTTTGGTTCCAACAAGGCCCTGCTGCGTCTCATGAGGAACACATTTCCATGCGGTTCCATGATTCGCCACGGTGTCACCATGGAGCCTTGTTTCTAGGAGGTTCTGTACTGTCACAATTGTCTCCTTGATGCCATGAGCCCCTGCAGTGTTACAATGGCTCCTTGCTTCCATGAGGAACACAAAAGCTTTGCATCAACACTGAGCAACAGCTGCTGAACACACCTGGGAGCATCTGCTTGCATCAAAAGAGGGCTTCAAGCAGAGAATGGCAGCAGCAGCTTCCATCTGCAACAGAGAGCCAGGCAAAGGACAGGGACAGAGAATTCTGTGGAAAGACTGCGAGAATTCTGCTCCCAGAGATCATTCCTGCTCACAGTGTCCCTTGTAGAAAGGGGACATCATTGCAGGCAGCCTGGACTGAGCATGTGGGTTTGGTTGTCTAGGGAACCTGCTCAGGCTTTTTCATTCTTTCCTTACAAACAGGAAAACTTCTCTGGGCCTGTGTGCAGGCAGAGCCCTGAGGAGAGCACTTGGCACATGGTGCTGTGGGCTGGGACAGCCAGCTGCAGAGCTGAAGGGAAGAAGCCCCGCTGTGTCACAATGGCTCCTTGGCTTCATGTGCATCACCTGTGTCACCATGGTCTCCTTGATTCCATGAGGCCCCACTGTGTCACAATGGCTCCTTGGCTTCATGTGCATCACCTGTGTCACCATGGTCTCCTTGATTCCATGAGGCCCCACTGGGTCACAATGGCTCCTTGGCTTCATGTGCATCACCTGTGTCACCATGGTCTCCTTGATTCCATGAGGCCCCACTGGGTCACAATGGCTCCTTGGCTTCATGTGCATCACCTGTGTCACAATGGTCTCCTTGATTAAATGAGGCCCTGCTGTGTCACAATGGCTCCTTGGCTTCATGTGCATCACCTGTGTCACCATGGTCTCCTTGATTCCATGAGCCCCCACTGTGTCACAATGGCTCCTTGGCTTCATGTGCATCACCTGTGTCACCATGGTCTCCTTGATTCCATGAGGCCCCACTGGGTCACAATGGCTCCTTGGCTTCATGTGCATCACCTGTGTCACCATGGTCTCCTTGATTCCATGAGGCCCCACTGGGTCACAATGGCTCCTTGGCTTCATGTGCATCACCTGTGTCACCATGGTCTCCTTGATTCCATGAGGCCCCACTGGGTCACAATGGCTCCGTGGCTTCCATGTGGCCCCACTGGGTCACAATGGTCTCCTTGCTTCCATAGGTTTTCTATTGTAACAATGGACTCCTTGGTTCTGTGAGCTACCCTGCTTTTTGCAGAGGTGTCTTTGGTTCCAACAAGGCCCTGCTGCGTCTCATGAGGAACACATTTCCATGTGGTTCCATGATTCCCCACGGTGTCACCATGGAGCCTTGTTTCTAGGAGGTTCTGTAGTGTCACAATTGTCTCCTTGATGCCATGAGCCCCTGCAGTGTCACAATGGCTCCTTGCTTCCATGAGGAACACAAAAGCTTTGCATCAACACTGAGCAACAGCTGCTGAACGCACCTGGGAGCATCTGCTTGAATCAAACGAGGGCTTCAAGCAGAGAATGGCAGCAGCAGCTTCCATCTGACACTGAGAGCCAGGGAAAGGACAGGGACAGAGAATTCCGTGGAAAGACTGCGAGAATTCTGCTCCCAGAGATCATTCCTGCTCACAGTGTCCCTTGTAGAAAGGGGACATCATTGCAGGCAGCCTGGACTGAGCATGTGGGTTTGGTTGTCTAGGGAACCTGCTCAGGCTTTTTCATTCTTTCCTTACAAACAGGAAAACTTCTCTGGGCCTGGGTGCAGGCAGAGCCCTGAGGAGAGCACTTGGCACACGGTGCCCCGGTCTGGGACAGCCAGCTGCAGAGCTGAAGGGAAGAAGCCCCGCTGTGTCACAATGGCTCCTTGGCTTAATGTGCATCACCTGTGTCACCCTGGTCTCCTTGATTCCATGAGGCCCCACTGGGTCACAATGGCTCCTTGGCTTCATGTGCATCACCTGTGTCACCATGGTCTCCTTGATTCCATGAGGCCCCACTGGGTCACAATGGCTCCTTGGCTTCATGTGCATCACCTGTGTCACCATGGTCTCCTTGATTCCATGAGGCCCCACTGGGTCACAATGGCTCCTTGGCTTCATGTGCATCACCTGTGTCACCATGGTCTCCTTGATTCCATGAGGCCCCACTGTGTCACAATGGCTCCTTGGCTTCATGTGCATCACCTGTGTCACCATGGTCTCCTTGATTCCATGAGGCCCCGCTGTGTCACAATGGCTCCTTGGCTTCATGTGCATCACCTGTGTCACCATGGTCTCCTTGATTCCATGAAGAACACAAAAGCTTTGCATCAACACTGAGCAACAGCTGCTGAACACTCCTGGGAGCATCTGCTTGCATCAAACGAGGGCTTCAAGCAGAGAATGGCAGCAGCAGCTTCCATCTGACACTGAGAGCCAGGGAAAGGACAGGGACAGAGCATTCCGTGGAAGGACTGCGAGAATTCTGCTCTCAGAGATCATTGCTGCTCACAGTATCCCTTGTAGAAAGGGGACATCATTGCAGGCAGCCTGGACTGAGCATGTGGGTTTGGTTGTCTAGGGAACCTGCTCAGGCTTTTTCATTCTTTCCTTACAAACAGGAAAACTTCTCTGGGCCTGTGTGCAGGCAGAGCCCTGAGGAGAGCACTTGGCACATGGTGCCTCGGTCTGGGACAGCCAGCTGCAGAGCTGAAGGGAAGAAGCCCCGCTGGGTCACAATGGCTCCTTGGCTTCATGTGCATCACCTGTGTCACCATGGTCTCCTTGATTCCATGAGGCCCCACTGGGTCACAATGGCTCCTTGGCTTCATGTGCATCACCTGTGTCACCATGGTCTCCTTGATTCCATGAGGCCCCACTGGGTCACAATGGCTCCTTGGCTTCATGTGCATCACCTGTGTCACCATGGTCTCCTTGATTCCATGAGCCCCCACTGTGTCACAATGGCTCCTTGGCTTCATGTGCATCACCTGTGTCACCATGGTCTCCTTGATTCCATGAGGCCCCACTGTGTCACAATGGCTCCTTGACTTCATGTGCATCACCTGTGTCACCATGGTCTCCTTGATTCCATGAGGCCCCACTGGGTCACAATGGCTCCTTGGCTTCCATGTGGCCCCACTGTGTCACAATGGTCTCCTTGCTTCCATAGGTTTTCTATTGTAACAATGGACTCCTTGGTTCTGTGAGCTACCCTGCTTTTTGCAGAGGTGTCTTTGGTTCCAACAAGGCCCTGCTGCGTCTCATGAGGAACACATTTCCATGTGGTTCCATGATTCGCCACGGTGTCATCATGGAGCCTTGTTTCTAGGAGGTTCTGTACTGTCACAATTGTCTCCTTGATCCCATGAGCCCCTGCAGTGTCACAATGGCTCCTTGCTTCCATGAGGAACACAAAAGCTTTGCATCAACACTGAGCAACAGCTGCTGAACACACCTGGGAGCATCTGCTTGCATCAAACGAGGGCTTCAAGCTGAGAAAGGCAGCAGCAGCTTCCATCTGCAACAGAGAGCCAGGGAAAGGACAGGGACAGAGAATTCCGTGGAAAGACTGCGAGAATTCTGCTCCCAGAGATCATTCCTGCTCACAGTGTCCCTTGTAGAAAGGGGACATCATTGCAGGCAGCCTGGACTGAGCATGTGGGTTTGTTGTCTAGGGAACCTGCTCAGGCTTTTTCATTCTTTCCTTACAAACAGGAAAACTTCTCTGGGCCTGTGTGCAGGCAGAGCCCTGAGGAAAGCACTTGGCACATGGTGCTGTGGGCTGGGACAGCCAGCTGCAGAGGTGAAGGGAAGAAGCCCCTCTGTGTCACAATGGCTCCTTGGCTTCATGTGCATCACCTGTGTCACCATGGTCTCCTTGATTCCATGAGGCCCCCCTGTGTCACAATGGCTCCTTGGCTTCATGTGCATCACCTGTGTCACCATGGTCTCCTTGATTCCATGAGGCCTCACTGGGTCACAATGGCTCCTTGGCTTCATGTGCATCACCTGTGTCAGCATGGTCTCCTTGATTCCATGAGGCCCCACTGGGTCACAATGGCTCCTTGGCTTCATGTGCATCACCTGTGTCACCATGGTCTCCTTGATTCCATGAGGCCCCACTGGGTCACAATGGCTCCTTGGCTGCATGTGCATCACCTGTGTCACCATGGTCTCCTTGATTCCATGAGGCCCCACTGGGTCACAATGGCTCCGTGGCTTCCATGTGGCCCCACTGTGTCACAATGGCCGCTTGCTTCCATAGGTTTTCTAATGTAACAATGGACTCCTTGGTTCTGTGAGCTACCCTGCTTTTTGCAGAGGTGTCTTTGGTTCCAACAAGGCCCTGCTGCGTCTCATGAGGAACACATTTCCATGCGGTTCCATGATTCGCCACGGTGTCACCATGGAGCCTTGTTTCTAGGAGGTTCTGTACTGTCACAATTGTCTCCTTGATGCCATGAGCCCCTGCAGTGTCACAATGGCTCCTTGCTTCCATGAGGAACACAAAAGCTTTGCATCAACACTGAGCAACAGCTGCTGAACACACCTGGGAGCATCTGCTTGCATCAAACGAGGGCTTCAAGCAGAGAAAGGCAGCAGCAGCTTCCATCTGCAACAGAGAGCCAGGGAAAGGACAGGGACAGAGAATTCCGTGGAAAGACTGCGAGAATTCTGCTCCCAGAGATCATTCCTGCTCACAGTGTCCCTTGTAGAAAGGGGACATCATTGCAGGCAGCCTGGACTGAGCATGTGGGTTTGTTGTCTAGGGAACCTGCTCAGGCTTTTTCATTCTTTCCTTACAAACAGGAAAACTTCTCTGGGCCTGTGTGCAGGCAGAGCCCTGAGGAAAGCACTTGGCACATGGTGCTGTGGGCTGGGACAGCCAGCTGCAGAGGTGAAGGGAAGAAGCCCCTCTGTGTCACAATGGCTCCTTGGCTTCATGTGCATCACCTGTGTCACCATGGTCTCCTTGATTCCATGAGGCCCCCCTGTGTCACAATGGCTCCTTGGCTTCATGTGCATCACCTGTGTCACCATGGTCTCCTTGATTCCATGAGGCCTCACTGGGTCACAATGGCTCCTTGGCTTCATGTGCATCACCTGTGTCAGCATGGTCTCCTTGATTCCATGAGGCCCCACTGGGTCACAATGGCTCCTTGGCTTCATGTGCATCACCTGTGTCACCATGGTCTCCTTGATTCCATGAGGCCCCACTGGGTCACAATGGCTCCTTGGCTTCATGTGCATCACCTGTGTCACCATGGTCTCCTTGATTCCATGAGGCCCCACTGGGTCACAATGGCTCCGTGGCTTCCATGTGGCCCCACTGTGTCACAATGGCCGCTTGCTTCCATAGGTTTTCTAATGTAACAATGGACTCCTTGGTTCTGTGAGCTACCCTGCTTTTTGCAGAGGTGTCTTTGGTTCCAACAAGGCCCTGCTGCGTCTCATGAGGAACACATTTCCATGCGGTTCCATGATTCGCCACGGTGTCACCATGGAGCCTTGTTTCTAGGAGGTTCTGTACTGTCACAATTGTCTCCTTGATGCCATGAGCCCCTGCAGTGTCACAATGGCTCCTTGCTTCCATGAGGAACACAAAAGCTTTGCATCAACACTGAGCAACAGCTGCTGAACACACCTGGGAGCATCTGCTTGCATCAAAAGAGGGCTTCAAGCAGAGAATGGCAGCAGCAGCTTCCATCTGCAACAGAGAGCCAGGCAAAGGACAGGGACAGAGAATTCTGTGGAAAGACTGCGAGAATTCTGCTCCCAGAGATCATTCCTGCTCACAGTGTCCCTTGTAGAAAGGGGACATCATTGCAGGCAGCCTGGACTGAGCATGTGGGTTTGGTTGTCTAGGGAACCTGCTCAGGCTTTTTCATTCTTTCCTTACAAACAGGAAAACTTCTCTGGGCCTGTGTGCAGGCAGAGCCCTGAGGAGAGCACTTGGCACATGGTGCTGTGGGCTGGGACAGCCAGCTGCAGAGCTGAAGGGAAGAAGCCCCGCTGTGTCACAATGGCTCCTTGGCTTCATGTGCATCACCTGTGTCACCATGGTCTCCTTGATTCCATGAGGCCCCACTGTGTCACAATGGCTCCTTGGCTTCATGTGCATCACCTGTGTCACCATGGTCTCCTTGATTCCATGAGGCCCCACTGGGTCACAATGGCTCCTTGGCTTCATGTGCATCACCTGTGTCACCATGGTCTCCTTGATTCCATGAGGCCCCACTGGGTCACAATGGCTCCTTGGCTTCATGTGCATCACCTGTGTCACAATGGTCTCCTTGATTAAATGAGGCCCTGCTGTGTCACAATGGCTCCTTGGCTTCATGTGCATCACCTGTGTCACCATGGTCTCCTTGATTCCATGAGCCCCCACTGTGTCACAATGGCTCCTTGGCTTCATGTGCATCACCTGTGTCACCATGGTCTCCTTGATTCCATGAGGCCCCACTGGGTCACAATGGCTCCTTGGCTTCATGTGCATCACCTGTGTCACCATGGTCTCCTTGATTCCATGAGGCCCCACTGGGTCACAATGGCTCCTTGGCTTCATGTGCATCACCTGTGTCACCATGGTCTCCTTGATTCCATGAGGCCCCACTGGGTCACAATGGCTCCGTGGCTTCCATGTGGCCCCACTGGGTCACAATGGTCTCCTTGCTTCCATAGGTTTTCTATTGTAACAATGGACTCCTTGGTTCTGTGAGCTACCCTGCTTTTTGCAGAGGTGTCTTTGGTTCCAACAAGGCCCTGCTGCGTCTCATGAGGAACACATTTCCATGTGGTTCCATGATTCCCCACGGTGTCACCATGGAGCCTTGTTTCTAGGAGGTTCTGTAGTGTCACAATTGTCTCCTTGATGCCATGAGCCCCTGCAGTGTCACAATGGCTCCTTGCTTCCATGAGGAACACAAAAGCTTTGCATCAACACTGAGCAACAGCTGCTGAACGCACCTGGGAGCATCTGCTTGAATCAAACGAGGGCTTCAAGCAGAGAATGGCAGCAGCAGCTTCCATCTGACACTGAGAGCCAGGGAAAGGACAGGGACAGAGCATTCCGTGGAAGGACTGTGAGAATTCTGCTCTCAGAGATCATTGCTGCTCACAGTATCCCTTGTAGAAAGGGGACATCATTGCAGGCAGCCTGGACTGAGCATGTGGGTTTGGTTGTCTAGGGAACCTGCTCAGGCTTTTCCTTTCTTTCCTTACAAACAGGAAAACTTCTCCTGGGCCTGTGTGCAGGCAGAGCCCTGAGGAGAGTACTTGGCACATGGTGCCTCGGTGTGGGACAGCCAGCTGCAGAGGTGAAGGGAAGAAGCCCCGCTGGGTCACAATGGCTCCTTGGCTTCATGTGCATCACCTGTGTCACCATGGTCTCCTTGATTCCATGAGGCCCCACTGGGTCACAATGGCTCCTTGGCTTCATGTGCATCACCTGTGTCACCATGGTCTCCTTGATTCCATGAGGCCCCACTGTGTCACAATGGCTCCTTGACTTCATGTGCATCACCTGTGTCACCATGGTCTCCTTGATTCCATGAGGCCCCACTGTGTCACAATGGCTCCTTGGCTTCCATGTGGCCCCACTGTGTCACAATGGTCTCCTTGCTTCCATAGGTTTTCTAATGTAACAATGGACTCCTTGGTTCTGTGAGCTACCCTGCTTTTTGCAGAGGTGTCTTTGGTTCCAACAAGGCCCTGCTGCGTCTCATGAGGAACACATTTCCATGTGGTTCCATGATTCGCCACGGTGTCATCATGGAGCCTTGTTTCTAGGAGGTTCTGTAGTGTCACAATTGTCTCCTTGATGCCATGAGCCCCTGCAGTGTCACAATGGCTCCTTGCTTCCATGAGGAACACAAAAGCTTTGCATCAACACCGAGCAACAGCTGCTGAACGCACCTGGGAGCATCTGCTTGCATCAAACGAGGGCTTCAAGCAGAGAAAGGCAGCAGCAGCTTCCATCTGCAACAGAGAGCCAGGGAAAGGACAGGGACAGAGAATTCCGTGGAAAGACTGCGAGAATTCTGCTCCCAGAGATCATTCCTGCTCACAGTGTCCCTTGTAGAAAGGGGACATCATTGCAGGCAGCCTGGACTGAGCATGTGGGTTTGTTGTCTAGGGAACCTGCTCAGGCTTTTTCATTCTTTCCTTACAAACAGGAAAACTTCTCTGGGCCTGTGTGCAGGCAGAGCCCTGAGGAAAGCACTTGGCACATGGTGCTGTGGGCGGGGACAGCCAGCTGCAGAGGTGAAGGGAAGAAGCCCCGCTGTGTCACAATGGCTCCTTGGCTTCATGTGCATCACCTGTGTCACCATGGTCTCCTTGATTCCATGAGGCCCCACTGGGTCACAATGGCTCCTTGGCTTCATGTGCATCACCTGTGTCACCATGGTCTCCTTGATTCCATGAGGCCCCACTGGGTCACAATGGCTCCTTGGCTTCCATGTGGCCCCACTGTGTCACAATGGCCGCTTGCTTCCATAGGTTTTCTAATGTAACAATGGACTCCTTGGTTCTGTGAGCTACCCTGCTTTTTGCAGAGGTGTCTTTGGTTCCAACAAGGCCCTGCTGCGTCTCATGAGGAACACATTTCCATGCGGTTCCATGATTCGCCACGGTGTCACCATGGAGCCTTGTTTCTAGGAGGTTCTGTAGTGTCACAATTGTCTCCTTGATGCCATGAGCCCCTGCAGTGTCACAATGGCTCCTTGCTTCCATGAGGAACACAAAAGCTTTGCATCAACACTGAGCAACAGCTGCTGAACACACCTGTGAGCATCTGCTTGCATCAAAAGAGGGCTTCAAGCAGAGAATGGCACCAGCAGCTTCCATCTGCAACAGAGAGCCAGGGAAAGGACAGGGACAGAGAATTCCGTGGAAAGACTGCGAGAATTCTGCTCCCAGAGATCATTCCTGCTCACAGTGTCCCTTGTAGAAAGGGGACATCATTGCAGGCAGCCTGGACTGAGCATGTGGGTTTGGTTGTCTAGGGAACCTGCTCAGGCTTTTTCATTCTTTCCTTACAAACAGGAAAACTTCTCAGGGCCTGTGTGCAGGCAGAGCCTGGAGGAGAGCACTTGGCACATGGTGCCCCGGTCTGGGACAGCCAGCTGCAGAGCTGAAGGGAAGAAGCCCCGCTGTGTCACAATGGCTCCTTGGCTTCATGTGCATCACCTGTGTCACCCTGGTCTCCTTGATTCCATGAGGCCCCACTGGGTCACAATGGCTCCTTGGCTTCATGTGCATCACCTGTGTCACCATGGTCTCCTTGATTCCATGAGGCCCCACTGGGTCACAATGGCTCCTTGGCTTCATGTGCATCACCTGTGTCACCATGGTCTCCTTGATTCCATGAGGCCCCACTGGGTCACAATGGCTCCTTGGCTTCATGTGCATCACCTGTGTCACCATGGTCTCCTTGATTCCATGAGGCCCCACTGGGTCACAATGGCTCCTTGGCTTCCATGTGGCCCCACTGGGTCACAATGGTCTCCTTGCTTCCATAGGTTTTCTATTGTAACAATGGACTCCTTGGTTCTGTGAGCTACCCTGCTTTTTGCAGAGGTGTCTTTGGTTCCAACAAGGCCCTGCTGCGTCTCATGAGGAACACATTTCCATGTGGTTCCATGATTCCCCACGGTGTCACCATGGAGCCTTGTTTCTAGGAGGTTCTGTAGTGTCACAATTGTCTCCTTGATGCCATGAGCCCCTGCAGTGTCACAATGGCTCCTTGCTTCCATGAGGAACACAAAAGCTTTGCATCAACACTGAGCAACAGCTGCTGAACACACCTGGGAGCATCTGCTTGCATCAAACGAGGGCTTCAAGCAGAGAATGGCACCAGCAGCTTCCATCTGACACTGAGAGCCAGGGAAAGGACAGGGACAGAGCATTCCGTGGAAGGACTGTGAGAATTCTGCTCTCAGAGATCATTCCTGCTCACAGTATCCCTTGTAGAAAGGGGACATCATTGCAGGCAGCCTGGACTGAGCATGTGGGTTTGGTTGTCTAGGGAACCTGCTCAGGCTTTTCCTTTCTTTCCTTACAAACAGGAAAACTTCTCCTGGGCCTGTGTGCAGGCAGAGCCCTGAGGAGAGCACTTGGCACATGGTGCCCCGGTCTGGGACAGCCAGCTGCAGAGCTGAAGGGAAGAAGCCCCGCTGTGTCACAATGGCTCCTTGGCTTCATGTGCATCACCTGTGTCACCATGGTCTCCTTGATTCCATGAGGCCCCGCTGTGTCACAATGGCTCCTTGGCTTCATGTGCATCACCTGTGTCACCATGGTCTCCTTGATTCCATGAGGCCCCACTGGGTCACAATGGCTCCTTGGCTTCATGTGCATCACCTGTGTCACCATGGTCTCCTTGATTCCATGAGGCCCCACTGTGTCACAATGGCTCCTTGGCTTCATGTGCATCACCTGTGTCACCATGGTCTCCTTGATTCCATGAGGCCCCACTGTGTCACAATGGCTCCTTGGCTTCATGTGCATCACCTGTGTCACCATGGTCTCCTTGATTCCATGAGGCCCCACTGGGTCACAATGGCTCCGTGGCTTCCATGTGGCCCCACTGGGTCACAATGGTGTCCTTGCTTCCATAGGTTTTCTATTGTAACAATGGACTCCTTGGTTCTGTGAGCTACCCTGCTTTTTGCAGAGGTGTCTTTGGTTCCAACAAGGCCCTGCTGCGTCTCATGAGGAACACATTTCCATGTGGTTCCATGATTCCCGACTGTGTCATCATGGAGTCTTGTTTCTAGGAGGTTCTGTACTGTCACAGTTGTCTCCTTGATGCCATGAGCCCCTGCAGTGTCACAATGGCTCCTTGCTTCCATGAGGAACACAAAAGCTTTGCATCAACACTGAGCAACAGCTGCTGAACACACCTGGGAGCATCTGCTTGCATCAAACGAGGGCTTCAAGCAGAGAAGGCACCAGCAGCTTCCATCTGACACTGAGAGCCAGGGAAAGGACAGGGACAGAGAATTCCGTGGAAAGACTGCGAGAATTCTGCTCCCAGAGATCATTCCTGCTGACAGTGTCCCTTGTAGAAAGGGGACATCATTGCAGGCAGCCTGGACTCAGCATGTGGGGTTTGTTGTTTAGGAAACCTGCTCAGGCTTTTCCATTCTTTCCTTACAAACAGGAAAACTTCTCTGGGCCTGTGTGCAGGCAGAGCCCTGAGGAGAGCAGTTGGCACATGGTGCTGTGGGCTGGGACAGCCAGCTGCAGAGCTGAAGGGAAGAAGCCCCACTGTGTCACAATGGCTCCTTGGCTTCATGTGCATCACCTGTGTCACCATGGTCTCCTTGATTCCATGAGGCCTCACTGTGTCACAATGGCTCCTTGGCTTCATGTGCATCACCTGTGTCACCATGGTCTCCTTGATTCCATGAGGCCCCACTGTGTCACAATGGCTCCTTGGCTTCATGTGCATCACCTGTGTCACCATGGTCTCCTTGATTCCATGAGGCCCCACTGGGTCACAATGGCTCCTTGGCTTCCACGTGGCCCCACTGTGTCACAATGGCCCCTTGCTTCCATAGGTTTTCTATTGTAACAATGGACTCCTTGGTTCTGTGAGCTACCCTGCTTTTTGCAGAGGTGTCTTTGGTTCCAACAAGGCCCTGTTGTGTCTCATGAGGAACACATTTCCATGTGGTTCCATGATTCGCCACGGTGTCACAATGGAGTCTTGTTTCTAGGAGGTTCTGTAGTGTCACAATTGTCTCCTTGATGCCATGAGCCCCTGCAGTGTCACAATGGCTCCTTGCTTCCATGAGGAACACAAAAGCTTTGCATCAACACTGAGCAACAGCTGCTGAAAGCACCTGGGAGCATCTGCTTGCATCAAACGAGGGCTTCAAGCAGAGAATGGCAGCAGCAGCTTCCATCTGCAACAGAGAGCCAGGCAAAGGACAGGGACAGAGAATTCCGTGGAAAGACTGCGAGAATTCTGCTCCCAGAGATCATTCCTGCTCACAGTGTCCCTTGTAGAAAGGGGACATCATTGCAGGCAGCCTGGACTGAGCATGTGGGTTTGGTTGTCTAGGGAACCTGCTCAGGCTTTTCCATTCTTTCCTTACAAACAGGAAAACTTCTCTGGGCCTGGGTGCAGGCAGAGCCCTTAGGAGAGCACTTGGCACATGGTGCTGTGGGCTGGGACAGCCAGCTGCAGAGCTGAAGGGAAGAAGCCCCGCTGTGTCACAATGGCTCCTTGGCTTCATGTGCATCACCTGTGTCACCATGGTCTCCTTGATTCCATGAGGCCCCACTGTGTCACAATGGCTCCTTGGCTTCATGTGCATCACCTGTGTCACCATGGTCTCCTTGATTCCATGAGGCCCCACTGTGTCACAATGGCTCCTTGACTACATGTGCATCACCTGTGTCACCATGGTCTCCTTGATTCCATGAGGCCCCACTGGGTCACAATGGCTCCTTGGCTTCATGTGCATCACCGGTGTCACCATGGTCTCCTTGATTCCATGAGGCCCCACTGGGTCACAATGGCTCCTTGGCTTCATGTGCATCACCTGTGTCACCATGGTCTCCTTGATTCCATGAGGCCCCGCTGTATCACAATGGCTCCTTGGCTTCATGTGCATCACCTGTGTCACAATGGTCTCCTTGATTCCATGAAGAACACAACATCTTTGCATCAACACTGAGCAACAGCTGCTGAACACACCTGGGAGCATCTGCTTGCATCAAACGAGGGCTTCAAGCTGAGAATGGCACCAGCAGCTTCCATCTGCAACAGAGAGCCAGGGAAAGGACAGGGACAGAGCATTCCGTGGAAGGACTGTGAGAATTCTGCTCTCAGAGATCATTCCTGCTCACAGTGTCCCTTGTAGAAAGGGGACATCATTGCAGGCAGCCTGGACTGAGCATGTGGGTTTGGTTGTCTAGGGAGCCTGCTCAGGCTTTTCCATTCTTTCCTTACAAACAGGAAAACTTCTCTGGGCCTGTGTGCAGGCAGAGCCCTGAGGAGAGTACTTGGCACATGGTGCCTCGGTGTGGGACAGCCAGCTGCAGAGGTGAAGGGAAGAAGCCCCGCTGTGTCACAATGGCTCCTTGGCTTCATGTGCATCACCTGTGTCAGCATGGTCTCCTTGATTCCATGAGGCCCCACTGGGTCACAATGGCTCCTTGGCTTCATGTGCATCACCTGTGTCACCATGGTCTCCTTGATTCCATGAGGCCCCGCTGTGTCACAATGGCTCCTTGGCTTCATGTGCATCACCTGTGTCACCATGGTCTCCTTGATTCCATGAGGCCCCACTGGGTCACAATGGCTCCTTGGCTTCATGTGCATCACCTGTGTCACCGTGGTCTCCTTGATTCCATGAGGCCCCACTGGGTCACAATGGCTCCTTGGCTTCATGTGCATCACCTGTGTCACCATGGTCTCCTTGATTCCATGAGGCCCTGTTGTGTCACAATGGCTCCTTGGCTTCATGTGCATCACCTGTGTCACCATGGTCTCCTTGATTCCATGAGGCCCCACTGGGTCACAATGGCTCCGTGGCTTCCATGTGGCCCCACTGGGTCACAATGGTGTCCTTGCTTCCATAGGTTTTCTATTGTAGTAATGGACTCCTTGGTTCTGTGAGCTACCCTGCTTTTTGCAGAGGTTTCTTTGGTTCCAACAAGGCCCTGCTGTGTCTCATCAGGAACACATTTCCATGTGGTTCCATGATTCCCCACGGTGTCATCATGGAGTCTTGTTTCTAGGAGGTTCTGTACTGTCACAGTTGTCTCCTTGATGCCATGAGCCCCTGCAGTGTCACAATGGCTCCTTGCTTCCATGAGGAACACAAAAGCTTTGCATCAACACTGAGCAACAGCTGCTGAACACACCTGGGAGCATCTGCTTGCATCAAACGAGGGCTTCAAGCAGAGAAGGCACCAGCAGCTTCCATCTGACACTGAGAGCCAGGGAAAGGACAGGGACAGAGAATTCCGTGGAAAGACTGCGAGAATTCTGCTCCCAGACATCATTCCTGCTGACAGTGTCCCTTTTAGAAAGGGGACATCATTGCAGGCAGCCTGGACTCAGCATGTGGGCTTTGTTGTTTAGGAAACCTGCTCAGGCTTTTCCATTCTTTCCTTACAAACAGGAAAACTTCTCTGGGCCTGTGTGCAGGCAGAGCCCTGAGGAGAGCAGTTGGCACATGGTGCTGTGGGCTGGGACAGCCAGCTGCAGAGCTGAAGGGAAGAAGCCCCACTGTGTCACAATGGCTCCTTGGCTTCATGTGCATCACCTGTGTCACCATGGTCTCCTTGATTCCATGAGGCCTCACTGTGTCACAATGGCTCCTTGGCTTCATGTGCATCACCTGTGTCACCATGGTCTCCTTGATTCCATGAGGCCCCACTGTGTCACAATGGCTCCTTGGCTTCATGTGCATCACCTGTGTCACCATGGTCTCCTTGATTCCATGAGGCCCCACTGGGTCACAATGGCTCCTTGGCTTCCACGTGGCCCCACTGTGTCACAATGGCCCCTTGCTTCCATAGGTTTTCTATTGTAACAATGGACTCCTTGGTTCTGTGAGCTACCCTGCTTTTTGCAGAGGTGTCTTTGGTTCCAACAAGGCCCTGTTGTGTCTCATGAGGAACACATTTCCATGTGGTTCCATGATTCGCCACGGTGTCACAATGGAGTCTTGTTTCTAGGAGGTTCTGTAGTGTCACAATTGTCTCCTTGATGCCATGAGCCCCTGCAGTGTCACAATGGCTCCTTGCTTCCATGAGGAACACAAAAGCTTTGCATCAACACTGAGCAACAGCTGCTGAAAGCACCTGGGAGCATCTGCTTGCATCAAACGAGGGCTTCAAGCAGAGAATGGCAGCAGCAGCTTCCATCTGCAACAGAGAGCCAGGCAAAGGACAGGGACAGAGAATTCCGTGGAAAGACTGCGAGAATTCTGCTCCCAGAGATCATTCCCGCTCACAGTGTCCCTTGTAGAAAGGGGACATCATTGCAGGCAGCCTGGACTGAGCATGTGGGTTTGGTTGTCTAGGGAACCTGCTCAGGCTTTTCCATTCTTTCCTTACAAACAGGAAAACTTCTCTGGGCCTGGGTGCAGGCAGAGCCCTTAGGAGAGCACTTGGCACATGGTGCTGTGGGCTGGGACAGCCAGCTGCAGAGCTGAAGGGAAGAAGCCCCGCTGTGTCACAATGGCTCCTTGGCTTCATGTGCATCACCTGTGTCACCATGGTCTCCTTGATTCCATGAGGCCCCACTGTGTCACAATGGCTCCTTGGCTTCATGTGCATCACCTGTGTCACCATGGTCTCCTTGATTCCATGAGGCCCCACTGTGTCACAATGGCTCCTTGACTACATGTGCATCACCTGTGTCACCATGGTCTCCTTGATTCCATGAGGCCCCACTGGGTCACAATGGCTCCTTGGCTTCATGTGCATCACCGGTGTCACCATGGTCTCCTTGATTCCATGAGGCCCCACTGGGTCACAATGGCTCCTTGGCTTCATGTGCATCACCTGTGTCACCATGGTCTCCTTGATTCCATGAGGCCCCGCTGTATCACAATGGCTCCTTGGCTTCATGTGCATCACCTGTGTCACAATGGTCTCCTTGATTCCATGAAGAACACAACAGCTTTGCATCAACACTGAGCAACAGCTGCTGAACACACCTGGGAGCATCTGCTTGCATCAAACGAGGGCTTCAAGCTGAGAATGGCACCAGCAGCTTCCATCTGACACTGAGAGCCAGGGAAAGGACAGGGACAGAGCATTCCGTGGAAGGACTGTGAGAATTCTGCTCTCAGAGATCATTCCTGCTCACAGTGTCCCTTGTAGAAAGGGGACATCATTGCAGGCAGCCTGGACTGAGCATGTGGGTTTGGTTGTCTAGGGAGCCTGCTCAGGCTTTTCCATTCTTTCCTTACAAACAGGAAAACTTCTCTGGGCCTGTGTGCAGGCAGAGCCCTGAGGAGAGTACTTGGCACATGGTGCCTCGGTGTGGGACAGCCAGCTGCAGAGGTGAAGGGAAGAAGCCCCGCTGTGTCACAATGGCTCCTTGGCTTCATGTGCATCACCTGTGTCACCATGGTCTCCTTGATTCCATGAGGCCCCACTGGGTCACAATGGCTCCTTGGCTTCATGTGCATCACCTGTGTCACCATGGTCTCCTTGATTCCATGAGGCCCCGCTGTGTCACAATGGCTCCTTGGCTTCATGTGCATCACCTGTGTCACCATGGTCTCCTTGATTCCATGAGGCCCCACTGGGTCACAATGGCTCCTTGGCTTCATGTGCATCACCTGTGTCACCGTGGTCTCCTTGATTCCATGAGGCCCCACTGGGTCACAATGGCTCCTTGGCTTCATGTGCATCACCTGTGTCACCATGGTCTCCTTGATTCCATGAGGCCCTGTTGTGTCACAATGGCTCCTTGGCTTCATGTGCATCACCTGTGTCACCATGGTCTCCTTGATTCCATGAGGCCCCACTGTGTCACAATGGCTCCTTGCTTCCATAGGTTTTCTATTGTAGCAATGGACTCCTTGGTTCTGTGAGCTACCCTGCTTTTTGCAGAGGTGTCTTTGGTTCCAACAAGGCCCTGCTGCGTCTCATGAGGAACACATTTCCATGTGGTTCCATGATTCCCCACGGTGTCATCATGGAGTCTTGTTTCTAGGAGGTTCTGTACTGTCACAGTTGTCTCCTTGATGCCATGAGCCCCTGCAGTGTCACAATGGCTCCTTGCTTCCATGAGGAACACAAAAGCTTTGCATCAACACTGAGCAACAGCTGCTGAACACACCTGGGAGCATCTGCTTGCATCAAACGAGGGCTTCAAGCAGAGAAGGCACCAGCAGCTTCCATCTGACACTGAGAGCCAGGGAAAGGACAGGGACAGAGAATTCCGTGGAAAGACTGCGAGAATTCTGCTCCCAGACATCATTCCTGCTGACAGTGTCCCTTTTAGAAAGGGGACATCATTGCAGGCAGCCTGGACTCAGCATGTGGGCTTTGTTGTTTAGGAAACCTGCTCAGGCTTTTCCATTCTTTCCTTACAAACAGGAAAACTTCTCTGGGCCTGTGTGCAGGCAGAGCCCTGAGGAGAGCAGTTGGCACATGGTGCTGTGGGCTGGGACAGCCAGCTGCAGAGCTGAAGGGAAGAAGCCCCACTGTGTCACAATGGCTCCTTGGCTTCATGTGCATCACCTGTGTCACCATGGTCTCCTTGATTCCATGAGGCCTCACTGTGTCACAATGGCTCCTTGGCTTCATGTGCATCACCTGTGTCACCATGGTCTCCTTGATTCCATGAGGCCCCACTGTGTCACAATGGCTCCTTGGCTTCATGTGCATCACCTGTGTCACCATGGTCTCCTTGATTCCATGAGGCCCCACTGGGTCACAATGGCTCCTTGGCTTCCCTGTGGCCCCACTGCGTCACAATGGCCCCTTGCTTCCATAGGTTTTCTATTGTAACAATGGACTCCTTGGTTCTGTGAGCTACCCTGCTTTTTGCAGAGGTGTCTTTGGTTCCAACAAGGCCCTGTTGTGTCTCATGAGGAACACATTTCCATGTGGTTCCATGATTCGCCACGGTGTCACAATGGAGTCTTGTTTCTAGGAGGTTCTGTAGTGTCACAATTGTCTCCTTGATGCCATGAGCCCCTGCAGTGTCACAATGGCTCCTTGCTTCCATGAGGAACACAAAAGCTTTGCATCAACACTGAGCAACAGCTGCTGAAAGCACCTGGGAGCATCTGCTTGCATCAAACGAGGGCTTCAAGCAGAGAATGGCAGCAGCAGCTTCCATCTGCAACAGAGAGCCAGGCAAAGGACAGGGACAGAGAATTCCGTGGAAAGACTGCGAGAATTCTGCTCCCAGACATCATTCCTGCTCACAGTGTCCCTTGTAGAAAGGGGACATCATTGCAGGCAGCCTGGACTGAGCATGTGGGTTTGGTTGTCTAGGGAACCTGCTCAGGCTTTTCCATTCTTTCCTTACAAACAGGAAAACTTCTCTGGGCCTGGGTGCAGGCAGAGCCCTTAGGAGAGCACTTGGCACATGGTGCTGTGGGCTGGGACAGCCAGCTGCAGAGCTGAAGGGAAGAAGCCCCGCTGTGTCACAATGGCTCCTTGGCTTCATGTGCATCACCTGTGTCACCATGGTCTCCTTGATTCCATGAGGCCCCACTGTGTCACAATGGCTCCTTGGCTTCATGTGCATCACCTGTGTCACCATGGTCTCCTTGATTCCATGAGGCCCCACTGTGTCACAATGGCTCCTTGACTACATGTGCATCACCTGTGTCACCATGGTCTCCTTGATTCCATGAGGCCCCACTGGGTCACAATGGCTCCTTGGCTTCATGTGCATCACCGGTGTCACCATGGTCTCCTTGATTCCATGAGGCCCCACTGGGTCACAATGGCTCCTTGGCTTCATGTGCATCACCTGTGTCACCATGGTCTCCTTGATTCCATGAGGCCCCGCTGTATCACAATGGCTCCTTGGCTTCATGTGCATCACCTGTGTCACAATGGTCTCCTTGATTCCATGAAGAACACAACAGCTTTGCATCAACACTGAGCAACAGCTGCTGAACACACCTGGGAGCATCTGCTTGCATCAAACGAGGGCTTCAAGCTGAGAATGGCACCAGCAGCTTCCATCTGACACTGAGAGCCAGGGAAAGGACAGGGACAGAGCATTCCGTGGAAGGACTGTGAGAATTCTGCTCTCAGAGATCATTCCTGCTCACAGTGTCCCTTGTAGAAAGGGGACATCATTGCAGGCAGCCTGGAATGAGCATGTGGGTTTGGTTGTCTAGGGAGCCTGCTCAGGCTTTTCCATTCTTTCCTTACAAACAGGAAAACTTCTCTGGGCCTGTGTGCAGGCAGAGCCCTGAGGAGAGTACTTGGCACATGGTGCCTCGGTGTGGGACAGCCAGCTGCAGAGGTGAAGGGAAGAAGCCCCGCTGTGTCACAATGGCTCCTTGGCTTCATGTGCATCACCTGTGTCAGCATGGTCTCCTTGATTCCATGAGGCCCCACTGGGTCACAATGGCTCCTTGGCTTCATGTGCATCACCTGTGTCACCATGGTCTCCTTGATTCCATGAGGCCCCGCTGTGTCACAATGGCTCCTTGGCTTCATGTGCATCACCTGTGTCACCATGGTCTCCTTGATTCCATGAGGCCCCACTGGGTCACAATGGCTCCTTGGCTTCATGTGCATCACCTGTGTCACCATGGTCTCCTTGATTCCATGAGGCCCCACTGGGTCACAATGGCTCCTTGGCTTCATGTGCATCACCTGTGTCACCATGGTCTCCTTGATTCCATGAGGCCCCACTGTGTCACAATGGCTCCTTGGCTTCATGTGCATCACCTGTGTCACCATGGTCTCCTTGATTCCATGAGGCCCCACTGGGTCACAATGGCTCCTTGGCTTCATGTGCATCACCTGTGTCACCATGGTCTCCTTGATTCCATGAGGCCCCACTGGGTCACAATGGCTCCTTGGCTTCATGTGCATCACCTGTGTCACCATGGTCTCCTTGATTCCATGAGGCCCCACTGGGTCACAATGGCTCCTTGGCTTCATGTGCATCACCTGTGTCACCATGGTCTCCTTGATTCCATGAGGCCCCACTGGGTCACAATGGCTCCTTGGCTTCATGTGCATCACCTGTGTCACCATGGTCTCCTTGATTCCATGAGGCCCTGTTGTGTCACAATGGCTCCTTGGCTTCATGTGCATCACCTGTGTCACCATGGTCTCCTTGATTCCATGAGGCCCCACTGGGTCACAATGGCTCCGTGGCTTCCATGTGGCCCCACTGGGTCACAATGGTGTCCTTGCTTCCATAGGTTTTCTATTGTAGCAATGGACTCCTTGGTTCTGTGAGCTACCCTGCTTTTTGCAGAGGTGTCTTTGGTTCCAACAAGGCCCTGCTGCGTCTCATGAGGAACACATTTCCATGTGGTTCCATGATTCCCCACGGTGTCATCATGGAGTCTTGTTTCTAGGAGGTTCTGTACTGTCACAGTTGTCTCCTTGATGCCATGAGCCCCTGCAGTGTCACAATGGCTCCTTGCTTCCATGAGGAACACAAAAGCTTTGCATCAACACTGAGCAACAGCTGCTGAACACACCTGGGAGCATCTGCTTGCATCAAACGAGGGCTTCAAGCAGAGAAGGCACCAGCAGCTTCCATCTGACACTGAGAGCCAGGGAAAGGACAGGGACAGAGAATTCCGTGGAAAGACTGCGAGAATTCTGCTCCCAGACATCATTCCTGCTGACAGTGTCCCTTTTAGAAAGGGGACATCATTGCAGGCAGCCTGGACTCAGCATGTGGGCTTTGTTGTTTAGGAAACCTGCTCAGGCTTTTCCATTCTTTCCTTACAAACAGGAAAACTTCTCTGGGCCTGTGTGCAGGCAGAGCCCTGAGGAGAGCAGTTGGCACATGGTGCTGTGGGCTGGGACAGCCAGCTGCAGAGCTGAAGGGAAGAAGCCCCACTGTGTCACAATGGCTCCTTGGCTTCATGTGCATCACCTGTGTCACCATGGTCTCCTTGATTCCATGAGGCCTCACTGTGTCACAATGGCTCCTTGGCTTCATGTGCATCACCTGTGTCACCATGGTCTCCTTGATTCCATGAGGCCCCACTGTGTCACAATGGCTCCTTGGCTTCATGTGCATCACCTGTGTCACCATGGTCTCCTTGATTCCATGAGGCCCCACTGGGTCACAATGGCTCCTTGGCTTCCCTGTGGCCCCACTGCGTCACAATGGCCCCTTGCTTCCATAGGTTTTCTATTGTAACAATGGACTCCTTGGTTCTGTGAGCTACCCTGCTTTTTGCAGAGGTGTCTTTGGTTCCAACAAGGCCCTGTTGTGTCTCATGAGGAACACATTTCCATGTGGTTCCATGATTCGCCACGGTGTCACAATGGAGTCTTGTTTCTAGGAGGTTCTGTAGTGTCACAATTGTCTCCTTGATGCCATGAGCCCCTGCAGTGTCACAATGGCTCCTTGCTTCCATGAGGAACACAAAAGCTTTGCATCAACACTGAGCAACAGCTGCTGAAAGCACCTGGGAGCATCTGCTTGCATCAAACGAGGGCTTCAAGCAGAGAATGGCAGCAGCAGCTTCCATCTGCAACAGAGAGCCAGGCAAAGGACAGGGACAGAGAATTCCGTGGAAAGACTGCGAGAATTCTGCTCCCAGACATCATTCCTGCTCACAGTGTCCCTTGTAGAAAGGGGACATCATTGCAGGCAGCCTGGACTGAGCATGTGGGTTTGGTTGTCTAGGGAACCTGCTCAGGCTTTTCCATTCTTTCCTTACAAACAGGAAAACTTCTCCTGGGCCTGTGTGCAGGCAGAGCCCTGAGGAGAGCAGTTGGCACATGGTGCTGTGGGCTGGGACAGCCAGCTGCAGAGGTGAACGGAAGAAGCCCCACTGTGTCACAATGGCTCCTTGGCTTCATGTGCATCACCTGTGTCACCATGGTCTCCTTGATTCCATGAGGCCCCACTGGGTCACAATGGCTCCTTGGCTTCATGTGCATCACCTGTGTCACCATGGTCTCCTTGATTCCATGAGGCCCCACTGGGTCACAATGGCTCCTTGGCTTCATGTGCATCACCTGTGTCACCATGGTCTCCTTGATTCCATGAGGCCCCGCTGTGTCTCAATGGCTCCTTGGCTTCATGTGCATCACCTGTGTCACCATGGTCTCCTTGATTCCATGAGGCCCCACTGGGTCACAATGGCTCCTTGGCTTCCACGTGGCCCCACTGTGTCACAATGGCCCCTTGCTTTCATAGGTTTTCTATTGTAACAATGGACTCCTTGGTTCTGTGAGCTACCCTGCTTTTTGCAGAGGTGTCTTTGGTTCCAACAAGGCCCTGTTGTGTCTCATGAGGAACACATTTCCATGTGATTCCATGATTCGCCACGGTGTCACCATGGAGTCTTGTTTCTAGGAGGTTCTGTAGTGTCACAATTGTCTCCTTGATGCCATGAGCCCCTGCAGTGTCACAATGGCTCCTTGCTTCCATGAGGAACACAAAAGCTTTGCATCAACACTGAGCAACAGCTGCTGAAAGCACCTGGGAGCATCTGCTTGCATCAAACGAGGGCTTCAAGCAGAGAATGGCAGCAGCAGCTTCCATCTGACACTGAGAGCCAGGGAAAGGACAGGGACAGAGCATTCCGTGGAAGGACTGTGAGAATTCTGCTCTCAGAGATCATTCCTGCTCACAGTATCCCTTGTAGAAAGGGGACATCATTGCAGGCAGCCTGGACTGAGCATGTGGGTTTGGTTGTCTAGGGAACCTGCTCAGGCTTTTCCTTTCTTTCCTTACAAACAGGAAAACTTCTCCTGGGCCTGTGTGCAGGCAGAGCCCTGAGGAGAGCACTTGGCACATGGTGCCCCGGTCTGGGACAGCCAGCTGCAGAGCTGAAGGGAAGAAGCCCCGCTGTGTCACAATGGCTCCTTGGCTTCATGTGCATCACCTGTGTCACCATGGTCTCCTTGATTCCATGAGGCCCCGCTGTGTCACAATGGCTCCTTGGCTTCATGTGCATCACCTGTGTCACCATGGTCTCCTTGATTCCATGAGGCCCCACTGGGTCACAATGGCTCCTTGGCTTCATGTGCATCACCTGTGTCACCATGGTCTCCTTGATTCCATGAGGCCCCACTGTGTCACAATGGCTCCTTGGCTTCATGTGCATCACCTGTGTCACCATGGTCTCCTTGATTCCATGAGGCCCCACTGTGTCACAATGGCTCCTTGGCTTCATGTGCATCACCTGTGTCACCATGGTCTCCTTGATTCCATGAGGCCCCACTGGGTCACAATGGCTCCGTGGCTTCCATGTGGCCCCACTGTGTCACAATGGTGTCCTTGCTTCCATAGGTTTTCTATTGTAACAATGGACTCCTTGGTTCTGTGAGCTACCCTGCTTTTTGCAGAGGTGTCTTTGGTTCCAACAAGGCCCTGCTGCGTCTCATGAGGAACACATTTCCATGTGGTTCCATGATTCCCGACTGTGTCATCATGGAGTCTTGTTTCTAGGAGGTTCTGTACTGTCACAGTTGTCTCCTTGATGCCATGAGCCCCTGCAGTGTCACAATGGCTCCTTGCTTCCATGAGGAACACAAAAGCTTTGCATCAACACTGAGCAACAGCTGCTGAACACACCTGGGAGCATCTGCTTGCATCAAACGAGGGCTTCAAGCAGAGAAGGCACCAGCAGCTTCCATCTGACACTGAGAGCCAGGGAAAGGACAGGGACAGAGAATTCCGTGGAAAGACTGCGAGAATTCTGCTCCCAGAGATCATTCCTGCTGACAGTGTCCCTTGTAGAAAGGGGACATCATTGCAGGCAGCCTGGACTCAGCATGTGGGGTTTGTTGTTTAGGAAACCTGCTCAGGCTTTTCCATTCTTTCCTTACAAACAGGAAAACTTCTCTGGGCCTGTGTGCAGGCAGAGCCCTGAGGAGAGCAGTTGGCACATGGTGCTGTGGGCTGGGACAGCCAGCTGCAGAGCTGAAGGGAAGAAGCCCCTCTGTGTCACAATGGCTCCTTGGCTTCATGTGCATCACCTGTGTCACCATGGTCTCCTTGATTCCATGAGGCCTCACTGTGTCACAATGGCTCCTTGGCTTCATGTGCATCACCTGTGTCACCATGGTCTCCTTGATTCCATGAGGCCCCACTGTGTCACAATGGCTCCTTGGCTTCATGTGCATCACCTGTGTCACCATGGTCTCCTTGATTCCATGAGGCCCCACTGGGTCACAATGGCTCCTTGGCTTCCACGTGGCCCCACTGTGTCACAATGGCCCCTTGCTTCCATAGGTTTTCTATTGTAACAATGGACTCCTTGGTTCTGTGAGCTACCCTGCTTTTTGCAGAGGTGTCTTTGGTTCCAACAAGGCCCTGTTGTGTCTCATGAGGAACACATTTCCATGTGGTTCCATGATTCGCCACGGTGTCACAATGGAGTCTTGTTTCTAGGAGGTTCTGTAGTGTCACAATTGTCTCCTTGATGCCATGAGCCCCTGCAGTGTCACAATGGCTCCTTGCTTCCATGAGGAACACAAAAGCTTTGCATCAACACTGAGCAACAGCTGCTGAAAGCACCTGGGAGCATCTGCTTGCATCAAACGAGGGCTTCAAGCAGAGAATGGCAGCAGCAGCTTCCATCTGCAACAGAGAGCCAGGCAAAGGACAGGGACAGAGAATTCCGTGGAAAGACTGCGAGAATTCTGCTCCCAGAGATCATTCCTGCTCACAGTGTCCCTTGTAGAAAGGGGACATCATTGCAGGCAGCCTGGACTGAGCATGTGGGTTTGGTTGTCTAGGGAACCTGCTCAGGCTTTTCCATTCTTTCCTTACAAACAGGAAAACTTCTCTGGGCCTGGGTGCAGGCAGAGCCCTTAGGAGAGCACTTGGCACATGGTGCTGTGGGCTGGGACAGCCAGCTGCAGAGCTGAAGGGAAGAAGCCCCGCTGTGTCACAATGGCTCCTTGGCTTCATGTGCATCACCTGTGTCACCATGGTCTCCTTGATTCCATGAGGCCCCACTGTGTCACAATGGCTCCTTGGCTTCATGTGCATCACCTGTGTCACCATGGTCTCCTTGATTCCATGAGGCCCCACTGTGTCACAATGGCTCCTTGACTACATGTGCATCACCTGTGTCACCATGGTCTCCTTGATTCCATGAGGCCCCACTGGGTCACAATGGCTCCTTGGCTTCATGTGCATCACCGGTGTCACCATGGTCTCCTTGATTCCATGAGGCCCCACTGGGTCACAATGGCTCCTTGGCTTCATGTGCATCACCTGTGTCACCATGGTCTCCTTGATTCCATGAGGCCCCGCTGTATCACAATGGCTCCTTGGCTTCATGTGCATCACCTGTGTCACAATGGTCTCCTTGATTCCATGAAGAACACAACATCTTTGCATCAACACTGAGCAACAGCTGCTGAACACACCTGGGAGCATCTGCTTGCATCAAACGAGGGCTTCAAGCTGAGAATGGCACCAGCAGCTTCCATCTGCAACAGAGAGCCAGGGAAAGGACAGGGACAGAGCATTCCGTGGAAGGACTGTGAGAATTCTGCTCTCAGAGATCATTCCTGCTCACAGTGTCCCTTGTAGAAAGGGGACATCATTGCAGGCAGCCTGGACTGAGCATGTGGGTTTGGTTGTCTAGGGAGCCTGCTCAGGCTTTTCCATTCTTTCCTTACAAACAGGAAAACTTCTCTGGGCCTGTGTGCAGGCAGAGCCCTGAGGAGAGTACTTGGCACATGGTGCCTCGGTGTGGGACAGCCAGCTGCAGAGGTGAAGGGAAGAAGCCCCGCTGTGTCACAATGGCTCCTTGGCTTCATGTGCATCACCTGTGTCAGCATGGTCTCCTTGATTCCATGAGGCCCCACTGGGTCACAATGGCTCCTTGGCTTCATGTGCATCACCTGTGTCACCATGGTCTCCTTGATTCCATGAGGCCCCGCTGTGTCACAATGGCTCCTTGGCTTCATGTGCATCACCTGTGTCACCATGGTCTCCTTGATTCCATGAGGCCCCACTGGGTCACAATGGCTCCTTGGCTTCATGTGCATCACCTGTGTCACCGTGGTCTCCTTGATTCCATGAGGCCCCACTGGGTCACAATGGCTCCTTGGCTTCATGTGCATCACCTGTGTCACCATGGTCTCCTTGATTCCATGAGGCCCTGTTGTGTCACAATGGCTCCTTGGCTTCATGTGCATCACCTGTGTCACCATGGTCTCCTTGATTCCATGAGGCCCCACTGGGTCACAATGGCTCCGTGGCTTCCATGTGGCCCCACTGGGTCACAATGGTGTCCTTGCTTCCATAGGTTTTCTATTGTAGTAATGGACTCCTTGGTTCTGTGAGCTACCCTGCTTTTTGCAGAGGTTTCTTTGGTTCCAACAAGGCCCTGCTGTGTCTCATCAGGAACACATTTCCATGTGGTTCCATGATTCCCCACGGTGTCATCATGGAGTCTTGTTTCTAGGAGGTTCTGTACTGTCACAGTTGTCTCCTTGATGCCATGAGCCCCTGCAGTGTCACAATGGCTCCTTGCTTCCATGAGGAACACAAAAGCTTTGCATCAACACTGAGCAACAGCTGCTGAACACACCTGGGAGCATCTGCTTGCATCAAACGAGGGCTTCAAGCAGAGAAGGCACCAGCAGCTTCCATCTGACACTGAGAGCCAGGGAAAGGACAGGGACAGAGAATTCCGTGGAAAGACTGCGAGAATTCTGCTCCCAGACATCATTCCTGCTGACAGTGTCCCTTTTAGAAAGGGGACATCATTGCAGGCAGCCTGGACTCAGCATGTGGGCTTTGTTGTTTAGGAAACCTGCTCAGGCTTTTCCATTCTTTCCTTACAAACAGGAAAACTTCTCTGGGCCTGTGTGCAGGCAGAGCCCTGAGGAGAGCAGTTGGCACATGGTGCTGTGGGCTGGGACAGCCAGCTGCAGAGCTGAAGGGAAGAAGCCCCACTGTGTCACAATGGCTCCTTGGCTTCATGTGCATCACCTGTGTCACCATGGTCTCCTTGATTCCATGAGGCCTCACTGTGTCACAATGGCTCCTTGGCTTCATGTGCATCACCTGTGTCACCATGGTCTCCTTGATTCCATGAGGCCCCACTGTGTCACAATGGCTCCTTGGCTTCATGTGCATCACCTGTGTCACCATGGTCTCCTTGATTCCATGAGGCCCCACTGGGTCACAATGGCTCCTTGGCTTCCACGTGGCCCCACTGTGTCACAATGGCCCCTTGCTTCCATAGGTTTTCTATTGTAACAATGGACTCCTTGGTTCTGTGAGCTACCCTGCTTTTTGCAGAGGTGTCTTTGGTTCCAACAAGGCCCTGTTGTGTCTCATGAGGAACACATTTCCATGTGGTTCCATGATTCGCCACGGTGTCACAATGGAGTCTTGTTTCTAGGAGGTTCTGTAGTGTCACAATTGTCTCCTTGATGCCATGAGCCCCTGCAGTGTCACAATGGCTCCTTGCTTCCATGAGGAACACAAAAGCTTTGCATCAACACTGAGCAACAGCTGCTGAAAGCACCTGGGAGCATCTGCTTGCATCAAACGAGGGCTTCAAGCAGAGAATGGCAGCAGCAGCTTCCATCTGCAACAGAGAGCCAGGCAAAGGACAGGGACAGAGAATTCCGTGGAAAGACTGCGAGAATTCTGCTCCCAGAGATCATTCCCGCTCACAGTGTCCCTTGTAGAAAGGGGACATCATTGCAGGCAGCCTGGACTGAGCATGTGGGTTTGGTTGTCTAGGGAACCTGCTCAGGCTTTTCCATTCTTTCCTTACAAACAGGAAAACTTCTCTGGGCCTGGGTGCAGGCAGAGCCCTTAGGAGAGCACTTGGCACATGGTGCTGTGGGCTGGGACAGCCAGCTGCAGAGCTGAAGGGAAGAAGCCCCGCTGTGTCACAATGGCTCCTTGGCTTCATGTGCATCACCTGTGTCACCATGGTCTCCTTGATTCCATGAGGCCCCACTGTGTCACAATGGCTCCTTGGCTTCATGTGCATCACCTGTGTCACCATGGTCTCCTTGATTCCATGAGGCCCCACTGTGTCACAATGGCTCCTTGACTACATGTGCATCACCTGTGTCACCATGGTCTCCTTGATTCCATGAGGCCCCACTGGGTCACAATGGCTCCTTGGCTTCATGTGCATCACCGGTGTCACCATGGTCTCCTTGATTCCATGAGGCCCCACTGGGTCACAATGGCTCCTTGGCTTCATGTGCATCACCTGTGTCACCATGGTCTCCTTGATTCCATGAGGCCCCGCTGTATCACAATGGCTCCTTGGCTTCATGTGCATCACCTGTGTCACAATGGTCTCCTTGATTCCATGAAGAACACAACAGCTTTGCATCAACACTGAGCAACAGCTGCTGAACACACCTGGGAGCATCTGCTTGCATCAAACGAGGGCTTCAAGCTGAGAATGGCACCAGCAGCTTCCATCTGACACTGAGAGCCAGGGAAAGGACAGGGACAGAGCATTCCGTGGAAGGACTGTGAGAATTCTGCTCTCAGAGATCATTCCTGCTCACAGTGTCCCTTGTAGAAAGGGGACATCATTGCAGGCAGCCTGGACTGAGCATGTGGGTTTGGTTGTCTAGGGAGCCTGCTCAGGCTTTTCCATTCTTTCCTTACAAACAGGAAAACTTCTCTGGGCCTGTGTGCAGGCAGAGCCCTGAGGAGAGTACTTGGCACATGGTGCCTCGGTGTGGGACAGCCAGCTGCAGAGGTGAAGGGAAGAAGCCCCGCTGTGTCACAATGGCTCCTTGGCTTCATGTGCATCACCTGTGTCACCATGGTCTCCTTGATTCCATGAGGCCCCACTGGGTCACAATGGCTCCTTGGCTTCATGTGCATCACCTGTGTCACCATGGTCTCCTTGATTCCATGAGGCCCCGCTGTGTCACAATGGCTCCTTGGCTTCATGTGCATCACCTGTGTCACCATGGTCTCCTTGATTCCATGAGGCCCCACTGGGTCACAATGGCTCCTTGGCTTCATGTGCATCACCTGTGTCACCGTGGTCTCCTTGATTCCATGAGGCCCCACTGGGTCACAATGGCTCCTTGGCTTCATGTGCATCACCTGTGTCACCATGGTCTCCTTGATTCCATGAGGCCCCACTGTGTCACAATGGCTCCTTGGCTTCATGTGCATCACCTGTGTCACCATGGTCTCCTTGATTCCATGAGGCCCCACTGGGTCACAATGGCTCCGTGGCTTCCATGTGGCCCCACTGGGTCACAATGGTGTCCTTGCTTCCATAGGTTTTCTATTGTAGCAATGGACTCCTTGGTTCTGTGAGCTACCCTGCTTTTTGCAGAGGTGTCTTTGGTTCCAACAAGGCCCTGCTGCGTCTCATGAGGAACACATTTCCATGTGGTTCCATGATTCCCCACGGTGTCATCATGGAGTCTTGTTTCTAGGAGGTTCTGTACTGTCACAGTTGTCTCCTTGATGCCATGAGCCCCTGCAGTGTCACAATGGCTCCTTGCTTCCATGAGGAACACAAAAGCTTTGCATCAACACTGAGCAACAGCTGCTGAACACACCTGGGAGCATCTGCTTGCATCAAACGAGGGCTTCAAGCAGAGAAGGCACCAGCAGCTTCCATCTGACACTGAGAGCCAGGGAAAGGACAGGGACAGAGAATTCCGTGGAAAGACTGCGAGAATTCTGCTCCCAGACATCATTCCTGCTGACAGTGTCCCTTTTAGAAAGGGGACATCATTGCAGGCAGCCTGGACTCAGCATGTGGGCTTTGTTGTTTAGGAAACCTGCTCAGGCTTTTCCATTCTTTCCTTACAAACAGGAAAACTTCTCTGGGCCTGTGTGCAGGCAGAGCCCTGAGGAGAGCAGTTGGCACATGGTGCTGTGGGCTGGGACAGCCAGCTGCAGAGCTGAAGGGAAGAAGCCCCACTGTGTCACAATGGCTCCTTGGCTTCATGTGCATCACCTGTGTCACCATGGTCTCCTTGATTCCATGAGGCCTCACTGTGTCACAATGGCTCCTTGGCTTCATGTGCATCACCTGTGTCACCATGGTCTCCTTGATTCCATGAGGCCCCACTGTGTCACAATGGCTCCTTGGCTTCATGTGCATCACCTGTGTCACCATGGTCTCCTTGATTCCATGAGGCCCCACTGGGTCACAATGGCTCCTTGGCTTCCCTGTGGCCCCACTGCGTCACAATGGCCCCTTGCTTCCATAGGTTTTCTATTGTAACAATGGACTCCTTGGTTCTGTGAGCTACCCTGCTTTTTGCAGAGGTGTCTTTGGTTCCAACAAGGCCCTGTTGTGTCTCATGAGGAACACATTTCCATGTGGTTCCATGATTCGCCACGGTGTCACAATGGAGTCTTGTTTCTAGGAGGTTCTGTAGTGTCACAATTGTCTCCTTGATGCCATGAGCCCCTGCAGTGTCACAATGGCTCCTTGCTTCCATGAGGAACACAAAAGCTTTGCATCAACACTGAGCAACAGCTGCTGAAAGCACCTGGGAGCATCTGCTTGCATCAAACGAGGGCTTCAAGCAGAGAATGGCAGCAGCAGCTTCCATCTGCAACAGAGAGCCAGGCAAAGGACAGGGACAGAGAATTCCGTGGAAAGACTGCGAGAATTCTGCTCCCAGACATCATTCCTGCTCACAGTGTCCCTTGTAGAAAGGGGACATCATTGCAGGCAGCCTGGACTGAGCATGTGGGTTTGGTTGTCTAGGGAACCTGCTCAGGCTTTTCCATTCTTTCCTTACAAACAGGAAAACTTCTCTGGGCCTGGGTGCAGGCAGAGCCCTTAGGAGAGCACTTGGCACATGGTGCTGTGGGCTGGGACAGCCAGCTGCAGAGCTGAAGGGAAGAAGCCCCGCTGTGTCACAATGGCTCCTTGGCTTCATGTGCATCACCTGTGTCACCATGGTCTCCTTGATTCCATGAGGCCCCACTGTGTCACAATGGCTCCTTGGCTTCATGTGCATCACCTGTGTCACCATGGTCTCCTTGATTCCATGAGGCCCCACTGTGTCACAATGGCTCCTTGACTACATGTGCATCACCTGTGTCACCATGGTCTCCTTGATTCCATGAGGCCCCACTGGGTCACAATGGCTCCTTGGCTTCATGTGCATCACCGGTGTCACCATGGTCTCCTTGATTCCATGAGGCCCCACTGGGTCACAATGGCTCCTTGGCTTCATGTGCATCACCTGTGTCACCATGGTCTCCTTGATTCCATGAGGCCCCGCTGTATCACAATGGCTCCTTGGCTTCATGTGCATCACCTGTGTCACAATGGTCTCCTTGATTCCATGAAGAACACAACAGCTTTGCATCAACACTGAGCAACAGCTGCTGAACACACCTGGGAGCATCTGCTTGCATCAAACGAGGGCTTCAAGCTGAGAATGGCACCAGCAGCTTCCATCTGACACTGAGAGCCAGGGAAAGGACAGGGACAGAGCATTCCGTGGAAGGACTGTGAGAATTCTGCTCTCAGAGATCATTCCTGCTCACAGTGTCCCTTGTAGAAAGGGGACATCATTGCAGGCAGCCTGGAATGAGCATGTGGGTTTGGTTGTCTAGGGAGCCTGCTCAGGCTTTTCCATTCTTTCCTTACAAACAGGAAAACTTCTCTGGGCCTGTGTGCAGGCAGAGCCCTGAGGAGAGTACTTGGCACATGGTGCCTCGGTGTGGGACAGCCAGCTGCAGAGGTGAAGGGAAGAAGCCCCGCTGTGTCACAATGGCTCCTTGGCTTCATGTGCATCACCTGTGTCAGCATGGTCTCCTTGATTCCATGAGGCCCCACTGGGTCACAATGGCTCCTTGGCTTCATGTGCATCACCTGTGTCACCATGGTCTCCTTGATTCCATGAGGCCCCGCTGTGTCACAATGGCTCCTTGGCTTCATGTGCATCACCTGTGTCACCATGGTCTCCTTGATTCCATGAGGCCCCACTGGGTCACAATGGCTCCTTGGCTTCATGTGCATCACCTGTGTCACCATGGTCTCCTTGATTCCATGAGGCCCCACTGGGTCACAATGGCTCCTTGGCTTCATGTGCATCACCTGTGTCACCATGGTCTCCTTGATTCCATGAGGCCCCACTGTGTCACAATGGCTCCTTGGCTTCATGTGCATCACCTGTGTCACCATGGTCTCCTTGATTCCATGAGGCCCCACTGGGTCACAATGGCTCCTTGGCTTCATGTGCATCACCTGTGTCACCATGGTCTCCTTGATTCCATGAGGCCCCACTGGGTCACAATGGCTCCTTGGCTTCATGTGCATCACCTGTGTCACCATGGTCTCCTTGATTCCATGAGGCCCCACTGGGTCACAATGGCTCCTTGGCTTCATGTGCATCACCTGTGTCACCATGGTCTCCTTGATTCCATGAGGCCCCACTGGGTCACAATGGCTCCTTGGCTTCATGTGCATCACCTGTGTCACCATGGTCTCCTTGATTCCATGAGGCCCTGTTGTGTCACAATGGCTCCTTGGCTTCATGTGCATCACCTGTGTCACCATGGTCTCCTTGATTCCATGAGGCCCCACTGGGTCACAATGGCTCCGTGGCTTCCATGTGGCCCCACTGGGTCACAATGGTGTCCTTGCTTCCATAGGTTTTCTATTGTAGCAATGGACTCCTTGGTTCTGTGAGCTACCCTGCTTTTTGCAGAGGTGTCTTTGGTTCCAACAAGGCCCTGCTGCGTCTCATGAGGAACACATTTCCATGTGGTTCCATGATTCCCCACGGTGTCATCATGGAGTCTTGTTTCTAGGAGGTTCTGTACTGTCACAGTTGTCTCCTTGATGCCATGAGCCCCTGCAGTGTCACAATGGCTCCTTGCTTCCATGAGGAACACAAAAGCTTTGCATCAACACTGAGCAACAGCTGCTGAACACACCTGGGAGCATCTGCTTGCATCAAACGAGGGCTTCAAGCAGAGAAGGCACCAGCAGCTTCCATCTGACACTGAGAGCCAGGGAAAGGACAGGGACAGAGAATTCCGTGGAAAGACTGCGAGAATTCTGCTCCCAGACATCATTCCTGCTGACAGTGTCCCTTTTAGAAAGGGGACATCATTGCAGGCAGCCTGGACTCAGCATGTGGGCTTTGTTGTTTAGGAAACCTGCTCAGGCTTTTCCATTCTTTCCTTACAAACAGGAAAACTTCTCTGGGCCTGTGTGCAGGCAGAGCCCTGAGGAGAGCAGTTGGCACATGGTGCTGTGGGCTGGGACAGCCAGCTGCAGAGCTGAAGGGAAGAAGCCCCACTGTGTCACAATGGCTCCTTGGCTTCATGTGCATCACCTGTGTCACCATGGTCTCCTTGATTCCATGAGGCCTCACTGTGTCACAATGGCTCCTTGGCTTCATGTGCATCACCTGTGTCACCATGGTCTCCTTGATTCCATGAGGCCCCACTGTGTCACAATGGCTCCTTGGCTTCATGTGCATCACCTGTGTCACCATGGTCTCCTTGATTCCATGAGGCCCCACTGGGTCACAATGGCTCCTTGGCTTCCCTGTGGCCCCACTGCGTCACAATGGCCCCTTGCTTCCATAGGTTTTCTATTGTAACAATGGACTCCTTGGTTCTGTGAGCTACCCTGCTTTTTGCAGAGGTGTCTTTGGTTCCAACAAGGCCCTGTTGTGTCTCATGAGGAACACATTTCCATGTGGTTCCATGATTCGCCACGGTGTCACAATGGAGTCTTGTTTCTAGGAGGTTCTGTAGTGTCACAATTGTCTCCTTGATGCCATGAGCCCCTGCAGTGTCACAATGGCTCCTTGCTTCCATGAGGAACACAAAAGCTTTGCATCAACACTGAGCAACAGCTGCTGAAAGCACCTGGGAGCATCTGCTTGCATCAAACGAGGGCTTCAAGCAGAGAATGGCAGCAGCAGCTTCCATCTGCAACAGAGAGCCAGGCAAAGGACAGGGACAGAGAATTCCGTGGAAAGACTGCGAGAATTCTGCTCCCAGACATCATTCCTGCTCACAGTGTCCCTTGTAGAAAGGGGACATCATTGCAGGCAGCCTGGACTGAGCATGTGGGTTTGGTTGTCTAGGGAACCTGCTCAGGCTTTTCCATTCTTTCCTTACAAACAGGAAAACTTCTCCTGGGCCTGTGTGCAGGCAGAGCCCTGAGGAGAGCAGTTGGCACATGGTGCTGTGGGCTGGGACAGCCAGCTGCAGAGGTGAACGGAAGAAGCCCCACTGTGTCACAATGGCTCCTTGGCTTCATGTGCATCACCTGTGTCACCATGGTCTCCTTGATTCCATGAGGCCCCACTGGGTCACAATGGCTCCTTGGCTTCATGTGCATCACCTGTGTCACCATGGTCTCCTTGATTCCATGAGGCCCCACTGGGTCACAATGGCTCCTTGGCTTCATGTGCATCACCTGTGTCACCATGGTCTCCTTGATTCCATGAGGCCCCGCTGTGTCTCAATGGCTCCTTGGCTTCATGTGCATCACCTGTGTCACCATGGTCTCCTTGATTCCATGAGGCCCCACTGGGTCACAATGGCTCCTTGGCTTCCACGTGGCCCCACTGTGTCACAATGGCCCCTTGCTTTCATAGGTTTTCTATTGTAACAATGGACTCCTTGGTTCTGTGAGCTACCCTGCTTTTTGCAGAGGTGTCTTTGGTTCCAACAAGGCCCTGTTGTGTCTCATGAGGAACACATTTCCATGTGATTCCATGATTCGCCACGGTGTCACCATGGAGTCTTGTTTCTAGGAGGTTCTGTAGTGTCACAATTGTCTCCTTGATGCCATGAGCCCCTGCAGTGTCACAATGGCTCCTTGCTTCCATGAGGAACACAAAAGCTTTGCATCAACACTGAGCAACAGCTGCTGAAAGCACCTGGGAGCATCTGCTTGCATCAAACGAGGGCTTCAAGCAGAGAATGGCAGCAGCAGCTTCCATCTGACACTGAGAGCCAGGGAAAGGACAGGGACAGAGAATTCCGTGGAAAGACTGCGAGAATTCTGCTCCCAGAGATCATTCCTGCTCACAGTGTCCCTTGTAGAAAGGGGACATCATTGCAGGCAGCCTGGACTGAGCATGTGGGTTTGGTTGTCTAGGGAACCTGCTCAGGCTTTTCCATTCTTTCCTTACAAACAGGAAAACTTCTCTGGGCCTGGGTGCAGGCAGAGCCCTTAGGAGAGCACTTGGCACATGGTGCTGTGGGCTGGGACAGCCAGCTGCAGAGCTGAAGGGAAGAAGCCCCGCTGTGTCACAATGGCTCCTTGGCTTCATGTGCATCACCTGTGTCACAATGGTCTCCTTGATTCCATGAAGAACACAAAAGCTTTGCATCAACACTGTGCAACAGCTGCTGAACACACCTGGGAGCATCTGCTTGCATCAAACGAGGGCTTCAAGCTGAGAACGGCACCAGCAGCTTCCATCTGACACTGAGAGCCAGGTAAAGGACAGGGATAGAGCATTCCGTGGAAGGACTGTGAGAATTCTGCTCTCAGAGATCATTCCTGCTCACAGTATGCCTTGTAGAAAGGGGACATCATTGCAGGCAGCCTGGACTGAGCATGTGGGTTTGGTTGTCTAGGGAACCTGCTCAGGCTTTTCCATTCTTTCCTTACAAACAGGAAAACTTCTCTGGGCCTGTGTGCAGGCAGAGCCCTGAGGAGAGCACTTGGCACATGGTGCCTCGGTGTGGGACAGCCAGCTGCAGAGCTGAAGGGAAGAAGCCCCGCTGTGTCACAATGGCTCCTTGGCTTCATGTGCATCACCTGTGTCACCATGGTCTCCTTGATTCTATGAGGCCCCGCTGTGTCACAATGGCTCCTTGGCTTCATGTGCATCACCTGTGTCACCATGGTCTCCTTGATTCCATGAGGCCTCACTGTGTCACAATGGCTCCTTGGCTTCATTTGCATCACCTGTGTCACCATGGTCTCCTTGATTCCATGAGGCCCCACTGGGTCACAATGGCTCCTTGGCTTCATGTGCATCACCTGTGTCACCATGGTCTCCTTGATTCCATGAGGCCCCACTGTGTCACAATGGCTCCTTGGCTTCCACGTGGCCCCACTGTGTCACAATGGCCCCTTGCTTCCATAGGTTTTCTATTGTAACAATGGACTCCTTGGTTCTGTGAGCTACCCTGCTTTTTGCAGAGGTGTCTTTGGTTCCAACAAGGCCCTGTTGTGTCTCATGAGGAACACATTTCCATGTGGTTCCATGATTCGCCACGGTGTCACCATGGAGCCTTGTTTCTAGGAGGTTCTGTACTGTCACAATTGTCTCCTTGATGCCATGAGCCCCTGCAGTGTCACAATGGCTCCTTGCTTCCATGAGGAACACAAAAGCTTTGCATCAACACTGAGCAACAGCTGCTGAACGCACCTGGGAGCATCTGCTTGCATCAATCGAGGGCTTCAAGCAGAGAATGGCAGCAGCAGCTTCCATCTGCAACAGAGAGCCAGGGAAAGGACAGGGACAGAGAATTCCGTGGAAAGACTGCGAGAATTCTGCTCCCAGAGATCATTCCTGCTCACAGTGTCCCTTGTAGAAAGGGGACATCATTGCAGGCAGCCTGGACTGAGCATGTGGGGTTGGTTGTCTAGGGAACCTGCTCAGGCTTTTCCATTCTTTCCTTACAAACAGGAAAACTTCTCTGGGCCTGTGTGCAGGCAGAGCCCTTAGGACAGCACTTGGCACATGGTGCTGTGGGCTGGGACAGCCAGCTGCAGAGCTGAAGGGAAGAAGCCCCGCTGTGTCACAATGGCTCCTTGGCTTCATGTGCATCACCTGTGTCACCATGGTCTCCTTGATTCCATGAGGCCCCACTGTGTCACAATGGCTCCTTGGCTTCATGTGCATCACCTGTGTCACCATGGTCTCCTTGATTCCATGAGGCCCCACTGTGTCACAATGGCTCCTTGACTACATGTGCATCACCTGTGTCACCATGGTCTCCTTGATTCCATGAGGCCCCACTGGGTCACAATGGCTCCTTGGCTTCATGTGCATCACCTGTGTCACCATGGTCTCCTTGATTCCATGAGGCCCCACTGGGTCACAATGGCTCCTTGGCTTCATGTGCATCACCTGTGTCACCATGGTCTCCTTGATTCCATGAGGCCCCGCTGTATCACAATGGCTCCTTGGCTTCATGTGCATCACCTGTGTCACAATGGTCTCCTTGATTCCATGAAGAACACAAAAGCTTTGCATCAACACTGAGCAACAGCTGCTGAACACACCTGGGAGCATCTGCTTGCATCAAACGAGGGCTTCAAGCTGAGAATGGCACCAGCAGCTTCCATCTGACACTGAGAGCCAGGGAAAGGACAGGGACAGAGCATTCCGTGGAAGGACTGTGAGAATTCTGCTCTCAGAGATCATTCCTGCTCACAGTGTCCCTTGTAGAAAGGGGACATCATTGCAGGCAGCCTGGACTGAGCATGTGGGTTTGGTTGTCTAGGGAACCTGCTCAGGCTTTTCCTTTCTTTCCTTACAAACAGGAAAACTTCTCCTGGGCCTGTGTGCAGGCAGAGCCCTGAGGAGAGCAGTTGGCACATGGTGCTGTGGGCTGGGAAAGCCAGCTGCAGAACTGAAGGGAAGAAGCCCCGCTGTGTCACAATGGCTCCTTGGCTTCATGTGCATCACCTGTGTCACCATGGTCTCCTTGATTCCATGAGGCCCCGCTGTGTCACAATGGCTCCTTGGCTTCATGTGCATCACCTGTGTCACCATGGTCTCCTTGATTCCATGAGGCCCCACTGGGTCACAATGGCTCCTTGGCTTCATGTGCATCACCTGTGTCACCATGGTCTCCTTGATTCCATGAGGCCCCACTGTGTCACAATGGCTCCTTGGCTTCATGTGCATCACCTGTGTCACCATGGTCTCCTTGATTCCATGAGGCCCCACTGTGTCACAATGGCTCCGTGGCTTCCATGTGGCCCCACTGTGTCACAATGGTGTCCTTGCTTCCATAGGTTTTCTAATGTAACAATGGACTCCTTGGTTCTGTGAGCTACCCTGCTTTTTGCAGAGGTGTCTTTGGTTCCAACAAGGCCCTGCTGCGTCTCATGAGGAACACATTTCCATGTGGTTCCATGATTCCCGACTGTGTCATCATGGAGTCTTGTTTCTAGGAGGTTCTGTACTGTCACAGTTGTCTCCTTGATGCCATGAGCCCCTGCAGTGTCACAATGGCTCCTTGCTTCCATGAGGAACACAAAAGCTTTGCATCAACACTGAGCAACAGCTGCTGAACACACCTGGGAGCATCTGCTTGCATCAAACGAGGGCTTCAAGCAGAGAAAGGCACCAGCAGCTTCCATCTGACACTGAGAGCCAGGGAAAGGACAGGGACAGAGAATTCCGTGGAAAGACTGCGAGAATTCTGCTCCCAGAGATCATTCCTGCTGACAGTGTCCCTTGTAGAAAGGGGACATCATTGCAGGCAGCCTGGACTCAGCATGTGGGGTTTGTTGTTTAGGAAACCTGCTCAGGCTTTTCCATTCTTTCCTTACAAACAGGAAAACTTCTCTGGGCCTGTGTGCAGGCAGAGCCCTGAGGAGAGCAGTTGGCACATGGTGCTGTGGGCTGGGACAGCCAGCTGCAGAGCTGAAGGGAAGAAGCCCCACTGTGTCACAATGGCTCCTTGGCTTCATGTGCATCACCTGTGTCACCATGGTCTCCTTGATTCCATGAGGCCTCACTGTGTCACAATGGCTTCTTGGCTTCATGTGCATCACCTGTGTCACCATGGTCTCCTTGATTCCATGAGGCCCCACTGTGTCACAATGGCTCCTTGGCTTCATGTGCATCACCTGTGTCACCATGGTCTCCTTGATTCCATGAGGCCCCACTGGGTCACAATGGCTCCTTGGCTTCCACGTGGCCCCACTGTGTCACAATGGCCCCTTGCTTCCATAGGTTTTCTATTGTAACAATGGACTCCTTGGTTCTGTGAGCTACCCTGCTTTTTGCAGAGGTGTCTTTGGTTCCAACAAGGCCCTGTTGTGTCTCATGAGGAACACATTTCCATGTGGTTCCATGATTCGCCACGGTGTCACCATGGAGTCTTGTTTCTAGGAGGTTCTGTAGTGTCACAATTGTCTCCTTGATGCCATGAGCCCCTGCAGTGTCACAATGGCTCCTTGCTTCCATGAGGAACACAAAAGCTTTGCATCAACACTGAGCAACAGCTGCTGAAAGCACCTGGGAGCATCTGCTTGCATCAAACGAGGGCTTCAAGCAGAGAATGGCAGCAGCAGCTTCCATCTGCAACAGAGAGCCAGGCAAAGGACAGGGACAGAGAATTCCGTGGAAAGACTGCGAGAATTCTGCTCCCAGAGATCATTCCTGCTCACAGTGTCCCTTGTAGAAAGGGGACATCATTGCAGGCAGCCTGGACTGAGCATGTGGGTTTGGTTGTCTAGGGAACCTGCTCAGGCTTTTCCATTCTTTCCTTACAAACAGGAAAACTTCTCTGGGCCTGGGTGCAGGCAGAGCCCTTAGGAGAGCACTTGGCACATGGTGCTGTGGGCTGGGACAGCCAGCTGCAGAGCTGAAGGGAAGAAGCCCCGCTGTGTCACAATGGCTCCTTGGCTTCATGTGCATCACCTGTGTCACAATGGCCTCCTTGATTCCATGAAGAACACAAAAGCTTTGCATCAACACTGTGCAACAGCTGCTGAACACACCTGGGAGCATCTGCTTGCATCAAACGAGGGCTTCAAGCTGAGAATGGCACCAGCAGCTTCCATCTGACACTGAGAGCCAGGTAAAGGACAGGGACAGAGCATTCCGTGGAAGGACTGTGAGAATTCTGCTCTCAGAGATCATTCCTGCTCACAGTATCCCTTGTAGAAAGGGGACATCATTGCAGGCAGCCTGGACTGAGCATGTGGGTTTGGTTGTCTAGGGAACCTGCTCAGGCTTTTCCATTCTTTCCTTACAAACAGGAAAACTTCTCTGGGCCTGTGTGCAGGCAGAGCCCTGAGGGGAGCACTTGGCACATGGTGCCTCGGTGTGGGACAGCCAGCTGCAGAGCTGAAGGGAAGAAGCCCCGCTGTGTCACAATGGCTCCTTGGCTTCATGTGCATCACCTGTGTCACCATGGTCTCCTTGATTCCATGAGGCCCCACTGGGTCACAATGGCTCCTTGGCTTCATGTGAATCACCTGTGTCACCATGGTCTCCTTGATTCCATGAGGCCCCGCTGTGTCTCAATGGCTCCTTGGCTTCATGTGCATCACCTGTGTCACCATGGTCTCCTTGATTCTATGAGGCCCCGCTGTGTCACAATGGCTCCTTGGCTTCATGTGCATCACCTGTGTCACAATGGTCTCCTTGATTCCATGAGGCCCCACTGTGTCACAATGGCTCCGTGGCTTCCATGTGGCCCCACTGTGTCACAATGGTCTCCTTGCTTCCATAGGTTTTCTATTGTAACAATGGACTCCTTGGTTCTGTGAGCTACCCTGCTTTTTGCAGAGGTGTCTTTGGTTCCAACAAGGCCCTGCTGCGTCTCATGAGGAACACATTTCCATGTGGTTCCATGATTCGCCACGGTGTCATCATGGAGCCTTGTTTCTAGGAGGTTCTGTACTGTCACAATTGTCTCCTTGATGCCATGAGCCCCTGCAGTGTCACAATGGCTCCTTGCTTCCATGAGGAACACAAAAGCTTTGCATCAACACTGAGCAACAGCTGCTGAACACACCTGGGAGCATCTGCTTGCATCAAACGAGGGCTTCAAGCTGAGAAAGGCACCAGCAGCTTCCATCTGACACTGAGAGCCAGGGAAAGGACAGGGACAGAGAATTCAGTGGAAAGACTGCGAGAATTCTGCTCCCAGAGATCATTCCTGCTCACAGTGTCCCTTGTAGAAAGGGGACATCATTGCAGGCAGCCTGGACTCAGCATGTGGGGTTTGTTGTTTAGGAAACCTGCTCAGGCTTTTCCATTCTTTCCTTACAAACAGGAAAACTTCTCTGGGCCTGTGTGCAGGCAGAGCCCTGAGGAGAGCAGTTGGCACATGGTGCTGTGGGCTGGGACAGCCAGCTGCAGAGCTGAACGGAAGAAGCCCCGCTGTGTCACAATGGCTCCTTGGCTTCATGTGCATCACCTGTGTCACCATGGTCTCCTTGATTCCATGAGGCCTCACTGTGTCACAATGGCTCCTTGGCTTCATTTGCATCACCTGTGTCACCATGGTCTCCTTGATTCCATGAGGCCCCACTGGGTCACAATGGCTCCTTGGCTTCATGTGCATCACCTGTGTCACCATGGTCTCCTTGATTCCATGAGGCCCCACTGTGTCACAATGGCTCCTTGGCTTCCACGTGGCCCCACTGTGTCACAATGGCCCCTTGCTTCCATAGGTTTTCTATTGTAACAATGGACTCCTTGGTTCTGTGAGCTACCCTGCTTTTTGCAGAGGTGTCTTTGGTTCCAACAAGGCCCTGTTGTGTCTCATGAGGAACACATTTCCATGTGGTTCCATGATTCGCCACGGTGTCACCATGGAGCCTTGTTTCTAGGAGGTTCTGTACTGTCACAATTGTCTCCTTGATGCCATGAGCCCCTGCAGTGTCACAATGGCTCCTTGCTTCCATGAGGAACACAAAAGCTTTGCATCAACACTGAGCAACAGCTGCTGAACGCACCTGGGAGCATCTGCTTGCATCAATTGAGGGCTTCAAGCAGAGAATGGCAGCAGCAGCTTCCATCTGCAACAGAGAGCCAGGCAAAGGACAGGGACAGAGAATTCCGTGGAAAGACTGCGAGAATTCTGCTCCCAGAGATCATTCCTGCTCACAGTGTCCCTTGTAGAAAGGGGACATCATTGCAGGCAGCCTGGACTGAGCATGTGGGTTTGGTTGTCTAGGGAACCTGCTCAGGCTTTTCCATTCTTTCCTTACAAACAGGAAAACTTCTCTGGGCCTGTGTGCAGGCAGAGCCCTTAGGACAGCACTTGGCACATGGTGCTGTGGGCTGGGACAGCCAGCTGCAGAGCTGAAGGGAAGAAGCCCCGCTGTGTCACAATGGCTCCTTGGCTTCATGTGCATCACCTGTGTCACCATGGTCTCCTTGATTCCATGAGGCCCCACTGTGTCACAATGGCTCCTTGGCTTCATGTGCATCACCTGTGTCACCATGGTCTCCTTGATTCCATGAGGCCCCACTGTGTCACAATGGCTCCTTGACTACATGTGCATCACCTGTGTCACCATGGTCTCCTTGATTCCATGAGGCCCCACTGGGTCACAATGGCTCCTTGGCTTCATGTGCATCACCTGTGTCACCATGGTCTCCTTGATTCCATGAGGCCCCACTGGGTCACAATGGCTCCTTGGCTTCATGTGCATCACCTGTGTCACCATGGTCTCCTTGATTCCATGAGGCCCCGCTGTATCACAATGGCTCCTTGGCTTCATGTGCATCACCTGTGTCACAATGGTCTCCTTGATTCCATGAAGAACACAAAAGCTTTGCATCAACACTGAGCAACAGCTGCTGAACACACCTGGGAGCATCTGCTTGCATCAAACGAGGGCTTCAAGCTGAGAATGGCACCAGCAGCTTCCATCTGACACTGAGAGCCAGGGAAAGGACAGGGACAGAGCATTCCGTGGAAGGACTGTGAGAATTCTGCTCTCACAGATCATTCCTGCTCACAGTGTCCCTTGTAGAAAGGGGACATCATTGCAGGCAGCCTGGACTGAGCATGTGGGTTTGGTTGTCTAGGGAACCTGCTCAGGCTTTTCCATTCTTTCCTTACAAACAGGAAAACTTCTCTGGGCCTGTGTGCAGGCAGAGCCCTGAGGAGAGTACTTGGCACATGGTGCCTCGGTGTGGGACAGCCAGCTGCAAAGCTGAAGGGAAGAAGCCCCGCTGGGTCACAATGGCTCCTTGGCTTCATGTGCATCACCTGTGTCACCATGGTCTCCTTGATTCCATGAGGCCCCACTGGGTCACAATGGCTCCTTGGCTTCATGTGCATCACCTGTGTCACCATGGTCTCCTTGATTCCATGAGGCCCCACTGGGTCACAATGGCTCCTTGACTTCATGTGCATCACCTGTGTCACCATGGTCTCCTTGATTCCATGAGGCCCCACTGGGTCACAATGGCTCCTTGACTTCATGTGCATCACCTGTGTCACCATGGTCTCCTTGATTCCATGAGGCCCCACTGGGTCACAATGGCTCCTTGGCTTCATGTGCATCACCTGTGTCACCATGGTCTCCTTGATTCCATGAGGCCCCACTGGGTCACAATGGCTCCTTGACTTCATGTGCATCACCTGTGTCACCATGGTCTCCTTGATTCCATGAGGCCCCACTGGGTCACAATGGCTCCTTGGCTTCCCTGTGGCCCCACTGGGTCACAATGGCTCCTTGATTCCATAGGTTTTCTATTGTAACAATGGACTCCTTGGTTCTGTGAGCTACCCTGCTTTTTGCAGAGGTGTCTTTGGTTCCAACAAGGCCCTGCTGTGTCTCATGAGGAACACATTTCCATGTGGTTCCATGATTCGCCACGGTGTCATCATGGAGCTTTGTTTCTAGGAGGTTCTGTACTGTCACAATTGTCTCCATGATGCCATGAGCCCCTGCAGTGTCACAATGGCTCCTTGCTTCCATGAGGAACACAAAAGCTTTGCATCAACACTGAGCAACAGCTGCTGAACACACCTGGGAGCATCTGCTTGCATCAAACGAGGGCTTCAAGCAGAGAAAGGCACCAGCAGCTTCCATCTGCAACAGAGAGCCAGGGAAAGGACAGGGACAGAGAATTCCGTGGAAAGACTGCGAGAATTCTGCTCCCAGAGATCATTCCTGCTCACAGTGTCCCTTGTAGAAAGGGGACATCATTGCAGGCAGCCTGGACTCAGCATGTGGGTTTGTTGTCTAGAGAACCTGCTCAGGCTTTTTCATTCTTTCCTTACAAACAGGAAAACTTCTCTGGGCCTGGGTGCAGGCAGAGCCCTGAGGAAAGCACTTGGCACATGGTGCTGTGGGCTGGGACAGCCAGCTGCAGAGCTGAAGGGAAGAAGCCCCGCTGTGTCACAATGGCTCCTTGGCTTCATGTGCATCACCTGTGTCACCATGGTCTCCTTGATTCCATGAGGCCCCGCTGTGTCACAATGGCTCCTTGGCTTCATGTGCATCACCTGTGTCACCATGGTCTCCTTGATTCCATGAGGCCCCACTGGGTCACAATGGCTCCTTGGCTTCATGTGCATCACCTGTGTCACCATGGTCTCCTTGATTCCATGAGGCCCCACTGGGTCACAATGGCTCCTTGGCTTCCACGTGGCCCCACTGTGTCACAATGGCCCCTTGCTTCCATAGGTTTTCTATTGTAACAATGGACTCCTTGGTTCTGTGAGCTACCCTGCTTTTTGCAGAGGTGTCTTTGGTTCCAACAAGGCCCTGCTGTGTCTCATGAGGAACACATTTCCATGTGGTTCCGTGATTCCCCACAGTGTCACCATGGAGCCTTGTTTCTAGGAGGTTCTGTACTGTCACAATTGTCTCCTTGATGCCATGAGCCCCTGCAGTGTCACAATGGCTCCTTGCTTCCATGAGGAACACAAAAGCTTTGCATCAACACTGAGCAACAGCTGCTGAACACACCTGGGAGCATCTGCTTGCATCAAACGAGGGCTTCAAGCAGAGAATGGCAGCAGCAGCTTCCATCTGCAACAGAGAGCCAGGGAAAGGACAGGGACAGAGAATTCCGTGGAAAGACTGCGAGAATTCTGCTCCCAGACATCATTCCTGCTCACAGTGTCCCTTGTAGAAAGGGGACATCATTGCAGGCAGCCTGGACTGAGCATGTGGGTTTGGTTGTCTAGGGAACCTGCTCAGGCTTTTTCATTCTTTCCTTACAAACAGGAAAACTTCTCTGGGCCTGTGGGCAGGCAGAGCCTGTAGGAGAGCACTTGGCACATGGTGCCTCGGTGTGGGACAGCCAGCTGCAGAGGTGAAGGGAAGAAGCCCCGCTGTGTCACAATGGCTCCTTGGCTTCATGTGCATCACCTGTGTCACCATGGTCTCCTTGATTCCATGAGGCCCCACTGGGTCACAATGGCTCCTTGGATTCATGTGCATCACCTGCCTGACAATGGTCTCCTTGATTCCATGAGGCCCCACTGTGTCACAATGGCTCCTTGGCTTCATGTGCATCACCTGTGTCACCATGGTCTCCTTGATTCCATGAGGCCCCCTGGGTCAGAATGGCGCCTTGGCTTCATGTGCATCACCTGTGTCAGCATGGTCTCCTTGATTAAATGAGGCCCTGCTCTGTCACAATGGCTCCTTGGCTTCATGTGCATCACCTGTGTCACCATGGTCTCCTTGATTCCATGAGCCCTCACTGTGTCACAATGGCTCCTTGGCTTCATGTGAATCACCTGTGTCACCATGGTCTCCTTGATTCCATGAGGCCCCACTGGGTCACAATGGCTCCTTGGCTTCATGTGCATCACCTGTGTCACCATGGTCTCCTTGATTCCATGAGGCCCCACTGGGTCACAATGGCTCCTTGGCTTCATGTGCATCACCTGTGTCACCATGGTCTCCTTGATTCCATGAGGCCCCACTGGGTCACAATGGCTCCTTGGCTTCCACGTGGCCCCACTGTGTCACAATGGCCCCATGCTTCCATAGGTTTTCTATTGTAACAATGGACTCCTTGGTTCTGTGAGCTACCCTGCTTTTTGCAGAGGTGTCTTTGGTTCCAACAAGGCCCTGCTGTGTCTCATGAGGAACACATTTCCATGTGGTTCCATGATTCGCCACGGTGTCACCATGGAGCCTTGTTTCTAGGAGGTTCTGTACTGTCACAATTGTCTCCTTGATGCCATGAGCCCCTGCAGTGTCACAATGGCTCCTTGCTTCCATGAGGAACACAAAAGCTTTGCATCAACACTGAGCAACAGCTGCTGAACACACCTGGGAGCATCTGCTTGCATCAAACGAGGGCTTCAAGCAGAGAATGGCAGCAGCAGCTTCCATCTGCAACAGAGAGCCAGGCAAAGGACAGGGACAGGGAATTCCGTGGAAAGACTGCGAGAATTCTACTCCCAGAGATCATTCCTGCTCACAGTGTCCCTTGTAGAAAGGGGACATGATTGCAGGTAGCCTGGACTCAGCATGTGGGGTTTGTTGTTTAGGAAAGCTGCTCAGGCTTTTCCATTCTTTCCTTACAAACAGGAAAACTTCTCTGGGCCTGTGTGCAGGCAGAGCCCTGAGGAGAGCAGTTGGCACATGGTGCCTCGTTCTGGGACAGCCAGCTGCAGAGCGGAAGGGAAGAAGCCCCGCTGGGTCACAATGGCTCCTTGGCTTCATGTGCTTCACCTGTGTCACCATGGTCTCCTTGATTCCATGAGGCCCCACTGTGTCACAATGGCTCCTTGACTTCATGTGCATCACCTGTGTCACCATGGTCTCCTTGATTCCATGAGGCCCCACTGTGTCACAATGGCTCCTTGGCTTCATGTGCATCACCTGTGTCACAATGGTCTCCTTGATTAAATGAGGCCCCACTGTGTCACAATGGCTCCTTGGCTTCATGTGAATCACCTGTGTCACCATGGTCTCGTTGATTCCATGAGGCCCCACTGGGTCACAATGGCTCCTTGGCTTCATGTGCATCACCTGTGTCACCATGGTCTCCTTGATTCCATGAGGCCCCACTGGGTCACAATGGCTCCTTGGCTTCATGTGCATCACCTGTGTCACCATGGTCTCCTTGATTCCATGAGGCCCCACTGTGTCACAATGGCTCCTTGGCTTCATGTGCATCACCTGTGTCACAATGGTCTCCTTGATTCCATGAGGCCCCACTGGGTCACAATGGCTCCGTGGCTTCCATGTGGCCCCACTGTGTCACAATGGTCTCCTTGCTTCCATAGGTTTTCTATTGTAACAATGGACTCCTTGGTTCTGTGAGCTACCCTGCTTTTTTCACTGGTGTCTTTGGTTCCAACAAGGCCCTGCTGTGTCTCATGAGGAACACATTTCCATGTGGTTCCGTGATTCACCACGGTGTCACCATGGAGCCTTGTTTCTAGGAGGTTCTGTACTGTCACAATTGTCTCCTTGATGCCATGAGCCCCTGCAGTGTCACAATGGCTCCTTGCTTCCATGAGGAACACAAAAGCTTTGCATCAACACTGAGCAACAGCTGCTGAACACACCTGGGAGCATCTGCTTGCATCAAACGAGGGCTTCAAGCAGAGAATGGAAGCAGCAGCTTCCATCTGCAACAGAGAGCCAGGCAAAGGACAGGGACAGAGAATTCCGTGGAAAGACTGCGAGAATTCTGCTCCCAGACATCATTCCTGCTCACAGTGTCCCTTGTAGAAAGGGGACATCATTGCAGGCAGCCTGGACTGAGCATGTGGGTTTGGTTGTCTAGGGAACCTGCTCAGGCTTTTTCATTCTTTCCTTACAAACAGGAAAACTTCTCTGGGCCTGTGTGCAGGCAGAGCCCTGAGGAGAGCACTTGGCACATGGTGCTGTGGGTTGGGACAGCCAGCTGCAGAGCTGAAGGGAAGAAGCCCCGCTGTGTCACAATGGCTCCTTGGCTTCATGTGCATCACCTGTGTCACCATGGTCTCCTTGATTCCATGAGGCCCCACTGGGTCACAATGGCTCCTTGGCTTCATGTGCATCACCTGTGTCACCATGGTCTCCTTGATTCCATGAGGCCCCACTGGGTCACAATGGCTCCTTGGCTTCATGTGCATCACCTGTGTCACCATGGTCTCCTTGATTCCATGAGGCCCCACTGTGTCACAATGGCTCCTTGGCTTCATGTGCATCACCTGTGTCACAATGGTCTCCTTGATTAAATGAGGCCCCACTGTGTCACAATGGCTCCTTGGCTTCATGTGAATAACCTGTGTCACCATGGTCTCCTTGATTCCATGAGGCCCCACTGGGTCACAATGGCTCCTTGGCTTCATGTGCATCACCTGTGTCACCATGGTCTCCTTGATTCCATGAGGCCTCACTGTGTCACAATGGCTCCTTGGCTTCATGTGCATCACCTGTGTCACCATGGTCTCCTTGATTCCATGAGGCCCCACTGGGTCACAATGGCTCCTTGGCTTCATGTGCATCACCTGTGTCACCATGGTCTCCTTGATTCCATGAGGCCCCACTGGGTCACAATGGCTCCGTGGCTTCCATGTGGCCCCACTGTGTCACAATGATCTCCTTGCTTCCATAGGTTTTCTATTGTAACAATGGACTCCTTGGTTCTGTGAGCTACCCTGCTTTTTGCACTGGTGTCTTTGGTTCCAACAAGGCCCTGCTGTGTCTCATGAGGAACACATTTCCATGTGGTTCCGTGATTCCCCACGGTGTCACCATGGAGCCTTGTTTCTAGGAGGTTCTGTAGTGTCACAATTGTCTCCTTGATGCCATGAGCCCCTGCAGTGTCACAATGGCTCCTTGCTTCCATGAGGAACACAAAAGCTTTGCATCAACACTGAGCAACAGCTGCTGAACACACCTGGGAGCATCTGCTTGCATCAAACGAGGGCTTCAAGCTGAGAAAGGCACCAGCAGCTTCCATCTGCAACAGAGAGCCAGGCAAAGGACAGGGACAGAGAATTCCGTGGAAAGACTGCGAGAATTCTGCTCCCAGACATCATTCCTGCTCACAGTGTCCCTTGTAGAAAGGGGACATCATTGCAGGCAGCCTGGACTGAGCATGTGGGTTTGGTTGTCTAGGGAACCTGCTCAGGCTTTTCCATTCTTTCCTTACAAACAGGAAAACTTCTCTGGGCCTGTGTGCAGGCAGAGCCCTGAGGAGAGCACTTGGCACATGGTGCTGTGGGTTGGGACAGCCAGCTGCAGAGCTGAAGGGAAGAAGCCCCGCTGTGTCACAATGGCTCCTTGGCTTCATGTGCATCACCTGTGTCACCATGGTCTCCTTGATTCCATGAGGCCCCCCTGTGTCACAATGGCTCCTTGGCTTCATGTGCATCACCTGTGTCACCATGGTCTCCTTGATTCCATGAGGCCCCACTGGGTCACAATGGCTCCTTGGCTTCATGTGCATCACCTGTGTCACCATGGTCTCCTTGATTCCATGAGGCCCCACTGGGACACAATGGCTCCTTGGCTTCATGTGCATCACCTGTGTCACAATGGTCTCCTTGATTAAATGAGGCCCCACTGGGTCACAATGGCTCCTTGGCTTCATGTGAATCACCTGTGTCACCATGGTCTCCTTGATTCCATGAGGCCCCACTGGGTCACAATGGCTCCTTGGCTTCATGTGCATCACCTGTGTCACCATGGTCTCCTTGATTCCATGAGGCCCCACTGGGTCACAATGGCTCCTTGGCTTCATGTGCATCACCTGTGTCACCATGGTCTCCTTGATTCCATGAGGCCCCACTGGGTCACAATGGCTCCTTGACTTCATGTGCATCACCTGTGTCAGCATGGTCTCCTTGATTCCATGAGGCCCCACTGGGTCACAATGGCTCCTTGGCTTCATGTGCATCACCTGTGTCACAATGGTCTCCTTGATTCCATGAAGAACACAAAAGCTTTGCATCAACACTGTGCAACAGCTGCTGAACACACCTGGGAGCATCTGCTTGCATCAAACGAGGGCTTCAAGCTGAGAATGGCAGCAGCAGCTTCCATCTGCAACAGAGAGCCAGGGAAAGGACAGGGACAGAGAATTCCGTGGAAAGACTGCGAGAATTCTGCTCCCAGACATCATTCCTGCTCACAGTGTCCCTTGTAGAAAGGGGACATCATTGCAGGCAGCCTGGACTGAGCATGTGGGTTTGGTTGTCTAGGGAACCTGCTCAGGCTTTTTCATTCTTTCCTTACAAACAGGAAAACTTCTCTGGGCCTGTGTGCAGGCAGAGCCCTGAGGAGAGTACTTGGCACATGGTGCCTCGGTGTGGGACAGCCAGCTGCAGAGCTGAAGGGAAGAAGCCCCGCTGGGTCACAATGGCTCCTTGGTTTCATGTGCATCACCTGTGTCACCATGGTCTCCTTGATTCCATGAGGCCCCACTGGGTCACAATGGCTCCTTGGCTTCCATGTGGCCCCACTGTGTCACAATGGTCTCCTTGCTTCCATAGGTTTTCTATTGTAGCAATGGACTCCTTGGTTCTGTGAGCTACCCTGCTTTTTGCAGAGGTGTCTTTGGTTCCAACAAGGCCCTGCTGCGTCTCATGAGGAACACATTTCCATGTGGTTCCATGATTCCCCACGGTGTCATCATGGAGCCTTGTTTCTAGGAGGTTCTGTACTGTCACAATTGTCTCCATGATGCCATGAGCCCCTGCAGTGTCACAATGGCTCCTTGGCTTCATGTGAATCACCTGTGTCACCATGGTCTCCTTGATTCCATGAGGCCCCACTGTGTCTCAATGGCTCCTTGGCTTCATGTGCATCACCTGTGTCACCATGGTCTCCTTGATTAAATGAGGCCCTGCTGTGTCACAATGGCTCCTTGGCTTCATGTGCATCACCTGTGTCACCATGGTCTCCTTGATTCCATGAGGCCCCACTGTGTCACAATGGCTCCTTGGCTTCATGTGCATCACCTGTGTCACCATGGTCTCCTTGATTCCATGAGGCCCCACTGGGTCACAATGGCTCCTTGGCTTCATGTGCATCACCTGTGTCACCATGGTCTCCTTGATTCCATGAGGCCCCACTGTGTCACAATGGCTCCTTGGCTTCATGTGCATCACCTGTGTCACCATGGTCTCCTTGATTCCATGAGGCCCCACTGGGTCACAATGGCTCCTTGGCTTCATGTGCATCACCTGTGTCACCATGGTCTCCTTGATTCCATGAGGCCCCACTGGGTCACAATGGCTCCGTGGCTTCCATGTGGCCCCACTGTGTCACAATGATCTCCTTGCTTCCATAGGTTTTCTATTGTAACAATGGACTCCTTGGTTCTGTGAGCTACCCTGCTTTTTGCAGAGGTGTCTTTGGTTCCAACAAGGCCCTGCTGTGTCTCATGAGGAACACATTTCCATGTGGTTCCATGATTCCCCACGTGTCACCATGGAGCCTTGTTTCTAGGAGGTTCTGTACTGTCACAATTGTCTCCTTGATGCCATGAGCCTCTGCAGTGTCACAATGGCTCCTTGCTTCCATGAGGAACACAAAAGCTTTGCATCAACACTGAGCAACAGCTGCTGAACACACCTGGGAGCATCTGCTTGCACCAAACGAGGGCTTCAAGCTGAGAAAGGCACCAGCAGCTCCCATCTGCAACAGAGAGCCAGGCAAAGGACAGGGACAAAGAATTCCGTGGAAAGACTGCGAGAATTCTGCTCCCAGAGATCATTCCTGCTCACAGTGTCCCTTGTAGAAAGGGGACATCATTGCAGGCAGCCTGGACTGAGCATGTGGGTTTGGTTGTCTAGGGAACCTGCTCAGGCTTTTCCATTCTTTCCTTACAGACAGGAAAACTTTTCCTGGGCCTGTGTGCAGGCAGAGCCCTGAGGAGAGTACTTGGCACATGGTGCTGTGGGCTGGGACAGCCAGCTGCAGAGCTGAAGGGAAGAAGCCCCGCTGTGTCACAATGGCTCCTTGGCTTCATGTGCATCACCTGTGTCACCATGGTCTCCTTGATTCCATGAGGCCCCACTGGGTCACAATGGCTCCTTGGCTTCATGTGCATCACCTGTGTCACCATGGTCTCCTTGATTCCATGAGGCCCCACTGTGTCACAATGGCTCCTTGGCTTCATGTGCATCACCTGTGTCACCATGGTCTCCTTGATTCCATGAGGCCCCACTGGGTCACAATGGCTCCTTGGCTTCCATGTGGCCCCACTGTGTCACAATGGCCCCATGCTTCCATAGGTTTTCTATTGTAACAATGGACTCCTTGGTTCTGTGAGCTACCCTGCTTTTTGCAGAGGTGTCTTTGGTTCCAACAAGGCCCTGCTGTGTCTCATGAGGAACACATTTCCATGTGGTTCCATGATTCCCCACGTGTCACCATGGAGCCTTGTTTCTAGGAGGTTCTGTACTGTCACAATTGTCTCCTTGATGCCATGAGCCCCTGCAGTGTCACAATGGCTCCTTGCTTCCATGAGGAACACAAAAGCTTTGCATCAACACTGAGCAACAGCTGCTGAACACACCTGGGAGCATCTGCTTGCATCAGAAGAGGGCTTCAAGCTGAGAATGGCAGCAGCAGCTTCCATCTGCAACAGAGAGCCAGGCAAAGGACAGGGACAGAGAATTCTGTGGAAAGACGGCGAGAATTCTGCTCCCAGAGATCATTCCTGCTCACAGTGTCCCTTGTAGAAAGGGGACATCATTGCAGGCAGCCTGGACTGAGCATGTGGGTTTGGTTGTCTAGGGAACCTACTCAGGCGTTTTCATTCTTTCCTTACAAACAGGAAAACTTCTCTGGGCCTGTGTGCAGGCAGAGCCCTGAGGAGAGTACTTGGCACATGGTGCCTCGGTCTGGGACAGCCAGCTGCAGAGCTGAAGGGAAGAAGCCCCACTGTGTCACAATGGCTCCTTGGCTTCATGTGCATCACCTGTGTCACCATGGTCTCCTTGATTCCATGAGGCCCCGCTGTGTCACAATGGCTCCTTGGCTTCATGTGCATCACCTGTGTCACCATGGTCTCCTTGATTCCATGAGGCCCCACTGGGTCACAATGGCTCCTTGGCTTCATGTGCATCACCTGTGTCACCATGGTCTCCTTGATTCCATGAGCCCCCACTGGGTCACAATGGCTCCTTGGCTTCATGTGCATCACCTGTGTCACCATGGTCTCCTTGATTCCATGAGGCCCCACTGTGTCACAATGGCTCCTTGGCTTCATGTGCATCACCTGTGTCACAATGGTCTCCTTGATTCCATGAAGAACACAAAAGCTTTGCATCAACACTGTGCAACAGCTGCTGAACACACCTGGGAGCATCTGCTTGCATCAAACGAGGGCTTCAAGCTGAGAATGGCAGCAGCAGCTTCCATCTGCAACAGAGAGCCAGGGAAAGGACAGGGACAGAGAATTCCGTGGAAAGACTGCGAGAATTCTGCTCCCAGAGATCATTCCTGCTCACAGTGTCCCTTGTAGAAAGGGGACATCATTGCAGGCAGCCTGGACTGAGCATGTGGGTTTGGTTGTCTAGGGAACCTGCTCAGGCTTTTTCATTCTTTCCTTACAAACAGGAAAACTTCTCTGGGCCTGTGTGCAGGCAGAGCCCTGAGGAGAGTACTCGGCACATGGTGCCTCGGTGTGGGACAGCCAGCTGCAGAGCTGAAGGGAAGAAGCCCCGCTGTGTCACAATGGCTCCTTGGCTTCATGTGCATCACCTGTGTCACCATGGTCTCCTTGATTCCATGAGGCCCCGCTGTGTCACAATGGCTCCTTGGCTTCATGTGCATCACCTGTGTCACCATGGTCTCCTTGATTCCATGAGGCCCCACTGGGTCACAATGGCTCCTTGGCTTCATGTGCATCACCTGTGTCACCATGGTCTCCTTGATTCCATGAGGCCCCACTGGGTCACAATGGCTCCTTGGCTTCATGTGCATCACCTGTGTCACCATGGTCTCCTTGATTCCATGAGGCCCCACTGGGTCACAATGGCTCCGTGGCTTCCATGTGGCCCCACTGGGTCACAATGGTCTCCTTGCTTCCATAGGTTTTCTATTGTAGCAATGGACTCCTTGGTTCTGTGAGCTACCCTGCTTTTTGCAGAGGTGTCTTTGGTTCCAACAAGGCCCTGCTGTGTCTCATCAGGAACACATTTCCATGTGGTTCCATGATTCGCCACGGTGTCATCATGGAGCCTTTTTTCTAGGAGGTTCTGTACTGTCACAATTGTCTCCATGATGCCATGAGCCCCTGCAGTGTCACAATGGCTCCTTGCTTCCATGAGGAGCACAAAAGCTTTGCATCAACACTGAGCAACAGCTGCTGAACACACCTGGGAGCATCTGCTTGCATCAAACGAGGGCTTCAAGCAGAGAAAGGCACCAGCAGCTTCCATCTGACACTGAGAGCCAGGGAAAGGACAGGGACAGAGAATTCCGTGGAAAGACTGCGAGAATTCTGCTCCCAGACATCATTCCTGCTCACAGTGTCCCTTGTAGAAAGGGGACATCATTGCAGGCAGCCTGGACTCAGCATGTGGGTTTGTTGTCTAGGGAACCTGCTCAGGCGTTTTCATTCTTTCCTTACAAACAGGAAAACTTCTCTGGGCCTGTGTGCAGGCAGAGCCTATAGGAGAGCACTTGGCACATGGTGCCTCGGTGTGGGACAGCCAGCTGCAGAGCTGAAGGGAAGAAGCCCCGCTGTGTCACAATGGCTCCTTGGTTTCATGTGCATCACCTGTGTCACCATGGTCTCCTTGATTCCATGAGGCCCCACTGGGTCACAATGGCTCCGTGGCTTCCATGTGGCCCCACTGTGTCACAATGGTCTCCTTGCTTCCATAGGTTTTCTATTGTAGCAATGGACTCCTTGGTTCTGTGAGCTACCCTGCTTTTTGCAGAGGTGTCTTTGGTTCCAACAAGGCCCTGCTGCGTCTCATGAGGAACACATTTCCATGTGGTTCCATGATTCGCCACGGTGTCATCATGGAGCCTTGTTTCTAGGAGGTTCTGTACTGTCACAATTGTCTCCATGATGCCATGAGCCCCTGCAGTGTCACAATGGCTCCTTGCTTCCATGAGGAACACAAAAGCTTTGCATCAACACTGAGCAACAGCTGCTGAACACACCTGGGAGCATCTGCTTGCATCGAACGAGGGCTTCAAGCTGAGAAAGGCACCAGCAGCTTCCATCTGCAACAGAGAGCCAGGCAAAGGACAGGGACAGAGAATTCAGTGGAAAGACTGCGAAAATTCTGCTCCCAGAGATCATTCCTGCTCACAGTGTCCCTTGTAGAAAGGGGACATCATTGCAGGCAGCCTGGACTCAGCATGTGGGTTTGTTGTCTAGGGAACCTGCTCAGGCGTTTTCATTCTTTCCTTACAAACAGGAAAACTTCTCTGGGCCTGTGTGCAGGCAGAGCCCTGAGGAGAGTACTTGGCACATGGTGCCTCGGTCTGGGACAGCCAGCTGCAGAGCTGAAGGGAAGAAGCCCCACTGTGTCACAATGGCTCCTTGGCTTCATGTGCATCACCTGTGTCACCATGGTCTCCTTGATTCCATGAGGCCCCACTGGGTCACAATGGCTCCTTGGCTTCATGTGCATCACCTGTGTCACCATGGTCTCCTTGATTCCATGAGGCCCCACTGGGTCACAATGGCTCCTTGGCTTCATGTGCATCACCTGTGTCACCATGGTCTCCTTGATTCCATGAGCCCCCACTGGGTCACAATGGCTCCTTGGCTTCATGTGCATCACCTGTGTCACCATGGTCTCCTTGATTCCATGAGGCCCCACTGGGTCACAATGGCTCCTTGGCTTCATGTGCATCACCTGTGTCACCATGGTCTCCTTGATTCCATGAGGCCCCTCTGGGTCACAATGGCTCCGTGGCTTCCATGTGGCCCCACTGTGTCACAATGGTCTCCTTGCTTCCATAGGTTTTCTATTGTAGCAATGGACTCCTTGGTTCTGTGAGCTACCCTGCTTTTTGCAGAGGTGTCTTTGGTTCCAACAAGGCCCTGCTGCGTCTCATGAGGAACACATTTCCATGTGGTTCCATGATTCCCCACGGTGTCATCATGGAGCCTTGTTTCTAGGAGGTTCTGTACTGTCACAATTGTCTCCATGATGCCATGAGCCCCTGCAGTGTCACAATGGCTCCTTGCTTCCATGAGGAACACAAAAGCTTTGCATCAACACTGAGCAACAGCTGCTGAACACACCTGGGAGCATCTGCTTGCATCAAACGAGGGCTTCAAGCAGAGAAAGGCACCAGCAGCTTCCATCTGCAACAGAGAGCCAGGGAAAGGACAGGGACAGAGAATTCCGTGGAAAGACTGCGAAAATTCTGCTCCCAGAGATCATTCCTGCTCACAGTGTCCCTTGTAGAAAGGGGACATCATTGCAGGCAGCCTGGACTCAGCATGTGGGTTTGTTGTCTAGGGAACCTGCTCAGGCTTTTTCATTCTTTCCTTACAAACAGGAAAACTTCTCTGGGCCTGTGTGCAGGCAGAGCCCTGAGGAAAGCACTTGGCACATGGTGCTGTGGGCTGGGACAGCCAGCTGCAGAGCTGAAGGGAAGAAGCCCCGCTGTGTCACAATGGCTCCTTGGCTTCATGTGCATCACCTGTGTCACCATGGTCTCCTTGATTCCATGAGGCCCCACTGTGTCACAATGGCTCCTTGGCTTCATGTGCATCACCTGTGTCACCATGGTCTCCTTGATTCCATGAGGCCCCACTGTGTCACAATGGCTCCTTGGCTTCATGTGCATCACCTGTGTCACCATGGTCTCCTTGATTCCATGATGCCGCACTGGGTCACAATGGCTCCTTGGCTTCATGTGCATCACCTGTGTCACCATGGTCTCCTTGATTCCATGAGGCCCCACTGGGTCACAATGGCTCCGTGGCTTCCATGTGGCCCCACTGTGTCACAATGGCTCCTTGGCTTCATGTGCATCACCTGTGTCACAATGGTCTCCTTGATTCCATGAGGCCCCACTGGGTCACAATGGCTCCTTGGCTTCCATGTGGCCCCACTGTGTCACAATGGCCCCTTGCTTCCATAGGTTTTCTATTGTAACAATGGACTCCTTGGTTCTGTGAGCTACCCTGCTTTTTGCAGAGGTGTCTTTGGTTCCAACAAGGCCCTGCTGTGTCTCATCAGGAACACATTTCCATGTGGTTCCGTGATTCCCCACGGTGTCACCATGGAGCCTTGTTTCTAGGAGGTTCTGTAGTGTCACAATTGTCTCCTTGATGCCATGAGCCCCTGCAGTGTCACAATGGCTCCTTGCTTCCATGAGGAACACAAAAGCTTTGCATCAACACTGAGCAACAGCTGCTGAACACACCTGGGAGCATCTGCTTGCATCAAACGAGGGCTTCAAGCTGAGAAAGGCACCAGCAGCTTCCATCTGCAACAGAGAGCCAGGCAAAGGACAGGGACAGAGAATTCCGTGGAAAGACTGCGAGAATTCTGCTCCCAGACATCATTCCTGCTCACAGTGTCCCTTGTAGAAAGGGGACATCATTGCAGGCAGCCTGGACTGAGCATGTGGGTTTGGTTGTCTAGGGAACCTGCTCAGGCTTTTCCATTCTTTCCTTACAAACAGGAAAACTTCTCTGGGCCTGTGTGCAGGCAGAGCCCTGAGGAGAGCACTTGGCACATGGTGCTGTGGGTTGGGACAGCCAGCTGCAGAGCTGAAGGGAAGAAGCCCCGCTGTGTCACAATGGCTCCTTGGCTTCATGTGCATCACCTGTGTCACCATGGTCTCCTTGATTCCATGAGGCCCCCCTGTGTCACAATGGCTCCTTGGCTTCATGTGCATCACCTGTGTCACCATGGTCTCCTTGATTCCATGAGGCCCCACTGGGTCACAATGGCTCCTTGGCTTCATGTGCATCACCTGTGTCACCATGGTCTCCTTGATTCCATGAGGCCCCACTGGGACACAATGGCTCCTTGGCTTCATGTGCATCACCTGTGTCACAATGGTCTCCTTGATTAAATGAGGCCCCACTGGGTCACAATGGCTCCTTGGCTTCATGTGAATCACCTGTGTCACCATGGTCTCCTTGATTCCATGAGGCCCCACTGGGTCACAATGGCTCCTTGGCTTCATGTGCATCACCTGTGTCACCATGGTCTCCTTGATTCCATGAGGCCCCACTGGGTCACAATGGCTCCTTGGCTTCATGTGCATCACCTGTGTCACCATGGTCTCCTTGATTCCATGAGGCCCCACTGGGTCACAATGGCTCCTTGACTTCATGTGCATCACCTGTGTCAGCATGGTCTCCTTGATTCCATGAGGCCCCACTGGGTCACAATGGCTCCTTGGCTTCATGTGCATCACCTGTGTCACAATGGTCTCCTTGATTCCATGAAGAACACAAAAGCTTTGCATCAACACTGTGCAACAGCTGCTGAACACACCTGGGAGCATCTGCTTGCATCAAACGAGGGCTTCAAGCTGAGAATGGCAGCAGCAGCTTCCATCTGCAACAGAGAGCCAGGGAAAGGACAGGGACAGAGAATTCCGTGGAAAGACTGCGAGAATTCTGCTCCCAGACATCATTCCTGCTCACAGTGTCCCTTGTAGAAAGGGGACATCATTGCAGGCAGCCTGGACTGAGCATGTGGGTTTGGTTGTCTAGGGAACCTGCTCAGGCTTTTTCATTCTTTCCTTACAAACAGGAAAACTTCTCTGGGCCTGTGTGCAGGCAGAGCCCTGAGGAGAGTACTTGGCACATGGTGCCTCGGTGTGGGACAGCCAGCTGCAGAGCTGAAGGGAAGAAGCCCCGCTGGGTCACAATGGCTCCTTGGTTTCATGTGCATCACCTGTGTCACCATGGTCTCCTTGATTCCATGAGGCCCCACTGGGTCACAATGGCTCCTTGGCTTCCATGTGGCCCCACTGTGTCACAATGGTCTCCTTGCTTCCATAGGTTTTCTATTGTAGCAATGGACTCCTTGGTTCTGTGAGCTACCCTGCTTTTTGCAGAGGTGTCTTTGGTTCCAACAAGGCCCTGCTGCGTCTCATGAGGAACACATTTCCATGTGGTTCCATGATTCCCCACGGTGTCATCATGGAGCCTTGTTTCTAGGAGGTTCTGTACTGTCACAATTGTCTCCATGATGCCATGAGTCCCTGCAGTGTCACAATGGCTCCTTGGCTTCATGTGAATCACCTGTGTCACCATGGTCTCCTTGATTCCATGAGGCCCCACTGTGTCTCAATGGCTCCTTGGCTTCATGTGCATCACCTGTGTCACCATGGTCTCCTTGATTAAATGAGGCCCTGCTGTGTCACAATGGCTCCTTGGCTTCATGTGCATCACCTGTGTCACCATGGTCTCCTTGATTCCATGAGGCCCCACTGTGTCACAATGGCTCCTTGGCTTCATGTGCATCACCTGTGTCACCATGGTCTCCTTGATTCCATGAGGCCCCACTGGGTCACAATGGCTCCTTGGCTTCATGTGCATCACCTGTGTCACCATGGTCTCCTTGATTCCATGAGGCCCCACTGGGTCACAATGGCTCCTTGGCTTCATGTGCATCACCTGTGTCACCATGGTCTCCTTGATTCCATGAGGCCCCACTGGGTCACAATGGCTCCTTGGCTTCATGTGCATCACCTGTGTCACCATGGTCTCCTTGATTCCATGAGGCCCCACTGGGTCACAATGGCTCCGTGGCTTCCATGTGGCCCCACTGTGTCACAATGATCTCCTTGCTTCCATAGGTTTTCTATTGTAACAATGGACTCCTTGGTTCTGTGAGCTACCCTGCTTTTTGCAGAGGTGTCTTTGGTTCCAACAAGGCCCTGCTGTGTCTCATGAGGAACACATTTCCATGTCGTTCCATGATTCCCCACGTGTCACCATGGAGCCTTGTTTCTAGGAGGTTCTGTACTGTCACAATTGTCTCCTTGATGCCATGAGCCTCTGCAGTGTCACAATGGCTCCTTGCTTCCATGAGGAACACAAAAGCTTTGCATCAACACTGAGCAACAGCTGCTGAACACACCTGGGAGCATCTGCTTGCACCAAACGAGGGCTTCAAGCTGAGAAAGGCACCAGCAGCTCCCATCTGCAACAGAGAGCCAGGCAAAGGACAGGGACAGAGAATTCCGTGGAAAGACTGCGAGAATTCTGCTCCCAGACATCATTCCTGCTCACAGTGTCCCTTGTAGAAAGGGGACATCATTGCAGGCAGCCTGGACTGAGCATGTGGGTTTGGTTGTCTAGGGAACCTGCTCAGGCTTTTCCATTCTTTCCTTACAGACAGGAAAACTTTTCCTGGGCCTGTGTGCAGGCAGAGCCCTGAGGAGAGTACTTGGCACATGGTGCTGTGGGCTGGGACAGCCAGCTGCAGAGCTGAAGGGAAGAAGCCCCGCTGTGTCACAATGGCTCCTTGGCTTCATGTGCATCACCTGTGTCACCATGGTCTCCTTGATTCCATGAGGCCCCACTGGGTCACAATGGCTCCTTGGCTTCATGTGCATCACCTGTGTCACCATGGTCTCCTTGATTCCATGAGGCCCCACTGTGTCACAATGGCTCCTTGGCTTCATGTGCATCACCTGTGTCACCATGGTCTCCTTGATTCCATGAGGCCCCACTGGGTCACAATGGCTCCTTGGCTTCCATGTGGCCCCACTGTGTCACAATGGCCCCATGCTTCCATAGGTTTTCTATTGTAACAATGGACTCCTTGGTTCTGTGAGCTACCCTGCTTTTTGCAGAGGTGTCTTTGGTTCCAACAAGGCCCTGCTGTGTCTCATGAGGAACACATTTCCATGTGGTTCCATGATTCCCCACGTGTCACCATGGAGCCTTGTTTCTAGGAGGTTCTGTACTGTCACAATTGTCTCCTTGATGCCATGAGCCCCTGCAGTGTCACAATGGCTCCTTGCTTCCATGAGGAACACAAAAGCTTTGCATCAACACTGAGCAACAGCTGCTGAACACACCTGGGAGCATCTGCTTGCATCAGAAGAGGGCTTCAAGCTGAGAATGGCAGCAGCAGCTTCCATCTGCAACAGAGAGCCAGGCAAAGGACAGGGACAGAGAATTCTGTGGAAAGACGGCGAGAATTCTGCTCCCAGAGATCATTCCTGCTCACAGTGTCCCTTGTAGAAAGGGGACATCATTGCAGGCAGCCTGGACTGAGCATGTGGGTTTGGTTGTCTAGGGAACCTGCTCAGGCTTTTTCATTCTTTCCTTACAAACAGGAAAACTTCTCTGGGCCTGTGTGCAGGCAGAGCCCTGAGGAGAGTACTTGGCACATGGTGCCTCGGTGTGGGACAGCCAGCTGCAGAGCTGAAGGGAAGAAGCCCCACTGTGTCACAATGGCTCCTTGGCTTCATGTGCATCACCTGTGTCACCATGGTCTCCTTGATTCCATGAGGCCCCGCTGTGTCACAATGGCTCCTTGGCTTCATGTGCATCACCTGTGTCACCATGGTCTCCTTGATTCCATGAGGCCCCACTGGGTCACAATGGCTCCTTGGCTTCATGTGCATCACCTGTGTCACCATGGTCTCCTTGATTCCATGAGCCCCCACTGTGTCACAATGGCTCCTTGGCTTCATGTGCATCACCTGTGTCACCATGGTCTCCTTGATTCCATGAGGCCCCACTGGGTCACAATGGCTCCTTGGCTTCATGTGCATCACCTGTGTCACAATGGTCTCCTTGATTCCATGAAGAACACAAAAGCTTTGCATCAACACTGTGCAACAGCTGCTGAACACACCTGGGAGCATCTGCTTGCATCAAACGAGGGCTTCAAGCTGAGAATGGCAGCAGCAGCTTCCATCTGCAACAGAGAGCCAGGGAAAGGACAGGGACAGAGAATTCCGTGGAAAGACTGCGAGAATTCTGCTCCCAGAGATCATTCCTGCTCACAGTGTCCCTTGTAGAAAGGGGACATCATTGCAGGCAGCCTGGACTGAGCATGTGGGTTTGGTTGTCTAGGGAACCTGCTCAGGCTTTTTCATTCTTTCCTTACAAACAGGAAAACTTCTCTGGGCCTGTGTGCAGGCAGAGCCCTGAGGAGAGTACTCGGCACATGGTGCCTCGGTGTGGGACAGCCAGCTGCAGAGCTGAAGGGAAGAAGCCCCGCTGTGTCACAATGGCTCCTTGGCTTCATGTGCATCACCTGTGTCACCATGGTCTCCTTGATTCCATGAGGCCCCGCTGTGTCACAATGGCTCCTTGGCTTCATGTGCATCACCTGTGTCACCATGGTCTCCTTGATTCCATGAGGCCCCACTGGGTCACAATGGCTCCTTGGCTTCATGTGCATCACCTGTGTCACCATGGTCTCCTTGATTCCATGAGGCCCCACTGGGTCACAATGGCTCCTTGGCTTCATGTGCATCACCTGTGTCACCATGGTCTCCTTGATTCCATGAGGCCCCACTGGGTCACAATGGCTCCGTGGCTTCCATGTGGCCCCACTGGGTCACAATGGTCTCCTTGCTTCCATAGGTTTTCTATTGTAGCAATGGACTCCTTGGTTCTGTGAGCTACCCTGCTTTTTGCAGAGGTGTCTTTGGTTCCAACAAGGCCCTGTTGTGTCTCATGAGGAACACATTTCCATGTGGTTCCATGATTCGCCACGGTGTCATCATGGAGCCTTTTTTCTAGGAGGTTCTGTACTGTCACAATTGTCTCCATGATGCCATGAGCCCCTGCAGTGTCACAATGGCTCCTTGCTTCCATGAGGAGCACAAAAGCTTTGCATCAACACTGAGCAACAGCTGCTGAACACACCTGGGAGCATCTGCTTGCATCAAACGAGGGCTTCAAGCAGAGAAAGGCACCAGCAGCTTCCATCTGACACTGAGAGCCAGGGAAAGGACAGGGACAGAGAATTCCGTGGAAAGACTGCGAGAATTCTGCTCCCAGACATCATTCCTGCTCACAGTGTCCCTTGTAGAAAGGGGACATCATTGCAGGCAGCCTGGACTCAGCATGTGGGTTTGTTGTCTAGGGAACCTGCTCAGGCGTTTTCATTCTTTCCTTACAAACAGGAAAACTTCTCTGGGCCTGTGTGCAGGCAGAGCCTATAGGAGAGCACTTGGCACATGGTGCCTCGGTGTGGGACAGCCAGCTGCAGAGCTGAAGGGAAGAAGCCCCGCTGTGTCACAATGGCTCCTTGGTTTCATGTGCATCACCTGTGTCACCATGGTCTCCTTGATTCCATGAGGCCCCACTGGGTCACAATGGCTCCGTGGCTTCCATGTGGCCCCACTGTGTCACAATGGTCTCCTTGCTTCCATAGGTTTTCTATTGTAGCAATGGACTCCTTGGTTCTGTGAGCTACCCTGCTTTTTGCAGAGGTGTCTTTGGTTCCAACAAGGCCCTGCTGCGTCTCATGAGGAACACATTTCCATGTGGTTCCATGATTCGCCACGGTGTCATCATGGAGCCTTGTTTCTAGGAGGTTCTGTACTGTCACAATTGTCTCCATGATGCCATGAGCCCCTGCAGTGTCACAATGGCTCCTTGCTTCCATGAGGAACACAAAAGCTTTGCATCAACACTGAGCAACAGCTGCTGAACACACCTGGGAGCATCTGCTTGCATCAAACGAGGGCTTCAAGCTGAGAAAGGCACCAGCAGCTTCCATCTGCAACAGAGAGCCAGGCAAAGGACAGGGACAGAGAATTCAGTGGAAAGACTGCGAAAATTCTGCTCCCAGAGATCATTCCTGCTCACAGTGTCCCTTGTAGAAAGGGGACATCATTGCAGGCAGCCTGGACTCAGCATGTGGGTTTGTTGTCTAGGGAACCTGCTCAGGCGTTTTCATTCTTTCCTTACAAACAGGAAAACTTCTCTGGGCCTGTGTGCAGGCAGAGCCCTGAGGAGAGTACTTGGCACATGGTGCCTCGGTCTGGGACAGCCAGCTGCAGAGCTGAAGGGAAGAAGCCCCACTGTGTCACAATGGCTCCTTGGCTTCATGTGCATCACCTGTGTCACCATGGTCTCCTTGATTCCATGAGGCCCCACTGGGTCACAATGGCTCCTTGGCTTCATGTGCATCACCTGTGTCACCATGGTCTCCTTGATTCCATGAGGCCCCACTGGGTCACAATGGCTCCTTGGCTTCATGTGCATCACCTGTGTCACCATGGTCTCCTTGATTCCATGAGCCCCCACTGGGTCACAATGGCTCCTTGGCTTCATGTGCATCACCTGTGTCACCATGGTCTCCTTGATTCCATGAGGCCCCACTGGGTCACAATGGCTCCTTGGCTTCATGTGCATCACCTGTGTCACCATGGTCTCCTTGATTCCATGAGGCCCCTCTGGGTCACAATGGCTCCTTGGCTTCCATGTGGCCCCACTGGGTCACAATGGTCTCCTTGCTTCCATAGGTTTTCTATTGTAGCAATGGACTCCTTGGTTCTGTGAGCTACCCTGCTTTTTGCACTGGTGTCTTTGGTTCCAACAAGACCCTGTTGTGTCTCATGAGGAACACATTTCCATGTGGTTCCATGATTCCCGACGGTGTCATCATGGAGTCTTGTTTCTAGGAGGTTCTGTAGTGTCACAATTGTCTCCTTGATGCCATGAGCCCCTGCAGTGTCACAATGGCTCCTTGCTTCCATGAGGAACACAAAAGCTTTGCATCAACACTGAGCAACAGCTGCTGAACACACCTGGGAGCATCTGCTTGCATCAAAAGAGGGCTTCAAGCTGAGAAAGGCAGCAGCAGCTTCCATCTGCAACAGAGAGCCAGGCAAAGGACAGGGACAGAGAATTCCGTGGAAAGACTGCGAGAATTCTGCTCCCAGAGATCATTCCTGCTCACAGTGTCCCTTGTAGAAAGGGGACATCATTGCAGGCAGCCTGGACTGAGCATGTGGTGTTGGTTGTTTAGGAAAGCTGCTCAGGCTTTTCCATTCTTTCCTTACAAACAGGAAAACTTCTCTGGGCCTGTGTGCAGGGAGAGCCCTGAGGAGAGCACTTGGCATATGGTGCCTAGGGCTGGGACAGCCAGCTGCAGAGCTGAAGGGAAGAAGCCCCGCTGTGTCACAATGGCTCCTTGGCTTCATGTGCATCACCTGTGTCACCATGGTCTCCTTGATTCCATGAGGCCCCACTGTGTCACAATGGTTCCTTGGCTTCATGTGCATCACCTGTGTCACCATGGTCTCCTTGATTCCATGAGGCCCCACTGTGTCACAATGGCTCCTTTGCTTCATGTGAATCACCTGTGTCACAATGGTCTCCTTGATTCCATGTGGCCCCACTGTGTCACAATATCCCCTTGCTTCCATAGGTTTTCTATTGTAACAATGGACTCCTTGGTTCTGTGAGCTGCCCTGCTTTTTGCAGAGGTGTCTTTGGTTCCAACAAGGCCCTGCTGCGTCTCATGAGGAACACATGTCCATGTGGTTCCATGATTCCCTACGGTGTCACCATGGAGCCTTGTTTCTAGGAGGTTCTGTACTGTCACAATTGCCTCCTTGATCCCATGAGCCCCTGCAGTGTCACAATGGCTCCTTGCTTCCATGAGGAACACAAAAGCTTTGCATCAACACTGAGCAACAGCTGCTGAACACACCTGGGAGCATCTGCTTGCATCAAACGAGGGCTTCAAGCTGAGAATGGCAGCAGCAGCTTCCATCTGCAACAGAGAGCCAGGCAAGAGACAGGGACAGAGAATTCCGTGGAAAGACTGCGAGAATTCTGCTCCCAGACATCATTCCTGCTCACAGTGTCCCTTGTAGAAAGGGGACATCATTGCAGGCAGCCTGGACTCAGCATGTGGTGTTGGTTGTTTAGGAAAGCTGCTCAGGCTTTTTCATTCTTTCCTTACAAACAGGAAAACTTCTCTGGGCCTGTGTGCAGGCAGAGCCCTGAGGAGAGCACTTGGTACATGGTGCCTCGGTCTGGGACAGCCAGCTGCAGAGCTGAAGGGAAGAAGCCCCGCTGTGTCACAATGGCTCCTTGGCTTCATGTGCATCACCTGTGTCACAATGGTCTCCTTGATTCCATGAGGCCCCGCTGTGTCACAATGGCTCCTTGGCTTCGTGTGCATCACCTGTGTCACCATGGTCTCCTTGATTCCATGAGGCCCCACTGGGTCACAATGGCTCCGTGGCTTCCATGTGGCCCCACTGTGTCACAATGGCTCCTTGCTTCCATAGGTTTTCTATTGTAACAATGGACTCCTTGGTTCTGTGAGCTACCCTGCTTTTTGCAGAGGTGTCTTTGGTTCCAACAAGGCCCTGCTGCGTCTCATCAGGAACACATTTCCATGTGGTTCCATGATTCATCACGGTGTCACCATGGAGCCTTGTTTCTAGGAGGTTCTGTACTGTCACAATTGTCTCCTTGATGCCATGAGCCCCTGCAGTGTCACAATGGCTCCTTGCTTCCATGAGGAACACAAAAGCTTTGCATCAACACTGAGCAACAGCTGCTGAACACACCTGGGAGCATCTGCTTGCATCAAAAGAGGGCTTCAAGCTGAGAATGGCAGCAGCAGCTTCCATCTGCAACAGAGAGCCAGGCAAAGGACAGAGACAGAGAATTCCGTGGAAAGACTGCTGGAATTCTGCTCCCAGAGATCATTCCTGCTCACAGTGTCCCTTGTAGAAAGGGGACATCATTGCAGGCAGCCTGGACTGAGCATGTGGGGTTGGTTGTTTAGAAAACCTGCTCAGGCTTTTCCATGCTTTCCTTACAAACAGGAAAACTTCTCTGGGCCTGTGTTCAGGCAGAGCCCTGAGGAGAGCAGTTGGCACATGGTGCTGTGGGCTGGGACAGCCAGCTGCAGAGCTGAAGGGAAGAAACCCCGCTGTGTCACAATGGCTCCTTGGCTTCATGTGCATCACCTGTGTCACCATGGTCTCCTTGATTCCATGAGGCCCCACTGTGTCACCATGGCTCCGTGGCTTCATGTGCATCACCTGTGTCACAATGGTCTCCTTGATTCCATGAGGCCCCACTGTGTCACAATGGCTCCTTGGCTTCATGTGCATCACCTGTGTCACCATGGTCTCCTTGATTCCATGAGACCCCACTGGGTCACAATGGCTCCTTGGCTTCATGTGCATCACCTGTGTCACCATGGTCTCCTTGATTCCATGAGGCCCCACTTTGTCACAATGGCTCCGTGGCTTCCATAGGTTTTCTATTGTAACAATGGACTCCTTGGTTCTGTGAGCTACCCTGCTTTTTGCAGAGGTGTCTTTGGTTCCAACAAGGCCCTGCTGTGTCTCATCAGGAACACATTTCCATGTGGTTCCATGATTCATCACAGTGTCACCATGGAGCCTTGTTTCTAGGAGGTTCTGTACTGTCACAATTGTCTCCTTGATGCCATGAGCCCCTGCAGTGTCACAATGGCTCCTTGCTTCCATGAGGAACACAAAAGCTTTGCATCAACACTGAGCAACAGCTGCTGAACACACCTGGGAGCATCTGCTTGCATCAAACGAGGGCTTCAAGCTGAGAATGGCAGCAGCAGCTTCCATCTGCAACAGAGAGCCAGGCAAAGGACAGGGACAGAGAATTCCGTGGAAAGACTGCGAGAATTCTGCTCCCAGACATCATTCCTGCTCACAGTGTCCCTTGTAGAAAGGGGACATCATTGCAGGCAGCCTGGACGGAGCATGTGGGGTTGGTTGTTTAGGAAAGCTGCTCAGGCTTTTCAATTCTTTCCTTACAAACAGGAAAACTTCTCTGGGCCTGTGTGCAGGCAGAGCCCTGAGGAGAGCAGTTGGCACATGGTGCTGTGGGCTGGGACAGCCAGCTGCAGAGCTGAAGGGAAGAAGCCCCGCTGTGTCACAATGGCTCCTTGGCTTCATGTGCATCACCTGTGTCACCATGGTCTCCTTGATTCCATGAGGCCCTGCTGTGTCACAATGGCTCCTTGGCTTCATGTGCATCACCTGCCTCACAATGGTCTCCTTGATTCCATGAGGCCCCACTGTGTCAGAATGGCTCCTTGCTTCCATGAGGAACACAAAAGCTTTGCATCAACACTGAGCAAGAGCTGCTGAACACACCTGGGAGCATCTGCTTGCATCAAACGAGGGCTTCAAGCTGAGAATGGCAGCAGCAGCTTCCATCTGCAACAGAGAGCCAGGCAAGAGACAGGGACAGAGAATTCCGTGGAAAGACTGCGAGAATTCTTCTCCCAGACATCATTCCTGCTCACAGTGTCCCTTGTAGAAAGGGGACATCATTGCAGGCAGCCTGGACTGAGCATGTGGTGTTGGTTGTTTAGGAAAGCTGCTCAGGATTTTTCCTTCTTTCCTTACAAACAGGAAAACTTCTCTGGGCCTGTGTGCAGGCAGAGCCCTGAGGAGAGCACTTGGCACATGGTGCCTCGGTCTGGGACAGCCAGCTGCAGAGCTGAAGGGAAGAAGCCCCGCTGTGTCACAATGGCTCCTTGGCTTCATGTGCATCACCTGTGTCACCATGGTCTCCTTGATTCCATGAGGCCCCACTGGGTCACAATGGCTCCTTGGCTTCCATGTGGCCCCACTGTGTCACAATGACTCCTTGCTTCCATAGGTTTTCTATTGTAACAATGGACTCCTTGGTTCTGTGAGCTACCCTGCTTTTTGCAGAGGTGTCTTTGGTTCCAACAAGGCCCTGCTGTGTCTCATCAGGAACACATTTCCATGTGGTTCCATGATTCCCCACGGTGTCACCATGGAGCCTTGTTTCTAGGAGGTTCTGTACTGTCACAATTGTCTCCTTGATGCCATGAGCCCCTGCAGTGTCACAATGGCTCCTTGCTTCCATGAGGAACACAAAAGCTTTGCATCAACACTGAGCAACAGCTGCTGAACACACCTGGGAGCATCTGCTTGCATCAAACGAGGGCTTCAAGCTGAGAATGGCAGCAGCAGCTTCCATCTGCAACAGAGAGCCAGGCAAAGGACAGGGACAGAGAATTCAGTGGAAAGACTGCGGGAATTCTGCTCCCAGAGATCATTCCTGCTCACAGTGTCCCTTGTAGAAAGGGGACATCATTGCAGGCAGCCTGGACTCAGCATGTGGGGTTGGTTGTTTAGAAAACCTGCTCAGGCTTTTCCATTCTTTCCTTACAAACAGGAAAACTTCTCCTGGGCCTGTGTTCAGGCAGAGCCCTGAGGAGAGCAGTTGGCACATGGTGCTGTGGGCTGGGACAGCCAGCTGCAGAGCTGAAGGGAAGAAGCCCCGCTGTGTCACAATGGCTCCTTGGCTTCATGTGCATCACCTGTGTCACCATGGTCTCCTTGATTCCATGAGGCCCCACTGGGTCACAATGGCTCCTTGGCTTCATGTGCATCACCTGTGTCACCATGGTCTCCTTGATTCCATGAGGCCCCACTGGGTCACAATGGCTCCTTGGCTTCCATGTGGCCCCACTGTGTCACAATGGTCTCCTTGATTCCATAGGTTTTCTATTGTAACAATGGACTCCTTGGTTCTGTGAGCTACCCTGCTTTTTGCAGAGGTGTCTTTGGTTCCAACAAGGCCCTGCTGTGTCTCATCAGGAACACATTTCCATGTGGTTCCATGATTCATCACGGTGTCACCATGGAGCCTTGTTTCTAGGAGGTTCTGTACTGTCACAATTGTCTCCTTGATCCCATGAGCCCCTGCAGTGTCACAATGGCTCCTTGCTTCCATGAGGAACACAAAAGCTTTGCATCAACACTGAGCAACAGCTGCTGAACACACCTGGGAGCATCTGCTTGCATCAAGCGAGGGCTTCAAGCTGAGAATGGCAGCAGCAGCTTCCATCTGCAACAGAGAGCCAGGCAAGAGACAGGGACAGAGAATTCAGTGGAAAGACTGCGAGAATTCTGCTCCCAGACATCATTCCTGCTCACAGTGTCCCTTGTAGAAAGGGGACATCATTGCAGGCAGCCTGGCCTGAGCATGTGGTGTTGGTTGTTTAGGAAAGCTGCTCAGGCTTTTTTATTCTTTCCTTACAAACAGGAAAACTTCTCTGGGCCTGTGTGCAGGGAGAGCCCTGAGGAGAGCACTTGGCACATGGTGCCTCGGTGTGGGACAGCCAGCTGCAGAGCTGAAGGGAAGAAGCCCCGCTGTGTCACAATGGCTCCTTGGCTTCCATGTGGCCCCACTGTGTCACAATGGTCTCCTTGATTCCATGAGGCCCCACTGGGTCACAATGGCTCCTTGGCTTCCATGTGGCCCCACTGTGTCACAATGGCCTTTTGCTTCCATAGGTTTTCTACTGTAACAATGGACTCCTTGGTTCTGTGAGCTACCCTGCTTTTTGCAGAGGTGTCTTTGGTTCCAACAAGGCCCTGCTGTGTCTCATGAGGAACACATTTCCATGTGGTTCCATGATTCCCCACGGTGTCACCATGGAGCCTTGTTTCTAGGAGGTTCTGTAGTGTCACAATTGTCTCCTTGATGCCATGAGCCCCTGCAGTGTCACAATGGCTCCTTGCTTCCATGAGGAACACAAAAGCTTTGCATCAACACTGAGCAACAGCTGCTGAACACACCTGGGAGCATCTGCTTGCATCAAACGAGGGCTTCAAGCTGAGAATGGCAGCAGCAGCTTCCATCTGCAACAGAGAGCCAGGCAAAGGACAGGGACAGAGAATTCCGTGGAAAGACTGCGAGAATTCTGCTCCCAGACATCATTCCGGCTCACAGTGTCCCTTGTAGAAAGGGGACATCATTGCAGGCAGCCTGGACTGAGCATGTGGGTTTGGTTGTCTAGGGAACCTACTCAGGCTTTTCCATTCTTTCCTTACAAACAGGAAAACTTCTCTGGGCCTGCGTGCAGGCAGAGCCCTGAGGAGAGCAGATGGCACATGGTGCTGTGGGCTGGGACAGCCAGCTGCAGAGCTGAAGGGAAGAAGCCCCGCTGTGTCACAATGGCTCCTTGGCTTCATGTGCATCACCTGTGTCACCATGGTCTCCTTGATTCCATGAGGCCCCACTGTATCACATTGCCTCCTTGGCTTCATGTGCATCACCTGTGTCACCATGGTCTCCTTGATTCCATGAGGCCCCACTGGGTCACAATGGCTCCTTGGCTTCATGTGCATCACCTGTGTCACCATGGTCTCCTTGATTCCATGAGGCCCCACTGTATCACATTGGCTCCTTGGCTTCATGTGCATCACCTGTGTCACCATGGTCTCCTTGATTCCATGAGGCCCCACTGGGTCACAATGGCTCCTTGGCTTCATGTGCATCACCTGTGTCACCATGGTCTCCTTGATTCCATGAGACCCCACTGGGTCACAATGGCTCCTTGGCTTCATGTGCATCACCTGTGTCACCATGGTCTCCTTGATTCCATGTGGCCCCACTGGGTCACAATGGCTCCTTGGCTTCATGTGCATCACCTGTGTCACCATGGTCTCCTTGATTCCATGAGGCCCCACTGGGTCACAATGGCTCCTTGGCTTCATGTGCATCACCTGTGTCACCATGGTCTCCTTGATTCCATGAGGCCCCGCTGTGTCACAATGGCTCCTTGGCTTCATGTGCATCACCTGTGTCACCATGGTCTCCTTGATTCCATGAGGCCCCACTGGGTCACAATGGCTCCTTGGCTTCATGTGCATCACCTGTGTCACAATGGTCTCCTTGATTCCATGAGGCCCCACTGTGTCACAATGGCTCCTTGGCTTCATGTGCATCACCTGTGTCACAATGGTCTCCTTGATTCCATGTGGCCCCACTGTGTCACAATATCCCCTTGCTTCCATAGGTTTTCTATTGTAACAATGGACTCCTTGGTTCTGTGAGCTACCCTGCTTTTTGCAGAGGTGTCTTTGGTTCCAACAAGGCCCTGCTGCATCTCATGAGGAACACATGTCCATGTGGTTCCATGATTCCCTACGGTGTCACCATGGAGCCTTGTTTCTAGGAGGTTCTGTACTGTCACAATTGCCTCCTTGATCCCATGAGCCCCTGCAGTGTCACAATGGCTCCTTGCTTCCATGAGGAACACAAAAGCTTTGCATCAACACTGAGCAACAGCTGCTGAACACACCTGGGAGCATCTGCTTGCATCAAACGAGGGCTTCAAGCTGAGAATGGCAGCAGCAGCTTCCATCTGCAACAGAGAGCCAGGCAAGAGACAGGGACAGAGAATTCAGTGGAAAGACTGCGAGAATTCTGCTCCCAGACATCATTCCTGCTCACAGTGTCCCTTGTAGAAAGGGGACATCATTGCAGGCAGCCTGGACTGAGCATGTGGTGTTGGTTGTTTAGGAAAGCTGCTCAGGCTTTTCCATTCTTTCCTTACAAACAGGAAAACTTCTCTGGGCCTGTGTGCAGGCAGAGCCCTGAGGAGAGCACTTGGTACATGGAGCCTCGGTGTGGGACAGCCAGCTGCAGAGCTGAAGGGAAGAAGCCCCGCTGTGTCACAATGGCTCCTTGGCTTCATGTGCATCACCTGTGTCACCATGGTCTCCTTGATTCCATGAGGCCCCACTGTGTCACAATGGTTCCTTGGCTTCATGTGCATCACCTGTGTCACCATGGTCTCCTTGATTCCATGAGGCCCCACTGGGTCACAATGGCTCCTAGGCTTCATGTGCATCACCTGTGTCACCATGGTCTCCTTGATTCCATGAGGCCCCACTGGGTCACAATGGCTCCTTGGCTTCCATGTGGCCCCACTGTGTCACAATGGTCTCCTTGATTCCATGAGGCCCCACTGGGTCACAATGGCTCCTTGGCTTCATGTGCATCACCTGTGTCACCATGGTCTCCTTGATTCCATGAGGCCCCACTGGGTCACAATGGCTCCTTGGCTTCATGTGCATCACCTGTGTCACCATGGTCTCCTTGATTCCATGAGGCCCCACTGGGTCACAATGGCTCCGTGGCTTCCATGTGGCCCCACTGTGTCACAATGGCCCCTTGCTTCCATAGGTTTTCTATTTTAACAATGGACTCCTTGGTTCTGTGAGCTACCCTGCTTTTTGCAGAGGTGTCTTTGGTTCCAACAAGGCCCTGCTGTGTCTCATCAGGAACACATTTCCATGTGGTTCCGTGATTCCCCATGGTGTCACCATGGAGCCTTGTTTCTAGGAGGTTCTGTACTGTCACAATTGTCTCCTTGATGCCATGAGCCCCTGCAGTGTCACAATGGCTCCTTGCTTCCATGAGGAACACAAAAGCTTTGCATCAACACTGAGCAACAGCTGCTGAACACACCTGGGAGCATCTGCTTGCATCAAACGAGGGCTTCAAGCTGAGAATGGCAGCAGCAGCTTCCATCTGCAACAGAGAGCCAGGCAAAGGACAGGGACAGAGAATTCCGTGGAAAGACTGCGAGAATTCTGCTCCCAGAGATCATTCCTGCTCACAGTGTCCCTTGTAGAAAGGGGACATCATTGCAGGCAGCCTGGACTGAGCATGTGGATTTGGTTGTCTAGGGAAACTGCTCAGGCTTTTTCATTCTTTCCTTACAAACAGGAAAACTTCTCTGGGCCTGTGTGCAGGGAGAGCCCTGAGGAGAGCACTTGGCATATGGTGCCTAGGGCTGGGACAGCCAGCTGCAGAGCTGAAGGGAAGAAGCCCCGCTGTGTCACAATGGCTCCTTGGCTTCATGTGCATCACCTGTGTCACCATGGTCTCCTTGATTCCATGAGGCCCCACTGGGTCACAATGGCTCCTTGGCTTCCATGTGGCCCCACTGTGTCACAATGGTCTCCTTGATTCCATGAGGCCCCACTGGGTCACAATGGCTCCTTGGCTTCCATGTGGCCCCACTGTGTCACAATGGCCTTTTGCTTCCATAGGTTTTCTACTGTAACAATGGACTCCTTGGTTCTGTGAGCTACCCTGCTTTTTGCAGAGGTGTCTTTGGTTCCAACAAGGCCCTGCTGTGTCTCATCAGGAACACATTTCCATGTGGTTCCATGATTCCCCACGGTGTCACCATGGAGCCTTGTTTCTAGGAGGTTCTGTACTGTCACAATTGTCTCCTTGATGCCATGAGCCCCTGCAGTGTCACAATGGCTCCTTGCTTCCATGAGGAACACAAAAGCTTTGCATCAACACTGAGCAACAGCTGCTGAACACACCTGGGAGCATCTGCTTGCATCAAACGAGGGCTTCAAGCTGAGAATGGCAGCAGCAGCTTCCATCTGCAACAGAGAGCCAGGCAAAGGACAGGGACAGAGAATTCCGTGGAAAGACTGCGAGAATTCTGCTCCCAGACATCATTCCGGCTCACAGTGTCCCTTGTAGAAAGGGGACATCATTGCAGGCAGCCTGGACTGAGCATGTGGGTTTGGTTGTCTAGGGAACCTACTCAGGCTTTTCCATTCTTTCCTTACAAACAGGAAAACTTCTCTGGGCCTGCGTGCAGGCAGAGCCCTGAGGAGAGCAGATGGCACATGGTGCTGTGGGCTGGGACAGCCAGCTGCAGAGCTGAAGGGAAGAAGCCCCGCTGTGTCACAATGGCTCCTTGGCTTCATGTGCATCACCTGTGTCACCATGGTCTCCTTGATTCCATGAGGCCCTACTGTATCACATTGCCTCCTTGGCTTCATGTGCATCACCTGTGTCACCATGGTCTCCTTGATTCCATGAGGCCCCACTGGGTCACAATGGCTCCTTGGCTTCATGTGCATCACCTGTGTCACCATGGTCTCCTTGATTCCATGAGGCCCCACTGTATCACATTGGCTCCTTGGCTTCATGTGCATCACCTGTGTCACCATGGTCTCCTTGATTCCATGAGGCCCCACTGGGTCACAATGGCTCCTTGGCTTCATGTGCATCACCTGTGTCACCATGGTCTCCTTGATTCCATGAGACCCCACTGGGTCACAATGGCTCCTTGGCTTCATGTGCATCACCTGTGTCACCATGGTCTCCTTGATTCCATGTGGCCCCACTGGGTCACAATGGCTCCTTGGCTTCATGTGCATCACCTGTGTCACCATGGTCTCCTTGATTCCATGAGGCCCCACTGGGTCACAATGGCTCCTTGGCTTCATGTGCATCACCTGTGTCACCATGGTCTCCTTGATTCCATGAGGCCCCACTGGGTCACAATGGCTCCTTGGCTTCATGTGCATCACCTGTGTCACCATGGTCTCCTTGATTCCATGAGGCCCCACTGGGTCACAATGGCTCCTTGGCTTCATGTGCATCACCTGTGTCACCATGGTCTCCTTGATTCCATGAGGCCCCACTGTGTCACAATGGCTCCTTGACTTCATGTGCATCACCTGTGTCACCATGGTCTCCTTGATTCCATGAGGCCCCACTGGGTCACAATGGCTCCTTGGCTTCCATGTGGCCCCACTGTGTCACAATGGCCCCTTGCTTCCATAGGTTTTCTATTGTAACAATGGAGTCCTTGGTTCTGTGAGCTACCCTGCTTTTTGCAGAGGTGTCTTTGGTTCCAACAAGGCCCTGCTGTGTCTCATCAGGAACACATTTCCATGTGGTTCCATGATTCGCCACGGTGTCACCATGGAGCCTTGTTTCGAGGAGGTTCTGTAGTGTCACAATTCTCTCCTTGATGCCATGAGCCCCTGCAGTGTCACAATGGCTCCTTGCTTCCATGAGGAACACAAAAGCTTTGCATCAACACTGAGCAACAGCTGCTGAACACACCTGGGAGCATCTGCTTGCATCAAACCAGGGCTTCAAGCTGAGAATGGCAGCAGCAGCTTCCATCTGCAACAGAGAGCGAGGCAAAGGACAGGGACAGAGAATTCCGTGGAAAGACTGCGAGAATTCTGCTACCAGACATCATTCCTGCTCACAGTGTCCCTTGTAGAAAGGGGACATCATTGCAGGCAGCCTGGACTCAGCATGTGGGTTTGGTTGTCTAGGGAACCTGCTCAGGCTTTTTCATTCTTTCCTTACAAACAGGAAAACTTCTCTGGGCCTGTGTGCAGGGAGAGCCCTGAGGAGAGCAGTTGGCACATGGTGCTGTGGGCTGGGACAGCCAGCTGCAGAGCTGAAGGGAAGAAGCCCCGCTGTGTCACAATGGCTCCTTGGCGTCATGTGCATCACCTGTGTCACCATGGTCTCCTTGATTCCATGAGGCCCCACTGGGTCACAATGGCTCCTTGCTTCCATAGGTTTTCTATTGTAACAATGGACTCCTTGGTTCTGTGAGCTACCCTGCTTTTTGCAGAGGTGTCTTTGGTTCCAACAAGGCCCTGCTGCGTCTCATCAGGAACACATTTCCATGTGGTTCCATGATTCCCCACGGTGTCACCATGGAGCCTTGTTTCGAGGAGGTTCTGTAGTGTCACAATTGTCTCCTTGATGCCATGAGCCCCTGCAGTGTCACAATGGCTCCTTGCTTCCATGAGGAACACAAAAGCTTTGCATCAACACTGAGCAACAGCTGCTGAACACACCTGGGAGCATCTGCTTGCATCAAACCAGGGCTTCAAGCTGAGAAAGGCAGCAGCAGCTTCCATCTGCAACAGAGAGCCAGGGAAAGGACAGGGACAGAGAATTCCGTGGAAAGACTGCGGGAATTCTGCTCCCAGAGATCATTCCTGCTCACAGTGTCCCTTGTAGAAAGGGGACATCATTGCAGGCAGCCTGGACGGAGCATGTGGGGTTGGTTGTTTAGGAAAGCTGCTCAGGCTTTTCCATTCTTTCCTTACAAACAGGAAAACTTCTCTGGGCCTGTGTGCAGGGAGAGCCCTGAGGAGAGCACTTGGCACATGGTGCTGTGGGCTGGGACAGCCAGCTGCAGAGCTGAAGGGAAGAAGCCCTGCTGTGTCACAATGGCTCCTTGGCTTCATGTGCATCACCTGTGTCACCATGGTCTCCTTGATTCCATGAGGCCCTGCTGTGTCACAATGGCTCCTTGGCTTCATGTGCATCACCTGCATCACAATGGTCTCCTTGATTCCATGAGGCCCCACTGTGTCACAATGGCTCCTTGCTTCCATGAGGAACACAAAAGCTTTGCATCAACACTGAGCAACAGCTGCTGAACACACCTGGGAGCATCTGCTTGCATCAAGCGAGGGCTTCAAGCTGAGAATGGCAGCAGCAGCTTCCATCTGCAACAGAGAGCCAGGCAAGAGACAGGGACAGAGAATTCAGTGGAAAGACTGCGAGAATTCTGCTCCCAGAGATCATTCCTGCTCACAGTGTCCCTTGTAGAAAGGGGACATCATTGCAGGCAGCCTGGACTGAGCATGTGGTGTTGGTTGTTTAGGAAAGCTGCTCAGGCTTTTTCATTCTTTCCTTACAAACAGGAAAACTTCTCTGGGCCTGTGTGCAGGCAGAGCCCTGAGGAGAGCACTTGGCACATGGTGCCTCGGTGTGGGACAGCCAGCTGCAGAGCTGAAGGGAAGAAGCCCCGCTGTGTCACAATGGCTCCTTGGCTTCATGTGCATCACCTGTGTCACCATGGTCTCCTTGATTCCATGAGGCCCCACTGGGTCACAATGGCTCCTTGGCTTCATGTGCATCACCTGTGTCACCATGGTTTCCTTGATTCCATGAGGCCCCACTGGGTCACAATGGCTCCTTGGCTTCCATGTGGCCCCACTGTGTCACAATGGCCTTTTGCTTCCATAGGTTTTCTATTGTAACAATGGACTCCTTGGTTCTGTGAGCTACCCTGCTTTTTGCAGAGGTGTCTTTGGTTCCAACAAGGCCCTGCTGTGTCTCATCAGGAACACATTTCCATGTGGTTCCATGATTCCCCACGGTGTCACCATGGAGCCTTGTTTCTAGGAGGTTCTGTACTGTCACAATTGTCTCCTTGATCCCATGAGCCCCTGCAGTGTCACAATGGCTCCTTGCTTCCATGAGGAACACAAAAGCTTTGCATCAACACTGAGCAACAGCTGCTGAACACACCTGGGAGCATCTGCTTGCATCAAACGAGGGCTTCAAGCTGAGAATGGCACCTGCAGCTTCCATCTGACACTGAGAGCCAGGCAAAGGACAGAGACAGAGAATTCCGTGGAAAGACTGCGAGAATTCTGCTCCCAGACATCATTCCGGCTCACAGTGTCCCTTGTAGAAAGGGGACATCATTGCAGGCAGCCTGGACTGAGCATGTGGGTTTGGTTGTCTAGGGAACCTACTCAGGCTTTTCCATTCTTTCCTTACAAACAGGAAAACTTCTCTGGGCCTGCGTGCAGGCAGAGCCCTGAGGAGAGCAGATGGCACATGGTGCTGTGGGCTGGGACAGCCAGCTGCAGAGCTGAAGGGAAGAAGCCCCGCTGTGTCACAATGGCTCCTTGGCTTCATGTGCATCACCTGTGTCACCATGGTCTCCTTGATTCCATGAGGCCCCCCTGTATCACATTGGCTCCTTGGCTTCATGTGCATCACCTGTGTCACCATGGTCTCCTTGATTCCATGAGGCCCCACTGGGTCACAATGGCTCCTTGGCTTCATGTGCATCACCTCTGTCACAATGGTCTCCTTGATTCCATGAGGCCCCACTGTGTCACAATGGCTCCTTGGCTTCATGTGCATCACCTGTGTCACCATGGTCTCCTTGATTCCATGAGGCCCCACTGGGTCACAATGGCTCCGTGGCTTCCATGTGGCCCCACTGTGTCACAATGGCCCCATGCTTCCATAGGTTTTCTATTGTAACAATGGACTCCTTGGTTCTGTGAGCTACCCTGCTTTTTGCAGAGGTGTCTTTGGTTCCAACAAGGCCCTGCTGTGTCTCATGAGGAACACATTTCCATGTGTTTCCATGATTCCCCACGGTGTCACCATGGAGCCTTGTTTCTAGGAGGTTCTGTACTGTCACAATTGTCTCCTTGATGCCATGAGCCCCTGCAGTGTCACAATGGCTCCTTGCTTCCATGAGGAACACAAAAGCTTTGCATCAACACTGAGCAACAGCTGCTGAACACACCTGGGAGCATCTGCTTGCATCAAACGAGGGCTTCAAGCTGAGAAAGGCACCAGCAGCTTCCATCTGCAACAGAGAGCCAGGCAAAGGACAGGGGCAGAGAATTCCGTGGAAAGACTGCGGGAATTCTGCTCCCAGACATCATTCCTGCTCACAGTGTCCCTTGTAGAAAGGGGACATCATTGCAGGCAGCCTGGACTGAGCATGTGGGGTTGGTTGTCAGGGGAACCTGCTCAGGCTTTTTCATTCTTTCCTTACAAACAGGAAAACTTCTCTGGGCCTGTGTGCAGGCAGAGCCCTGAGGAGAGCACTTGGCACATGGTGCCTCGGTGTGGGACAGCCAGCTGCAGAGCTGAAGGGAAGAAGCCCCGCTGTATCACAATGGCTCCTTGGCTTCATGTGCATCACCTGTGTCACCATGGTCTCCTTGATTCCATGAGGCCCCACTGTGTCACAATGGCTCCTTGGCTTCATGTGCATCACCTGTGTCACCATGGTCCCCTTGATTACATGAGGAACACAAAAGCTTTGCATCAACACTGAGCAACAGCTGCTGAACACACCTGGGATCATCTGCTTGCATCAAACGAGGGCTTCAAGCTGAGAATGGCAGCAGCAGCTTCCATCTGCAAGAGAGAGCCAGGCAAAGGACAGGGACAGAGAATTCAGTGGAAAGACTGCGAGAATTCTGCTCCCAGAGATCATTCCTGCTCACAGTATCCCTTGTAGAAAGGGGACATCATTGCAGGCAGCCTGGACTCAGCATGTGGGTTTGGTTGTCAGGGGAACCTGCTCAGGCTTTTTCATTCTTTCCTTACAAACAGGAAAACTTCTCTGGGCCTGTGTGCAGGCAGAGCCCTGAGGAGAGCACTTGGCACATGGTGCCTCGGTGTGGGACAGCCAGCTGCAGAGCTGAAGGGAAGAAGCCCCGCTGTGTCACAATGGCTCCTTGGCTTCATGTGCATCACCTGTGTCACCATGGTTGTTGCTGCCTGTTTTGAGCTTCCCATCCCCCCTCCCAAAGACATGTGCTCCGAGTTCCTTTGTTCCAAGCGCGGGCAAAGCCAAATGTAACTCAGACTCTTCAGCAGTGTCTGATTGGCCGCTCACCCCGGGTCCGCCCCCAGTCATCCCCTTTCCCCTTCTCCGAATAAAAAGATGGTCGAGGGGAGGCAAAGGCTCTCTCTCAGCTCAGCTACCTTCCTGTAAACATCTCTGGTCGTCTGTCTCATTTGAAGGCTTCTAACTGCAGGGAATTGAGCGAGCAGGGAGCTATATTTCTCCCTCTTTGCTTCTGCTGATGGTATTTGCTCTGCAGCTGATTCAGGTACCGATTTTAGAGCTACTAAAGTGCTAGATTGCCCGTGCTACCTCTCAAGGCTGCTCGAGGCTTTCTAAGGCATTGAAATACAAGCGCTAGCCGGTATAAAGCTGAAAAGATACCTTTACATTTGGCGCCCAGCGTGCTATCTCTGAACTCCGGTTCTGAGAGACTTTCAGGGCGTCCCGGCAGCTGTGTGTCTGCTGGAGTTAGCTCTGCACGTCCTGCTGTGCCAGCTCTGTGTGGCGAGGTGTTACTTTTTGTGTAACATCGAGCCCAGAGCCTCAGCCTGTACCCTCCCCCACGCCACGTGGCGAGGGAACGGCTGGAAAGCAGAAGACCCTTCTCGCGTTTTTTTTTTTTTCTCCGGACCTGCTTTCCTGTGATAAATCCAGAATTCTGGTGAGTATTTCCCTGCTGGTTTAGGGGCTCCTGTCTTACGCTGGTGCCGGTGTAAACTTTCTCTTTTTTTCCTCCTTTTTCGTGAGTAAGGGGTTGAGGTTTGCTGTGCATTCATAATGGGATCTGAAGTTTCTGCACACCATAGAGAAATATACCACCAAGTTCAAAGTTACCTTTCTTTAACTGTGCATAAATACCCTAAAAATCTAGTTCAATCTTTTGTACAATGGCTTTTTCAGTACTTTCCTAATCTGACCTCCGAAGACATAAGATCTGCTGAATTTTGGGATAAGGTGGGGAGAAAACTCTCCTCTCTGAGGCGTGCAGGAGATGAAACAGTTTCAAAATTCTTTCCTCTCCTGTTACTAAGTTATGCTTTGCCGGAGAAAAAGGCAGTACATGAAAAGCCACTGCAAAACCCCCCTGTTAATTCCCTTATACCCTCTTCCAACCCCTGTGTCCCGGACCCCTCTTCCCCTACGCTGGAAAACACAGCTAGAGCAGACTGCTTCTCAGCACAGGAGAGCTATCGTCCTCCTGGCTCACCCGTGTTTCCTCAGCACCCTGCCTTGGATGGGAATCCGGAGCCCATCCCAGGACCTTCCCAACCCCTCTTCTCCACTCCCTTTTCCCCAGTTTCTAGCCCTCATGTTTCAAGCGCGCGTAAAAACCCCTTCTCCCCTGATCTCTTTGTTCCCAGGGTCAGCCATTGCCACGTGCTCGCAGCCCGGGAAAAATCCTCTCCCCCCAGCCGCTTTTCTCCCAGTTTGTTTGTCTCCAGTAATGGCGGACGCAATGTTCCTTCCTCTCCAAACTACACCTCCCACAATCCCTTTCTCCCCCATCCCACAAATCCCTTCTTGTCCCCATCCCCTCCCACTCCTGCGTCACACCCTGACCCCGCCTCCGACCCCGTCCCCACAGCGTCGTGTTTCACCCCTCCCTCTGTTCCCGCCCATGGCTCAAGTGCCACCCCTGCCTCCCACAACCCCGCCCCCGACCCCTCCCCTCCTCCGGCCGTGTCCCCGCCTCCACTCCCCGCCCCTGCCCCTCCACTCCCCGCCCCTGCTTCCCATTGTCCCGCCCCAGGTTCCCACAGTCCTGTGACTGCCCCTCTGAATCCGAGAACCCATGGCTACCAGGAAGTAACTCCAACTGCTTCTACTACACTCTCTTGTACTAGCAATGGAGCTAACCCTGACTGGAAACCCCTTTCTTATTCTGATATTAAGGATTTGTGCAAGGCAATTAAGGAGTTTGGAATGCATAGTAATTATTTTAAGAGCCTTTTAAGTGCTACTTTTGCAACTCACTTACTTGTACCTCATGATTTACTTACATTAATGCAAACTCTTCTCACACCTGGTGATTTTATGGTGTGGAAAAAGCAATGGAAAATAATTTTATCTGATTTATTGAAAATTTTGTGGCAAACTCCAGATAATTACCTGGATTTTGAAAACAATTATATCACATTAGACCTTTTATCTGGTGACAATAATATGGCAAATCCTCAAAAACAAGCAATGCTTATCCCTCGTCCAGTTCTTACTGAAATCACACGTGCTGCTGAAAAGGCCTTAACATTATTACCATCTCAAACTCCTAATTCTCATTATACCACCATCAAGCAATCGCCAAATGAAAATATTATTCACTTTTATAACCGTTTGTACGAAGCTGTCTCTTCCCAGGTCCCTAATCCTGACCTCCAACAAGCACTCCTACTCGAACTTCTCCAAGTTAATACAAATGATGCTTGCAAACAAGTCATTCTCACTCTCCCGCTGTATCCTCCTCCTACCGTTGAATCCATCCTCGAAGTCTGTACGAAGAAGGTGCAGCTGAACACAGCTGCTCCCTTTTTGAAAAAAGTGGGGATGGTTGGGGAGGTTGTGGAGAATGTTACAGGTACAGGAGAAACTCAATCGCGCGGTAACTTTGTATGCTATCGTTGTCAGAAAAAGGGACATGTAGCTCGCAATTGCAGAGCAATTATAACTGCTGATAAAAACTCTCCAAAGACTGTTTCCCCAGGTCAACAGCAGGGAAACTAGCGACTCAACGCGTCCTAACAGCTCCGCGTTCAGACATAAATAGGGCTGCAGACAAAGCAACTTGGACTTCTGGACTCAGGTTTAAGGTAACCTGTGATAAAGCACACCATTTCAACAACAACAAACAGACTGTAATACCCATTTCATTCCAGAATTTGGACCACATGCCAGAATTTACATACCTTTTTGTTATTGGGGATACTCGGGAAACACCTGCTGGGATAGAGGTTACACCCACACTCATGAAAATGGATCAGAACGGGTGTTCTAACCTAATTGTACAATGTATATATCCACCGTACTTTATGCCTAAAGGTCAAGTCATTGCACAGGCCTTTCCACTGCCCAAATACCTGCCCACAGATGGTCATATCCCAGCCATCTGTTGGACTGAGGTTTTGGGAAATGACAAACCTGTAATAGAATGTAAGCTCCGTTACAAATCACATAAAATCAGTATCATGGGAATGTTAGACACAGGTGCTGATGTGTCTGTCATTCCATTTGATAAGTGGCCTACGCAATGGGAATTGCAATCTCAGGGCATCATACAAGGGATTGGAGGTACCCAAATTGCAAAGCAGTCCAAACACACCATCCAAATTGAAGGTCCTGAAGGACAAATAGCGACACTTCGTCCGTATGTCCTAGACACCAAATTCACCCTGTGGGGAAGGGATGCCATGTCTCAGTGGGGAACAAAAATTGATATCACCCCTAGACATCAAAATTTTCCCTTGCAGGCCACTGAAGCAGAGTGCCATCCACATAAATTAACTTGGAAAACAGATGAACCCGTGTGGGTTAACCAGTGGTCGTTAAAAAAAGAAAACTTAGAGGCACTCAAAACATTAGTGGCTGAACAATTGGCTAAAGGAAATATAGTTCCAACTAACAGCCCATGGAACACACCCGTGTTTGTAATACAAAAACCGGGAAAGAACAAATATAGGCTACTCCAAGATCTTAGAGAAGTTAATAAGGTTATTGAAGACATGGGACCCCTTCAACCAGGTATGCCATCACCCTCAATGCTCCCACAACATTGGCATTTAGCTGTTCTTGACATCAAGGATTGCTTCTTTCATATTCCACTCCACCCTGCAGATGCCCCCCGATTTGCATTTTCTGTACCATCTCTTAATCATGAAACTCCCATGGAACGTTATCATTGGCTTGTGCTTCCCCAAGGTATGAAAAATTCCCCAACTCTCTGCCAAGAGTATATTGCTAAAATTCTATCTCCCATCCGTGCCAAAGCAGAGAAAGCCATCATCCTGCATTACATGGATGATGTGCTGGTGTGTGCTCCCAATAATCAGTATCTCGAGCAGACACTTAACATGGTGGTTGAGGCCCTAGAGGCCAAGGGCTTTGAATTACAACCTGAAAAAATGCAGAGAACAAGCCCTTGGAAATACCTCGGACTCAAAATCACAGAAACCTCTATCACCCCAACACCTGTCACCATTAATAATAACCCAAAAACATTAGAGGAAGTGCAACAGATCTGTGGGACACTGAAGTATTTAAGGTCCTGGTTAGGACTCACCACAGAGGATGTAGCTCCTATTGCAAACCTAGTAAAAGGAGAAGGCGGTCCAGCATCCCCTAGATCCCTGACAGAAGAGGCAAGGCAGTCTCTCAAAAAGATACAAGAGCTCATTTCCACCAGACAAGCGCACAGGTGTCAGCCCTCCCTACCCTTTAAGCTTGTCATTCTAGGGAAGGTACCACGCTTTCATGGCCTCATATTTCAGTGGGACAAAGAGCAGAAGGAACCCCTCATCATAATTGAATGGGTATTCCTTCCACTCCAACCTCCTAAAACCATCACACAGCCACAAGAACTAATGGCAAAAATTATCATGAAGGGTAGAGCAAGGCTCCGCACCCTGGCAGGATGTGACTTTGCATGCATCTACTTACCTGTAACAACTGACGCATTAGATCACCTGCTCCAAAATAATATAAATTTACAATTTGCATTAGATAGTTACTCAGGCCAAATCTCAAATCATTACCCAAAACATGACATGTTTAATCTGCCATTCTCTTTCATCCCTCGAGAGATTCAAAGTAGAAAACCCCTCGATGCGATTACCGTTTTTACTGATGCCTCAGGAAAAAGTAAAAAGTCCGTGGTCACATGGAAAAATCCAAAGACGCAAAAGTGGGAATCTGACATCGAGGTAATCCAGGGATCACCACAAGTAGCTGAATTAGCAGCTGTTGTTAGAGCATTTGAGAGGTTCAAAGAGCCCTTTAATTTGGTCACAGACTCAGCATATGTAGCTGGAGTAACTGTTAGAGCTGAGCATGCTCTCCTAAAAGAAATCTCAAACAAGAAAATTTATGATTTACTCTCAAAATTAATTTATCTGGTTTCCCACAGAGAGCATCCCTATTTTGTCATGCATGTGAGGTCACATACAAACCTGCCAGGATTTATTGCAGAAGGTAATCGTAGAGCTGATGCTCTGGCTATGCCAGCAGACATAGTTCTATCAGCCGACTTACCAAAGCTCCCCCAAGTTTTTGAACAAGCAAAATTGAGCCATGCCATGTACCATCAAAATATTCCCGCTCTTATCCGCATGTTCCATCTGTCGCGGACACAGGCAAAAGCAATAGTGGCAACATGTCCCAACTGCCAGAAGCTACAGCTTCCATCACTGGGCATGGGGGTCAATCCCAGAGGCATTAATAGTGGTGAAGTGTGGCAAATGGACGTCACACATTTCCCTGAATTTGGGAGATTAAAATACGTTCATGTTTCTATTGATACCTTCTCTGGTGCTATGTATGCCTCTGCACATGCAGGTGAAAAGGCTAAGGACGTTGAAAAACATCTTGTCCAAGCTTTTGCCGTGCTCGGTATACCTGAGGAGATAAAAACTGATAATGGACCTGCCTACACCTCCCAGGAGTTTAAAAACTTTCGTCAGCAGTGGGGATTTCGACATGTTACAGGTATTCCTCACTCCCCAACTGGACAAGGCATTGTTGAACGTGCCCATCAAACCCTCAAGCGAATGCTGCTACAACAATCAGGGACCACCAAACTCAACTCACCTGTCCTCAGACTCAGCAAAGCACTGTTTACCATAAACTTCCTGAATGGCACCTTTGAGGATCCAAACCCTCCCATCTATCGTCATTTCCAGAACACCAGGAGACAGAAACTGCAGGAAAATCCAGAAGTCCTGATCCGGGACCCAGAGACTCAAAAAATCCAAGGACCGTACAAACTTGTGACTTGGGGACGTGGGTATGCCAGTGTATCTACCCCTCAAGGACTGAGATGGATCCCAGGGAAGTGGGTAAAACCTTATGTCACTTCCTCAAAAGTTAAGGAGGTTAAAACTGCCTCCTGGAAGAGACGCCGTAAAAAGAATCCTGATTTTGCACCTTCATGTAAACCCCCTACTGCAGATCTTTATGTTAATCCCTTAAGTTAAGTTGCACTGTTTTGCACTCAGGTTTTTGCACTGTATTTTGTAAATCTTTGTCCTGATACTCCATACCATAGATGTCCTGACTAAACCCCTGAGTTTTGACTGGGGAACTAGTTTAAAGGCATCCTAGGTACTGTCGAGTTGTAGGGACGATAGATTACAATTATATTTTGCACTATTGTTTTGTTACTGTTCTATGCACTTTTAAGTTACTAAGAGTTACAACCCAGCTTTAAAGAAAAAAAAATAGGGAATTGTTGCTGCCTGTTTTGAGCTTCCCATCTCCCCTCCCAAAGACATGTGCTCCGAGTTCCTTTGTTCCAAGCGCGGGCAAAGCCAAATGTAACTCAGACTCTTCAGCAGTGTCTGATTGGCCGCTCACCCCGGGTCCGCCCCCAGTCATCCCCTTTCCCCTTCTCCGAATAAAAAGATGGTCGAGGGGAGGCAAAGGCTCTCTCTCAGCTCAGCTACCTTCCTGTAAACATCTCTGGTCGTCTGTCTCATTTGAAGGCTTCTAACTGCAGGGAATTGAGCGAGCAGGGAGCTATATTTCTCCCTCTTTGCTTCTGCTGATGGTATTTGCTCTGCAGCTGATTCAGGTACCGATTTTAGAGCTACTAAAGTGCTAGATTGCCCGTGCTACCTCTCAAGGCTGCTCGAGGCTTTCTAAGGCATTGAAATACAAGCGCTAGCCGGTATAAAGCTGAAAAGATACCTTTACAATGGTCTCCTTGATTCCATGAGGCCCCACTGGGTCACAATGGCTCCTTGGCTTCATGTGCATCACCTGTGTCACCATGGTCTCCTTGATTCCATGAGGCCCCACTGGGTCACAATGGCTCCTTGGCTTCATGTGCATCACCTGTGTCACCATGGTCTCCTTGATTCCATGAGACCCCACTGGGTCACAATGGCTCCTTGGCTTCATGTGCATCACCTGTGTCACCATGGTCTCCTTGATTCCATGAGGCCCCACTGGGTCACAATGGCTCCTTGGCTTCATGTGCATCACCTGTGTCACCATGGTCTCCTTGATTCCATGAGGCCCCACTGGGTCACAATGGCTCCTTGGCTTCATGTGCATCACCTGTGTCACCATGGTCTCCTTGATTCCATGAGGCCCCACTGGGTCACAATGGCTCCTTGGCTTCATGTGCATCACCTGTGTCACCATGGTCTCCTTGATTCCATGAGGCCCCACTGGGTCACAATGGCTCCTTGGCTTCATGTGCATCACCTGTGTCACCATGGTCTCCTTGATTCCATGAGGCCCCACTGGGTCACAATGGCTCCTTGGCTTCATGTGCATCACCTGTGTCACCATGGTCTCCTTGATACCATGAGGCCCCGCTGGGTCACAATGGCTCCTTGGCTTCCATGTGGCCCCACTATGTCACAATGGCTCCTTGCTTCCATAGGTTTTCTATTGTAACAATGGACTCCTTGGTTCTGTGAGCTACCCTGCTTTTTGCAGAGGTGTCTTTGGTTCCAACAAGGCCCTGCTGTGTCTCATGAGGAACACATTTCCATGTGTTTCCATGATTCCCCACGGTGTCACCATGGAGCCTTGTTTCTAGGAGGTTCTGTACTGTCACAATTGTCTCCTTGATGCCATGAGCCCCTGCAGTGTCACAATGGCTCCTTGCTTCCATGAGGAACACAAAAGCTTTGCATCAACACTGAGCAACAGCTGCTGAACACACCTGGGAGCATCTGCTGGCATCAAAAGAGGGCTTCAAGCTGAGAATGGCAGCAGCAGCTTCCATCTGCAACAGAGAGCCAGGCAAAGGACAGGGACAGAGAATTCAGTGGAAAGACTGCGAGAATTCTGCTCTCAGAGATCATTCCTGCTCACGGTATCCCTTGTAGAAAGGGGACATCATTGCAGGCAGCCTGGACTGAGCATGTAGGGTTTCTTGTTTAGGAAAGCTGCTCAGGCTTTTCCATTCTTTCCTTACAAACAGGAAAACTTCTCTGGGCCTGTGTGCAGGCAGAGCCCTGAGGAGAGCACTTGGCACATGGTGCCTCGGTGTGGGACAGCCAGCTGCAGAGCTGAAAGGAAGAAGCCCCGCTGTGTCACAATGGCTCCTTGGCTTCATGTGCATCACCTGTGTCACCATGGTCTCCTTGATTCCATGAGGCCCCACTGGGTCACAATGGCTCCTTGGCTTCATGTGCATCACCTGTGTCACCATGGTCTCCTTGATTCCATGAGGCCCCACTGGGTCACAATGGCTCCTTGGCTTCATGTGCATCACCTGTGTCACCATGGTCTCCTTGATTCCATGAGGCCCCACTGTGTCACAATGGCTCCTTGGCTTCATGTGCATCACCTGTGTCACCATGGTCTCCTTGATTCCATGAGGCCCCACTGTGTCACAATGGCTCCTTGGCTTCATGTGCATCACCTGTGTCACCATGGTCTCCTTGATTCCATGAGGCCCCACTGGGTCACAATGGCTCCTTGGCTTCATGTGCATCACCTGTCCTTGATTCCATGAGGCCCCACTGTGTCACAATGGCTCCTTGGCTTCATGTGCATCACCTGTGTCACCATGGTCTCCTTGATTCCATGAGGCCCCACTGGGTCACAATGGCTCCTTGGCTTCATGTGCATCACCTGTGTCACCATGGTCTCCTTGATTCCATGAGGCCCCACTGTGTCGCAATGGCCCCTTGCTTCCATAGGTTTTCTATTGTAACAATGGAGTCCTTGGTTCTGTGAGCTACCCTGCTTTTTGCAGAGGTGTCTTTGGTTCCAACAAGGCCCTGCTGTGTCTCATCAGGAACACATTTCCATATGTTTCCATGATTCCCCACGGTGTCACCATGGAGCCTTGTTTCTAGGAGGTTCTGTACTGTCACAATTGTCTCCTTGATGCCATGAGCCCCTGCAGTGTCACAATGGCTCCTTGCTTCCATGAGGAACACAAAAGCTTTGCATCAACACTGAGCAACAGCTGCTGAACACACCTGGCAGCATCTGCTTGCATCAAACGAGGGCTTCAAGCTGAGAATGGCAGCAGCAGCTTCCATCTGCAACAGAGAGCCAGGGAAAGGACAGGGACAGAGAATTCCGTGGAAAGACTGCGAGAATTCTGCTCCCAGAGATCATTCCTGCTCACAGCATCCCTTGTAGAAAGGGGACATCATTGCAGGCAGCCTGGACTGAGCATGTGGTGTTGGTTGTTTAGGAAAGCTGCTCAGGCTTTTCCATTCTTTCCTTACAAACAGGAAAACTTCTCTGGGCCTGTGTGCAGGCAGAGCCCTGAGGAGAGCACTTGGCACATGGTGCCTCGGTGTGGGACAGCCAGCTGCAGAGCTGAAGGGAAGAAGCCCAGCTGTGTCACAATGGCTCCTTGGCTTCATGTGCATCACCTGTGTCACCATGGTCTCCTTGATTCCATGAGGCCCCACTGGGTCACAATGGCTCCTTGGCTTCATGTGCATCACCTGTGTCACCAAGGTCTCCTTGATTCCATGAGGCCCCACTGTGTCACAATGGCTCCTTGGCTTCATGTGCATCACCTGTGTCACCATGGTCTCCTTGATTCCATGAGGCCCCACTGGGTCACAATGGCTCCTTGGCTTCATGTGCATCACCTGTGTCACCATGGTCCCCTTGATTACATGAGGAACACAAAAGCTTTGCATCAACACTGAGCAACAGCTGCTGAACACACCTGGGAGCATCTGCTTGCATCAAACGAGGGCTTCAAGCTGAGAATGGCAGCAGCAGCTTCCATCTGCAACAGAGAGCCAGGCAAAGGACAGGGACAGAGAATTCAGTGGAAAGACTGCGAGAATTCTGCTCCCAGAGATCATTCCTGCTCACAGTATCCCTTGTAGAAAGGGGACATCATTGCAGGCAGCCTGGACTCAGCATGTGGGTTTGGTTGTCAGGGGAACCTGCTCAGGCTTTTTCATTCTTTCCTTACAAACAGGAAAACTTCTCTGGGCCTGTGTGCAGGCAGAGCCCTGAGGAGAGCACTTGGCACATGGTGCCTGGGTGTGGGACAGCCAGCTGCAGAGCTGAAGGGAAGAAGCCCCGCTGTGTCACAATGGCTCCTTGGCTTCATGTGCATCACCTGTGTCACCATGGTCTCCTTGATTCCATGAGGCCCCACTGGGTCACAATGGCTCCTTGGCTTCATGTGCATCACCTGTGTCACCATGGTCTCCTTGATTCCATGAGGCCCCACTGGGTCACAATGGCTCCTTGGCTTCATGTGCATCACCTGTCCTTGATTCCATGAGGCCCCACTGGGTCACAATGGCTCCTTGGCTTCATGTGAATCACCTGTGTCACCATGGTCTCCTTGATTCCATGAGGCCCCACTGGGTCACAATGGCTCCTTGGCTTCATGTGCATCACCTGTGTCACTATGGTCTCCTTGATTCCATGAGGCCCCACTGTGTCACAATGGCCCCTTGCTTCCATAGATTTTCTATTGTAACAATGGACTCCTTGGTTCTGTGAGCTACCCTGCTTTTTGTAAAGGTGTCTTTGGTTCCAACAAGGCCCTGCTGTGTCTCATGAGGAACACATTTCCATGTGGTTCCATGATTCCCCACGGTGTCACCATGGAGCCTTGTTTCTAGGAGGTTCTGTACTGTCACAATTGTCTCCTTGATGCCATGAGCCCCTGCAGTGTCACAATGGCTCCTTGCTTCCATGAGGAACACAAAAGCTTGGCATCAACACTGAGCAACAGCTGCTGAACACACCTGGGAGCATCTGCTTGCATCAAACGAGGGCTTCAAGCTGAGAATGGCACCAGCAGCTTCCATCTGCAACAGAGAGCCAGGGAAAGGACAGGGACAGAGAATTCAGTGGAAAGACTGCGAGAATTCTGCTCTCAGAGATCATTCCTGCTCACAGCATCCCTTGTAGAAAGGGGACATCATTGCAGGCAGCCTGGACTCAGCATGTAGGGTTTGTTGTTTAGGAAAGCTATTCAGGCTTTTCCATTCTTTCCTTACAAACAAGAAAACTTCTCTGGGCCTGTGTGCAGGCAGAGCCCTGAGGAGAGCACTTGGCACATGGTGCCTCGGTGTGGGACAGCCAGCTGCAGAGCTGAAGGGAAGAAGCCCCGCTGTGTCACAATGGCTCCTTGGCTTCATGTGCATCACCTGTGTCACCATGGTCTCCTTGATTCCATGAGGCCCCACTGGGTCACAATGGCTCCTTGGCTTCATGTGCATCACCTGTGTCACCATGGTTTCCTTGATTCCATGAGGCCCCACTGGGTCACAATGGCTCCTTGGCTTCATGTGCATCACCTGTGTCACCATGGTCTCCTTGATTCCATGAGGCCCCACTGGGTCACAATGGCTCCTTGGCTTCATGTGCATCACCTGTGTCATCATGGTCTCCTTGATTCCATGAGGCCCCACTGGGTCACAATGGCTCCTTGGCTTCCACGTGGCCCCACTGTGTCACAATGGCCCCTTGCTTCCATAGGTTTTCTATTGTAACAATGGACTCCTTGGTTCTGTGATCTACCCTGCTTTTTGCAGAGGTGTCTTTGGTTCCAACAAGGCCCTGCTGTGTCTCATGAGGAACACATTTCCATGTGGTTCCATGATTCCCCACGGTGTCACCATGGAGCCTTGTTTCTAGGAGGTTCTGTACTGTCACAATTGTCTCCTTGATGCCATGAGCCCCTGCAGTGTCACAATGGCTCCTTGCTTCCATGAGGAACACAAAAGCTTTGCATCAACACTGAGCAACAGCTGCTGAACGCACCTGGGAGCATCTGCTTGCATCAAAAGAGGGCTTCAAGCAGACAATGGCACCAGCAGCTTCCATCTGCAACAGAGAGCCAGGCAAAGGACAGGGACAGAGAATTCCGTGGAAAGACTGCGAGAATTCTGCTCCCAGAGATCATTCCTGCTCACAGTGTCCCTTGTAGAAAGGGGACATCATTGCAGGCAGCCTGGACTGAGCATGTGGGTTTGGTTGTCTAGGGAACCTGCTCAGGCTTTTTCATTCTTTCCTTACAAACAGGAAAACTTCTCTGGGCCTGTGTGCAGGCAGAGCCCTGAGGAGAGCACTTGGCACAATGTGCTGTGGGCTGGGACAGCCAGCTGCAGAGCTGAAGGGAAGAAGCCCCGCTGTGTCACAATGGCTCCTTGGCTTCATGTGCATCACCTGTGTCACCATGGTGTCCTTGATTCCATGAGGCCCCACTGGGTCACAATGGCTCCTTGGCTTCATGTGCATCACCTGTGTCACCATGGTCTCCTTGATTCCATGAGGCCCCACTGGGTCACAATGGCTCCTTGGCTTCATGTGCATCACCTGTGTCACAATGGTCTCCTTGATTCCATGAGGCCCCACTGGGTCACAATGGATCCTTGGCTTCATGTGAATCACCTGTGTCACCATGGTCTCCTTGATTCCATGAGGCCCCACTGTGTCACAATGGCTCCTTGGCTTCATGTGCATCACCTGTGTCACCATGGTCTCCTTGATTCCATGAGGCCCCACTGGGTCACAATGGCTCCTTGGCTTCATGTGCATCACCTGTGTCACCATGGTCTCCTTGATTCCATGAGGCCCCACTGTGTCACAATGGCTCCTTGGCTTCATGTGCATCACCTGTGTCACAATGGTCTCTTTGATTCCATGAGGCCCCACTGGGTCACAATGGCTCCTTGGCTTCATGTGCATCACCTGTGTCACCATGGTCTCCTTGATTCCATGAGGCCCCACTGGGTCACAATGGCTCCTTGGCTTCCATAGGTTTTCGATTGTAACAATGGACTCCTTGGTTCTGTGAGCTACCCTGCTTTTTGCACTGGTGTCTTTGGTTCCAACAAGGCCCTGCTGCGTCTCATGAGGAACACATTTCCATGTGGTTCCATGATTCCCCACGGTGTCATCATGGAGCCTTGTTTCTAGGAGGTTCTGTACCGTCACAATTGTCTCCTTGATGCCATGAGCCCCTGCAGTGTCACAATGGCTCCTTGCTTCCATGAGGAACACAAAAGCTTGGCATCAACACTGAGCAACAGCTGCTGAACACACCTGGGAGCATCTGCTTGCATCAAACGAGGGCTTCAAGCTGAGAATGGCAGCAGCAGCTTCCATCTGCAACAGAGAGCCAGGCAAAGGGCAGGGACAGGGAATTCCGTGGAAAGACTGCGAGAATTCTGCTCCCAGAGATCATTCCTGCTCACAGTATCCCTTGTAGAAAGGGGACATCATTGCAGGCAGCCTGGACTCAGCATGTGAGTTTGGTTGTCTAGGGAACCTGCTCAGGCTTTTTCACCCTTTCCTTACAAACAGGAAAACTTCTCTGGGCCTGTGTGCAGGCAGAGCCCTGAGGAGAGCACTTGGCACATGGTGCTGTGGGCTGGGACAGCCAGCTGCAGAGCTGAAGGGAAGAAGCCCCGCTGTGTCACAATGGCTCCTTGGCTTCATGTGCATCACCTGTGTCACCATGGTCTCCTTGATTCCATGAGGCCCCACTGGGTCACAATGGCTCCTTGACTTCATGTGCATCACCTGTGTCACCATGGTCTCCTTGATTCCATGAGGCCCCACTGGGTCACAATGGCTCCTTGGCTTCATGTGCATCACCTGTGTCACCATGGTCTCCTTGATTCCATGAGGCCCCACTGGGTCACAATGGCTCCGTGGCTTCCATGTGGCCCCACTGTGTCACAATGGCCCCTTGCTTCCATAGGTTTTCTATTGTAACAATGGACTCCTTGGTTCTGTGAGCTACCCTGCTTTTTGCACTGGTGTCTTTGGTTCCAACAAGGCCCTGCTGTGTCTCATGAGGAACACATTTCCATGTGGTTCCATGATTCCCCACGGTGTCACCATGGAGCCTTGTTTCTAGGAGGTTCTGTAGTGTCACAATTGTCTCCTTGATGCCATGAGCCCCTGCAGTGTCACAATGGCTCCTTGCTTCCATGAGGAACACAAAAGCTTTGCATCAACACTGAGCAACAGCTGCTGAACACACCTGGGAGCATCTGCTTGCATCAAACGAGGGCTTCAAGCTGAGAATGGCACCAGCAGCTTCCATCTGCAACAGAGAGCCAGGCAAAGGACAGGGACAGAGAATTCAGTGGAAAGACTGCGAGAATTCTGCTCTCAGAGATCATTCCTGCTCACAGTGTCCCTTGTAGAAAGGGGACATCATTGCAGGAAGCCTAGACTGAGCATGTGGGGTTGGTCGTTTAGGAAAGCTGCTCAGGCTTTTCCATTCGTTCCTTACAAACAGGAAAACTTCTCTGGGCCTGTGTGCAGGCAGAGCCCTGAGGAGAGCAGTTGGCACATGGTGCTGTGGGCTGGGACAGCCAGCTGCAGAGCTGAAGGGAAGAAGCCCCGCTGTGTCACAATGGCTCCTTGGCTTCATGTGCATCACCTGTGTCACCATGGTCTCCTTGATTCCATGAGGCCCCACTGGGTCACAATGGCTCCTTGGCTTCATGTGCATCACCTGTGTCACCATGGTCTCCTTGATTCCATGAGGCCCCGCTGTGTCACAATGGCTCCTTGGCTTCATGTGCATCACCTGTGTCACCATGGTCTCCTTGATTCCATGAGGCCCCACTGGGTCACAATGGCTCCTTGGCTTCATGTGCATCACCTGTGTCACAATGGTCTCCTTGATTCCATGAGGCCCCACTGGGTCACAATGGCTCCTTGGCTTCCATGTGTCCCCACTGTGTCACAATGGCCCCTTGCTTCCATAGGTTTTCTATTGTAACAATGGACTCCTTGGTTCTGTGAGCTACCCTGCTTTTTGCAGAGGTGTCTTTGGTTCCAACAAGGCCCTGCTGTGTCTCATGAGGAACACATTTCCATGTGGTTCCATGATTCCCCACGGTGTCACCATGGAGCCTTGTTTCTAGGAGGTTCTGTACTGTCACAATTGTCTCCTTGATCCCATGAGCCCCTGCAGTGTCACAATGGCTCCTTGCTTCCATGAGGAACATAAAAGCTTTGCATCAACACTGAGCAACAGCTGCTGAACACACCTGGGAGCATCTGCTTGCATCAAACGAGGGCTTCAAGCTGAGAATGGCAGCAGCAGCTTCCATCTGACACTGAGAGCCAGGGAAAGGACAGGGACAGAGAATTCCGTGGAAAGACTGCGAAAATTCTGCTCCCAGACATCATTCCTGCTCACAGTGTCCCTTGTAGAAAGGGGACATCATTGCAGGCAGCCTGGACTGAGCATGTGGGGTTGGTTGTTTAGGAAAGCTGCTCAGGCTTTTTCATTCTTTCCTTACAAACAGGAAAACTTCTCTGGGCCTGTGTGGAGGGAGAGCCCTGAGGAGAGCAGTTGGCACATGGTGCTGTGGGCTGGGACAGCCAGCTGCAGAGCTGAAGGGAAGAAGGCCCGCTGTGTCACAATGGCTCCTTGGCTTCATGTGCATCACCTGTGTCACCATGGTCTCCTTGATTCCATGAGGCCCCACTGGGTCACAATGGCTCCTTGGCTTCCATGTGGCCCCACTGTGTCACCATGGTCTCCTTGATTCCATGAGGCCCCACTGGGTCACAATGGCTCCTTGGCTTCATGTGCATCACCTGTGTTACCATGGTCTCCTTGATTCCATGAGGCCCCACTGGGTCACAATGGCTCCTAGGCTTCATGTGCATCACCTGTGTCACCATGGTCTCCTTGATTCCATGAGGCCCCACTGGGTCACAATGGCTCCTTGGCTTAATGTGCATCACCTGTGTCACCATGGTCTCCTTGATTCCATGAGGCCCTGCTGTGTCACAATGGCTCCTTGGCTTCATGTGCATCACCTGTGTCACCATGGTCTCCTTGATTCCATGAGGCCCCACTGGGTCACAATGGCTCCTTGGCTTAATGTGCATCACCTGTGTCACCATGGTCTCCTTGATTCCATGAGGCCCCACTGTGTCACAATGGCTCCTTGGCTTCATGTGCATCACCTGTGTCACCATGGTCTCCTTGATTCCATGAGGCCCCACTGGGTCACAATGGCTCCTTGGCTTCATGTGCATCACCTGTGTCACCATGGTCTCCTTGATTAAATGAGGCCCCACTGGGTCACAATGGCTCCTTGGCTTCATGTGCATCACCTGTGTCACCATGGTCTCCTTGATTCCATGAGGCCCCACTGGGTCACAATGGCTCCTTGGCTTCATGTGCATCACCTGTGTCACCATGGCCCCTTGCTTCCATAGGTTTTCTATTGTAACAATGGACTCCTTGGTTCTGTGAGCTACCCTGCTTTTTGCAGAGGTGTCTTTGGTTCCAACAAGGCCCTGCTGTGTCTCATGAGGAACACATTTCCATGTGGTTCCATGATTCCCCACGGTGTCACCATGGAGCCTTGTTTCTAGGAGGTTCTGTACTGTCACAATTGTCTCCTTGATCCCATGAGCCCCTGCAGTGTCACAATGGCTCCTTGCTTCCATGAGGAACACAAAAGCTTTGCATCAACACTGAGCAACAGCTGCTGAACACACCTGGGAGCATCTGCTTGCATCAAACGAGGGCTTCAAGCTGAGAATGGCAGCAGCAGCTTCCATCTGCAACAGAGAGCCAGGCAAAGGACAGGGACAGAGAATTCAGTGGAAAGACTGCGAGAATTCTGCTCCCAGAGATCATTCCTGCTCACAGTGTCCCTTGTAGAAAGGGGACATCATTGCAGGCAGCCTGGACTGAGCATGTGGGTTTGGTTGTCTAGGGAACCTGCTCAGGATTTTTCATTCTTTCCTTACAAACAGGAAAACTTCTCTGGGCCTGTGTGCAGGCAGAGCCCTGAGGAGAGCAGATGGCACATGGTGCCATGGGCTGGGACAGCCAGCTGCAGAGCTGAAGGGAAGAAGCCCCGCTGTGTCACAATGGCTCCTTGGCTTCATGTGCATCACCTGTGTCACCATGGTCTCCTTGATTCCATGAGGCCCCACTGTGTCACAATGGCTCCTTGGCTTCATGTGCATCACCTGTGTCACCATGGTCTCCTTGATTCCATGAGGCCCCACTGTGTCACAATGGCTCCTTGGCTTCATGTGCATCAGCTGTGTCACAATGGTCTCCTTGATTCCATGAGCCCCCACTGGGTCACAATGGCTCCTTGGCTTCATGTGCATCACCTGTGTCACCATGGTCTCCTTGATTCCATGAGGCCCTGCTGTGTCACAATGGCTCCTTGGCTTCATGTGCATCACCTGTGTCACCATGGTCTCCTTGATTCCATGAGGCCCCACTGGGTCACAATGGCTCCTTGGCTTCATGTGCATCACCTGTGTCACCATGGTCTCCTTGATTCCATGAGGCCCCACTGGGTCACAATGGCTCCTTGGCTTCATGTGCATCACCTGTGTCACCATGGTCTCCTTGATTCCATGAGGCCCCACTGGGTCACAATGGCTCCTTGGCTTCCATGTGGCCCCACTGTGTCACAATGGCCCCTTGCTTCCATAGGTTTTCTATTGTAACAATGGACTCCTTGGTTCTGTGAGCTACCCTGCTTTTTGCAGAGGTGTCTTTGGTTCCAACAAGGCCCTGCTGTGTCTCATGAGGAACACATTTCCATGTGGTTCCATGATTCATCACAGTGTCACCATGGAGCCTTGTTTCTAGGAGGTTCTGTACTGTCACAATTGTCTCCTTGATGCCATGAGCCCCTGCAGTGTCACAATGGCTCCTTGCTTCCATGAGGAACACAAAAGCTTTGCATCAACACTGAGCAACAGCTGCTGAACACACCTGGGAGCATCTGCTTGCATCAAACGAGGGCTTCAAGCTGAGAATGGCAGCAGCAGCTTCCATCTGCAACAGAGAGCCAGGCAAAGGACAGGGACAGAGAATTCAGTGGAAAGACTGCGAGAATTCTGCTCCCAGAGATCATTCCTGCTCACAGTGTCCCTTGTAGAAAGGGGACATCATTGCAGGCAGCCTGGACTGAGCATGTGGGTTTGGTTGTCTAGGGAACCTGCTCAGGATTTTTCATTCTTTCCTTACAAACAGGAAAACTTCTCCTGGGCCTGTGTGCAGGCAGAGTCCTGAGGAGAGCAGATGGCACATGGTGCCATGGGCTGGGACAGCCAGCTGCAGAGCTGAAGGGAAGAAGCCCCGCTGTGTCACAATGGCTCCTTGGCTTCATGTGCATCACCTGTGTCACCATGGTCTCCTTGATTCCATGAGGCCCCACTGGGTCACAATGGCTCCTTGGCTTCATGTGCATCACCTGTGTCACCATGGTCTCCTTGATTCCATGAGGCCCCACTGTGTCACAATGGCTCCTTGGCTTCATGTGCATCAGCTGTGTCACAATGGTCTCCTTGATTCCATGAGCCCCCACTGGGTCACAATGGCTCCTTGGCTTCATGTGCATCACCTGTGTCACCATGGTCTCCTTGATTCCATGAGGCCCTGCTGTGTCACAATGGCTCCTTGGCTTCATGTGCATCACCTGTGTCACCATGGTCTCCTTGATTCCATGAGGCCCCACTGTGTCACAATGGCTCCTTGGCTTCATGTGCATCACCTGTGTCACAATGGTCTCCTTGATTCCATGAGGCCCCGCTGTGTCACAATGGCTCCTTGCTTCCATGAGGTTCCGCAGTGTCACCATGCTCACCTTTGATCCACATTGTCATAATGGACAATTGCTTCCATGTGGCCCCACTGTGTCACAATAGCGCCTTGGTTCCATAGGTTATCTAGAATGTAATGTATAATTTTCTACAATGTAACAATGGACTCCTTGGTTCTGTGAGCTACCCTGCTTTTTGCAGGGGTGTCCTTGGTTCCAACAAGGCCCCTCTGTGTCTCAGTGCACCCTGGCTTCCATGCGCATCTGGAGTATCACAAAGGCTCCTTGGTTCCACGAGGTCTTGCTGTGTCACAATGGATCCTGTGCTCCATGAGGCCCTCCAAAGTCATCATGGAGCCTTGATTCCATGTGCTTCCATTGTGTCCCAGGGATCGCCTTGGTTCCATCAGTTTCCTTAGTGGCACAATGCTCTCCATGCTTCCATGATTGCCCACAATGTCACAATGCTCTCCATGCTTCCATGAGGCCCTGCTTTGCCACAATGCTCCCCTTGTGTCCATGAGGCCCCGCTGTGTCCCAATGGACGGATGGTTCCATGAGGTTCCGTGCTGTCCCCATGGTCTTCTTGAATCCACAGTGTAACAATGGACCATTGTGTCCAGGCGGCCTCTCTGTGTCACAAGGGGCTCCTTGATTCCAAGATTCGCCATGGTGTCACCATGGAGCCTTGTTTCTAGGAGGTTCTGTACTGTCACAATTGTCTCCTTGATGCCATGAGCCCCTGCAGTGTCACAATGGCTCCTTGCTTCCATGAGGAACACAAAAGCTTTGCATCAACACTGAGCAACAGCTGCTGAACACACCTGGGAGCATCTGCTTGCATCAAAAGAGGGCTTCAAGCTGAGAAAGGCAGCAGCAGCTTCCATCTGCAACAGAGAGCCAGGCAAAGGACAGGGACAGAGAATTCCGTGGAAAGACTGCGGGAATTCTGCTCCCAGACATCATTCCTGCTCACAGTGTCCCTTGTAGAAAGGGGACATCATTGCAGGCAGCCTGGACTGAGCATGTGGGATTGGTTGTTTAGGAAAGCTGCTCAGGCTTTTCCATTCTTTCCTTACAAACAGGAAAACTTCTCCTGGGCCTGTGTGCAGGGAGAGCCCTGAGGAGAGCAGTTGACACATGGTGCTGTGGGCTGGGAAAGCCAGCTGCAGAGCTGAAGGGAAGAAGCCCTGCTGTGTCACAATGGCTCCTTGGCTTCATGTGCATCACCTGTGTCACCATGGTCTCCTTGATTCCATGAGGCCCCACTGTGTCACAATGGCTCCTTGGCTTCATGTGCATCACCTGTGTCACCATGGTCTCCTTGACACCATGAGGCCCCACTGTGTCACAATGGTTCCTTGGCTTCATGTGCATCACCTGTGTCACCATGGTCTCCTTGATTCCATGAGGCCCCACTGGGTCACAATGACTCCTTGGCTTCATGTGCATCACCTGTGTCACAATGGTCTCCTTGATTCCATGAGGCCCCACTGGGTCACAATGGCTCCTTGGCTTCATGTGCATCACCTGTGTCACAATGGTCTCCTTGATTCCATGATGCCCCACTGTGTCACAATGGCTCCTTGGCTTCATGTGCATCACCTGTGTCACCATGGTCTCCTTGATTCCATGAGGCCCCACTGGGTCACAATGGCTCCTTGGCTTCCATGTGGCCCCACTGTGTCACAATGGCCCCTTGCTTCCATAGGTTTTCTATTGTAACAATGGACTCCTTGGTTCTGTGAGCTACCCTGCTTTTTGCAGAGGTGTCTTTGGTTCCAACAAGGCCCTGCTGTGTCTCATCAGGAACACATTTCCATGTGGTTCCATGATTCCCCACGGTGTCACCATGGAGCCTTGTTTCTAGGAGGTTCTGTACTGTCACAATGTCTCCTTGATGCCATGAGCCCCTGCAGTGTCACAATGGCTCCTTGCTTCCATGAGGAACACAAAAGCTTTGCATCAACACTGAGCAACAGCTGCTGAACACACCTGGGAGCATCTGCTTGCATCAAAAGAGGGCTTCAAGCTGAGAATGGCAGCAGCAGCTTCCATCTGCAACAGAGAGCCAGGCAAAGGACAGGGACAGAGAATTCAGTGGAAAGACTGCGAGAATTCTGCTCTCAGAGATCATTCCTGCTCACAGTGTCCCTTGTAGAAAGGGGACATCATTGCAGGAAGCCTAGACTGAGCATGTGGGGTTGGTCGTTTAGGAAAGCTGCTCAGGCTTTTCCATTCGTTCCTTACAAACAGGAAAACTTCTCTGGGCCTGTGTGCAGGCAGAGCCCTGAGGAGAGCAGTTGGCACATGGTGCTGTGGGCTGGGACAGCCAGCTGCAGAGCTGAAGGGAAGAAGCCCCGCTGTGTCACAATGGCTCCTTGGCTTCATGTGCATCACCTGTGTCACCATGGTCTCCTTGATTCCATGAGGCCCCACTGGGTCACAATGGCTCCTTGGCTTCATGTGCATCACCTGTGTCACCATGGTCTCCTTGATTCCATGAGGCCCCGCTGTGTCACAATGGCTCCTTGGCTTCATGTGCATCACCTGTGTCACCATGGTCTCCTTGATTCCATGAGGCCCCACTGGGTCACAATGGCTCCTTGGCTTCATGTGCATCACCTGTGTCACAATGGTCTCCTTGATTCCATGAGGCCCCACTGGGTCACAATGGCTCCTTGGCTTCCATGTGTCCCCACTGTGTCACAATGGCCCCTTGCTTCCATAGGTTTTCTATTGTAACAATGGACTCCTTGGTTCTGTGAGCTACCCTGCTTTTTGCAGAGGTGTCTTTGGTTCCAACAAGGCCCTGCTGTGTCTCATGAGGAACACATTTCCATGTGGTTCCATGATTCCCCACGGTGTCACCATGGAGCCTTGTTTCTAGGAGGTTCTGTACTGTCACAATTGTCTCCTTGATCCCATGAGCCCCTGCAGTGTCACAATGGCTCCTTGCTTCCATGAGGAACACAAAAGCTTTGCATCAACACTGAGCAACAGCTGCTGAACACACCTGGGAGCATCTGCTTGCATCAAACGAGGGCTTCAAGCTGAGAATGGCAGCAGCAGCTTCCATCTGCAACAGAGAGCCAGGCAAAGGACAGGGACAGAGAATTCAGTGGAAAGACTGCGAGAATTCTGCTCCCAGAGATCATTCCTGCTCACAGTGTCCCTTGTAGAAAGGGGACATCATTGCAGGCAGCCTGGACTGAGCATGTGGGTTTGGTTGTCTAGGGAACCTGCTCAGGATTTTTCATTCTTTCCTTACAAACAGGAAAACTTCTCTGGGCCTGTGTGCAGGCAGAGCCCTGAGGAGAGCAGATGGCACATGGTGCCATGGGCTGGGACAGCCAGCTGCAGAGCTGAAGGGAAGAAGCCCCGCTGTGTCACAATGGCTCCTTGGCTTCATGTGCATCACCTGTGTCACCATGGTCTCCTTGATTCCATGAGGCCCCACTGTGTCACAATGGCTCCTTGGCTTCATGTGCATCACCTGTGTCACCATGGTCTCCTTGATTCCATGAGGCCCCACTGGGTCACAATGGCTCCTTGGCTTCATGTGCATCACCTGTGTCACCATGGTCTCCTTGATTCCATGAGGCCCCGCTGTGTCACAATGGCTCCTTGGCTTCATGTGCATCACCTGTGTCACCATGGTCTCCTTGATTCCATGAGGCCTCACTGGGTCACAATGGCTCCTTGGCTTCATGTGCATCACCTGTGTCACAATGGTCTCCTTGATTCCATGAGGCCCCACTGGGTCACAATGGCTCCTTGGCTTCCATGTGTCCCCACTGTGTCACAATGGCCCCTTGCTTCCATAGGTTTTCTATTGTAACAATGGACTCCTTGGTTCTGTGAGCTACCCTGCTTTTTGCAGAGGTGTCTTTGGTTCCAACAAGGCCCTGCTGTGTCTCATGAGGAACACATTTCCATGTGGTTCCATGATTCCCCACGGTGTCACCATGGAGCCTTGTTTCTAGGAGGTTCTGTACTGTCACAATTGTCTCCTTGATCCCATGAGCCCCTGCAGTGTCACAATGGCTCCTTGCTTCCATGAGGAACACAAAAGCTTTGCATCAACACTGAGCAACAGCTGCTGAACACACCTGGGAGCATCTGCTTGCATCAAACGAGGGCTTCAAGCTGAGAATGGCAGCAGCAGCTTCCATCTGCAACAGAGAGCCAGGCAAAGGACAGGGACAGAGAATTCAGTGGAAAGACTGCGAGAATTCTGCTCCCAGAGATCATTCCTGCTCACAGTGTCCCTTGTAGAAAGGGGACATCATTGCAGGCAGCCTGGACTGAGCATGTGGGTTTGGTTGTCTAGGGAACCTGCTCAGGATTTTTCATTCTTTCCTTACAAACAGGAAAACTTCTCTGGGCCTGTGTGCAGGCAGAGCCCTGAGGAGAGCAGATGGCACATGGTGCCATGGGCTGGGACAGCCAGCTGCAGAGCTGAAGGGAAGAAGCCCCGCTGTGTCACAATGGCTCCTTGGCTTCATGTGCATCACCTGTGTCACCATGGTCTCCTTGATTCCATGAGGCCCCACTGTGTCACAATGGCTCCTTGGCTTCATGTGCATCACCTGTGTCACCATGGTCTCCTTGATTCCATGAGGCCCCACTGTGTCACAATGGCTCCTTGGCTTCATGTGCATCAGCTGTGTCACAATGGTCTCCTTGATTCCATGAGCCCCCACTGGGTCACAATGGCTCCTTGGCTTCATGTGCATCACCTGTGTCACCATGGTCTCCTTGATTCCATGAGGCCCTGCTGTGTCACAATGGCTCCTTGGCTTCATGTGCATCACCTGTGTCACCATGGTCTCCTTGATTCCATGAGGCCCCACTGGGTCACAATGGCTCCTTGGCTTCATGTGCATCACCTGTGTCACCATGGTCTCCTTGATTCCATGAGGCCCCACTGGGTCACAATGGCTCCTTGGCTTCATGTGCATCACCTGTGTCACCATGGTCTCCTTGATTCCATGAGGCCCCACTGGGTCACAATGGCTCCTTGGCTTCCATGTGGCCCCACTGTGTCACAATGGCCCCTTGCTTCCATAGGTTTTCTATTGTAACAATGGACTCCTTGGTTCTGTGAGCTACCCTGCTTTTTGCAGAGGTGTCTTTGGTTCCAACAAGGCCCTGCTGTGTCTCATGAGGAACACATTTCCATGTGGTTCCATGATTCATCACAGTGTCACCATGGAGCCTTGTTTCTAGGAGGTTCTGTACTGTCACAATTGTCTCCTTGATGCCATGAGCCCCTGCAGTGTCACAATGGCTCCTTGCTTCCATGAGGAACACAAAAGCTTTGCATCAACACTGAGCAACAGCTGCTGAACACACCTGGGAGCATCTGCTTGCATCAAACGAGGGCTTCAAGCTGAGAATGGCAGCAGCAGCTTCCATCTGCAACAGAGAGCCAGGCAAAGGACAGGGACAGAGAATTCAGTGGAAAGACTGCGAGAATTCTGCTCCCAGACATCATTCCTGCTCACAGTGTCCCTTGTAGAAAGGGGACATCATTGCAGGCAGCCTGGACTGAGCATGTGGGTTTGGTTGTCTAGGGAACCTGCTCAGGATTTTTCATTCTTTCCTTACAAACAGGAAAACTTCTCCTGGGCCTGTGTGCAGGCAGAGTCCTGAGGAGAGCAGATGGCACATGGTGCCATGGGCTGGGACAGCCAGCTGCAGAGCTGAAGGGAAGAAGCCCCGCTGTGTCACAATGGCTCCTTGGCTTCATGTGCATCACCTGTGTCACCATGGTCTCCTTGATTCCATGAGGCCCCACTGGGTCACAATGGCTCCTTGGCTTCATGTGCATCACCTGTGTCACCATGGTCTCCTTGATTCCATGAGGCCCCACTGTGTCACAATGGCTCCTTGGCTTCATGTGCATCAGCTGTGTCACAATGGTCTCCTTGATTCCATGAGCCCCCACTGGGTCACAATGGCTCCTTGGCTTCATGTGCATCACCTGTGTCACCATGGTCTCCTTGATTCCATGAGGCCCTGCTGTGTCACAATGGCTCCTTGGCTTCATGTGCATCACCTGTGTCACCATGGTCTCCTTGATTCCATGAGGCCCCACTGTGTCACAATGGCTCCTTGGCTTCATGTGCATCACCTGTGTCACAATGGTCTCCTTGATTCCATGAGGCCCCGCTGTGTCACAATGGCTCCTTGCTTCCATGAGGTTCCGCAGTGTCACCATGCTCACCTTTGATCCACATTGTCATAATGGACAATTGCTTCCATGTGGCCCCACTGTGTCACAATAGCGCCTTGGTTCCATAGGTTATCTAGAATGTAATGTATAATTTTCTACAATGTAACAATGGACTCCTTGGTTCTGTGAGCTACCCTGCTTTTTGCAGGGGTGTCCTTGGTTCCAACAAGGCCCCTCTGTGTCTCAGTGCACCCTGGCTTCCATGCGCATCTGGAGTATCACAAAGGCTCCTTGGTTCCACGAGGTCTTGCTGTGTCACAATGGATCCTGTGCTCCATGAGGCCCTCCAAAGTCATCATGGAGCCTTGATTCCATGTGCTTCCATTGTGTCCCAGGGATCGCCTTGGTTCCATCAGTTTCCTTAGTGGCACAATGCTCTCCATGCTTCCATGATTGCCCACAATGTCACAATGCTCTCCATGCTTCCATGAGGCCCTGCTTTGCCACAATGCTCCCCTTGTGTCCATGAGGCCCCGCTGTGTCCCAATGGACGGATGGTTCCATGAGGTTCCGTGCTGTCCCCATGGTCTTCTTGAATCCACAGTGTAACAATGGACCATTGTGTCCAGGCGGCCTCTCTGTGTCACAAGGGGCTCCTTGATTTCAAGATTCGCCATGGTGTCACCATGGAGCCTTGTTTCTAGGAGGTTCTGTAGTGTCACAATTGTCTCCTTGATGCCATGAGCCCCTGCAGTGTCACAATGGCTCCTTGCTTCCATGAGAAACACAAAAGCTTTGCATCAACACTGAGCAACAGCTGCTGAACACACCTGGGAGCATCTGCTTGCATCAAAAGAGGGCTTCAAGCTGAGAAAGGCAGCAGCAGCTTCCATCTGCAACAGAGAGCCAGGCAAAGGACAGGGACAGAGAATTCCGTGGAAAGACTGCGAGAATTCTGCTCCCAGACATCATTCCTGCTCACAGTGTCCCTTGTAGAAAGGGGACATCATTGCAGGCAGCCTGGACTGAGCATGTGGGGTTGGTTGTTTAGGAAACCTGCTCAGGCTTTTCCATTCTTTCCTTACAAACAGGAAAACTTCTCTGGGCCTGTGTGCAGGCAGAGCCCTAAGGAGAGCAGTTGGCACATGGTGCTGTGGGCTGGGACAGCCAGCTGCAGAACTGAAGGGAAGAAGCCCCGCTGTGTCACAATGGCTCCTTGGCTTCATGTGCATCACCTGTGTCACCATGGTCTCCTTGACACCATGAGGCCCCACTGTGTCACAATGGTTCCTTGGCTTCATGTGCATCACCTGTGTCACCATGGTCTCCTTGATTCCATGAGGCCCCACTGGGTCACAATGACTCCTTGGCTTCATGTGCATCACCTGTGTCACAATGGTTTCCTTGATTCCATGAGGCCCCACTGGGTCACAATGGCTCCTTGGCTTCATGTGCATCACCTGTGTCACAATGGTCTCCTTGATTCCATGATGCCCCACTGTGTCACAATGGCTCCTTGGCTTCATGTGCATCACCTGTGTCACCATGGTCTCCTTGATTCCATGAGGCCCCACTGGGTCACAATGGCTCCTTGGCTTCCATGTGGCCCCACTGTGTCACAATGGCCCCTTGCTTCCATAGGTTTTCTATTGTAACAATGGACTCCTTGGTTCTGTGAGCTACCCTGCTTTTTGCAGAGGTGTCTTTGGTTCCAACAAGGCCCTGCTGTGTCTCATCAGGAACACATTTCCATGTGGTTCCATGATTCATCACGGTGTCACCATGGAGCCTTGTTTCTAGGAGGTTCTGTACTGTCACAATTGTCTCCTTGATGCCATGAGCCCCTGCAGTGTCACAATGGCTCCTTGCTTCCATGAGGAACACAAAAGCTTTGCATCAACACTGAGCAACAGCTGCTGAACACACCTGGGAGCATCTGCTTGCATCAAACGAGGGCTTCAAGCTGAGAATGGCAGCAGCAGCTTCCATCTGCAACAGAGAGCCAGGCAAAGGACAGGGACAGAGAATTCCGTGGAAAGACTGCGGGAATTCTGCTCCCAGAGATCATTCATGCTCACAGTGTCCCTTGTAGAAAGGGGACATCATTGCAGGCAGCCTGGACTGAGCATGTGGGGTTGGTCGTTTAGGAAAGCTGCTCAGGCTTTTCCATTCGTTCCTTACAAACAGGAAAACTTCTCTGGGCCTGTGTGCAGGCAGAGCCCTGAGGAGAGCAGATGGCACATGGTGCCATGGGCTGGGACAGCCAGCTGCAGAGCTGAAGGGAAGAAGCCCCGCTGTGTCACAATGGCTCCTTGGCTTCATGTGCATCACCTGTGTCACCATGGTCTCCTTGATTCCATGAGGCCCCACTGGGTCACAATGGCTCCTTGGCTTCATGTGCATCACCTGTGTCACCATGGTCTCCTTGATTCCATGAGGCCCCACTGTGTCACAATGGCACCTTGGCTTCATGTGCATCACCTGTGTCACCATGGTCTCCTTGATTCCATGAGGCCCCACTGGGTCACAATGGCTCCTTGGCTTCCATGTGGCCCCACTGTGTCACAATGGCCCCTTGCTTCCATAGGTTTTCTATTGTAACAATGGACTCCTTGGTTCTGTGAGCTACCCTGCTTTTTGCAGAGGTGTCTTTGGTTCCAACAAGGCCCTGCTGTGTCTCATGAGGAACACATTTCCATGTGGTTCCATGATTCCCCACGGTGTCACCATGGAGCCTTGTTTCTAGGAGGTTCTGTACTGTCACAATTGTCTCCTTGATGCCATGAGCCCCTGCAGTGTCACAATGGCTCCTTGCTTCCATGAGGAACACAAAAGCTTTGCATCAACACTGAGCAACAGCTGCTGAACACACCTGGGAGCATCTGCTTGCATCAAAAGAGGGCTTCAAGCTGAGAAAGGCAGCAGCAGCTTCCATCTGCAACAGAGAGCCAGGCAAAGGACAGGGACAGAGAATTCCGTGGAAAGACTGCGAGAATTCTGCTCCCAGACATCATTCCTGCTCACAGTATCCCTTGTAGAAAGGGGACATCATTGCAGGCAGCCTGGACTGAGCATGTGGGATTGGTTGTTTAGGAAAGCTGCTCAGGCTTTTCCATTCTTTCCTTACAAACAGGAAAACTTCTCCTGGGCCTGTGTGCAGGGAGAGCCCTGAGGAGAGCAGTTGACACATGGTGCTGTGGGCTGGGAAAGCCAGCTGCAGAGCTGAAGGGAAGAAGCCCTGCTGTGTCACAATGGCTCCTTGGCTTCATGTGCATCACCTGTGTCACCATGGTCTCCTTGATTCCATGAGGCCCCACTGTGTCACAATGGCTCCTTGGCTTCATGTGCATCACCTGTGTCACCATGGTCTCCTTGATTCCATAGGTTTTCTATTGTAACAATGGACTCCTTGGTTCTGTGAGCTACCCTGCTTTTTGCAGAGGTGTCTTTGGTTCCAACAAGGCCCTGCTGCGTCTCATCAGGAACACATTTCCATGTGGTTCCATGATTCCCCACGGTGTCACCATGGAGCCTTGTTTCTAGGAGGTTCTGTAGTGTCACAATTGTCTCCTTGATGCCATGAGCCCCTGCAGTGTCACAATGGCTCCTTGCTTCCATGAGGAACACAAAAGCTTTGCATCAACACTGAGCAACAGCTGCTGAACACACCTGGGAGCATCTGCTTGCATCAGAAGAGGGCTTCAAGCTGAGAATGGCAGCAGCAGCTTCCATCTGCAACAGAGAGCCAGGCAAAGGACAGGGACAGAGAATTCCGTGGAAAGACTGCGAGAATTCTGCTCCCAGACATCATTCCTGCTCACAGTGTCCCTTGTAGAAAGGGGACATCATTGCAGGCAGCCTGGACTGAGCATGTGGGGTTGGTTGTTTAGGAAACCTGCTCAGGCTTTTCCATCCTTTCCTTACAAACAGGAAAACTTCTCTGGGCCTGTGTGCAGGCAGAGCCCTAAGGAGAGCAGTTGGCACATGGTGCTGTGGGCTGGGACAGCCAGCTGCAGAACTGAAGGGAAGAAGCCCCGCTGTGTCACAATGGCTCCTTGGCTTCATGTGCATCACCTGTGTCACCATGGTCTCCTTGACACCATGAGGCCCCACTGTGTCACAATGGTTCCTTGACTTCATGTGCATCACCTGTGTCACCATGGTCTCCTTGATTCCATGAGGCCCCACTGGGTCACAATGACTCCTTGGCTTCAAGTGCATCACCTGTGTCACAATGGTCTCCTTGATTCCATGAGGCCCCACTGGGTCACAATGGCTCCTTGGCTTCATGTGCATCACCTGTGTCACAATGGCCCCTTGCTTCCATAGGTTTTCTATTGTAACAATGGACTCCTTGGTTCTATGAGCTACCCTGCTTTTTGCAGAGGTGTCTTTGGTTCCAACAAGGCCCTGCTGTGTCTCATCAGGAACACATTTCCATGTGGTTCCATGATTCGCCACGGTGTCACCATGGAGCCTTGTTTCTAGGAGGTTCTGTAGTGTCACAATTGTCTCCTTGATGCCATGAGCCCCTGCAGTGTCACAATGGCTCCTTGCTTCCATGAGGAACACAAAAGCTTTGCATCAACACTGAGCAACAGCTGCTGAACACACCTGGGAGCATCTGCTTGCATCAAACGAGGGCTTCAAGCTGAGAATGGCAGCAGCAGCTTCCATCTGCAACAGAGAGCCAGGCAAAGGACAGGGACAGAGAATTCCGTGGAAAGACTGCGAGAATTCTGCTCCCAGACATCATTCCTGCTCACAGTGTCCCTTGTAGAAAGGGGACATCATTGCAGGCAGCCTGGACTCAGCATGTGGGGTTGGTTGTTTAGGAAAGCTGCTCAGGCTTTTCCATTCTTTCCTTACAAACAAGAAAGCTTCTCTGGGCCTGTGTGCAGGCAGAGCCCTGAGGAGAGCACTTGGCACATGGAGCCTCGGGCAGGGAAATCCAGCTGCAGAGCTGAAGGGAAGAAGCCCCGCTGTGTCACAATGGCTCCTTGGCTTCATGTGCATCACCTGTGTCACCATGGTCTCCTTGATTCCATGAGGCCCCGCTGTGTCACAATGGCTCCTTGGCTTCATGTGCATCACCTGTGTCACCATGGTCTCCTTGATTCCATGAGGCCCCACTGGGTCACAATGGCACCTTGGCTTCATGTGCATCACCTGTGTCACCATGGTCTCCTTGATTCCATGAGGCCCCACTGGGTCACAATGGCTCCGTGGCTTCCATGTGGCCCCACTGTGTCACAATGGCCCCTTGCTTCCATAGGTTTTCTATTGTAACAATGGACTCCTTGGTTCTGTGAGCTACCCTGCTTTTTGCAGAGGTGTCTTTGGTTCCAACAAGGCCCTGCTGTTTCTCATGAGGAACATATGTCCATGTGGTTCCATGATTCCCCACGGTGTCACCATGGAGCCTTGTTTCTAGGAGGTTCTGTACTGTCACAATTGTCTCCTTGATGCCATGAGCCCCTGCAGTGTCACAATGGCTCCTTGCTTCCATGAGGAACACAAAAGCTTTGCATCAACACTGAGCAACAGCTGCTGAACACACCTGGGAGCATCTGCTTGCATCAAACGAGGGCTTCAAGCTGAGAATGGCAGCAGCAGCTTCCATCTGCAACAGAGAGCCAGGCAAAGGACAGGGACAGAGAATTCCGTGGAAAGACTGCGAGAATTCTGCTCCCAGAGATCATTCATGCTCACAGTGTCCCTTGTAGAAAGGGGACATCATTGCAGGCAGCCTGGACTGAGCATGTGGGTTTGGTTGTCTAGGGAACCTGCTCAGGCTTTTTCATTCTTTCCTTACAAACAGGAAAACTTCTCTGGGCCTGTGTGCAGGCAGAGGCCTGAGGAGAGCAGTTGGCACATGGTGCCTCGGTGTGGGACAGCGAGCTGCAGAGCTGAAGGGAAGTAGCCCCGCTGTGTCACAATGGCTCCTTGGCTTCATGTGCATCACCTGTGTCACCATGGTCTCCTTGATTCCATGAGGCCCCACTGTGTCACAATGGCTCCTTGGCTTCATGTGCATCACCTGTGTCACCATGGTCTCCTTGATTCCATGAGCCCCCACTGTGTCACAATGGCTCCTTGGCTTCATGTGAATCACCTGTGTCACAATGGTCTCCTTGATTCCATGAGGCCCCACTGGGTCACAATGGCTCCTTGGCTTCGTGTGCATCACCTATGTCACCATGGTCTCCTTGATTCCATGAGGCCCCACTGGGTCACAATGGCTCCGTGGCTTCCATGTGGCCCCACTGTGTCACAATGGCCCCTTGCTTCCATAGGTTTTCGATTGTAACAATGGACTCCTTGGTTCTGTGAGCTACCCTGCTTTTGGTAGAGGTGTCTTTGGTTCCAACAAGGCCCTGCTGCGTCTCATGAGGAACACATGTCCATGTGGTTCCATGATTCCCCACGGTGTCACCATGGAGCCTTGTTTCTAGGAGGTTCTGTACTGTCACAATTGTCTCCTTGATGCCATGAGCCCCTGCAGTGTCACAATGGCTCCTTGCTTCCATGAGGAACACAAAAGCTTTGCATCAACACTGAGCAACAGCTGCTGAACACACCTGGGAGCATCTGCTTGCATCAAACGAGGGCTTCAAGCTGAGAATGGCAGCAGCAGCTTCCATCTGCAACAGAGAGCCAGGCAAGAGACAGGGACAGAGAATTCAGTGGAAAGACTGCGAGAATTCTGCTCCCAGACATCATTCCTGCTCACAGTGTCCCTTGTAGAAAGGGGACATCATTGCAGGCAGCCTGGACTGAGCATGTGGGGTTGGTTGTTTAGGAAAGCTGCTCAGGCTTTTTCATTCTTTCCTTACAAACAGGAAAACTTCTCTGGGCCTGTGTGCAGGGAGAGCCCTGAGGAGAGCACTTGGCACATGGTGCTGTGGGCTGGGACAGCCAGCTGCAGAGCTGAAGGGAAGTAGCCCCGCTGTGTCACAATGGCTCCTTGGCTTCATGTGCATCACCTGTGTCACCATGGTCTCCTTGATTCCATGAGGCCCCACTGTGTCACAATGGCTCCTTGGCTTCATGTGCATCACCTGTGTCACCATGGTCTCCTTGATTCCATGAGGCCCCACTGGGTCACAATGGCTCCTTGGCTTCATGTGCATCACCTGTATTACCATGGTCTCCTTGATTCCATGAGGCCCCACTGGGTCACAATGGCTCCTTGGCTTCCATGAGGCCCCACTGTGTCACAATGGCTCCTTGGCTTCATGTGCATCACCTGTGTCACCATGGTCTCCTTGATTCCATGAGGCCCCACTGGGTCACAATGGCTCCGTGGCTTCCATGTGGCCCCACTGTGTCACAATGGCCCCTTGCTTCCATAGGTTTTCTATTGTAACAATGGACTCCTTGGTTCTGTGAGCTACCCTGCTTTTTGCAGAGGTGTCTTTGGTTCCAACAAGGCCCTGCTGTTTCTCATGAGGAACACATTTCCATGTGGTTCCATGATTCCCCACGGTGTCACCATGGAGCCTTGTTTCTAGGAGGTTCTGTACTGTCACAATTGTCTCCTTGATGCCATGAGCCCCTGCAGTGTCACAATGGCTCCTTGCTTCCATGAGGAACACAAAAGCTTTGCATCAACACTGAGCAACAGCTGCTGAACACACCTGGGAGCATCTGCTTGCATCAGAAGAGGGCTTCAAGCTGAGAATGGCAGCAGCAGCTTCCATCTGCAACAGAGAGCCAGGCAAGAGACAGGGACAGAGAATTCCGTGGAAAGACTGCGAGAATTCTGCTCCCAGACATCATTCCTGCTCACAGTGTCCCTTGTAGAAAGGGGACATCATTGCAGGCAGCCTGGACTGAGCATGTGGGGTTGGTTGTTTAGAAAACCTGCTCAGGCTTTTCCATTCTTTCCTTACAAACAGGAAAACTTCTCCTGGGCCTGTGTGCAGGCAGAGCCCTGAGGAGAGCAGTTGACACATGGTGCTGTGGGCTGGGAAAGCCAGCTGCAGAGCTGAAGGGAAGTAGCCCCGCTGTGTCACAATGGCTCCTTGGCTTCATGTGCATCACCTGTGTCACCATGGTCTCCTTGATTCCATGAGGCCCCACTTTGTCACAATGGCTCCTTGGCTTCATGTGCATCACCTGTGTCACCATGGTCTCCTTGATTCCATGAGGCCCCACTGGGTCACAATGGCTCCTTGGCTTCATGTGCATCACCTGTGTCACCATGGTCTCCTTGATTCCATGAGGCCCCACTGTGTCACAATGGCTCCTTGGCTTCATGTGCATCACCTGTGTCACCATGGTCTCCTTGATTCCATGAGGCCCCACTGGGTCACAATGGCTCCTTGGCTTCATGTGCATCACCTGTGTCACCATGGTCTCCTTGATTCCATGAGGCCCCACTGGGTCACAATGGCTCCTTGGCTTCATGTGCATCACCTGTGTCACCATGGTCTCCTTGATTCCATGAGGCCCCACTGGGTCACAATGGCTCCGTGGCTTCCATGTGGCCCCACTGTGTCACAATGGCCCCTTGCTTCCATAGGTTTTTTATTGTAACAATGGACTCCTTGGTTCTGTGAGCTACCCTGCTTTTTGCAGAGGTGTCTTTGGTTCCAACAAGGCCCTGCTGTGTCTCATCAGGAACACATTTCCATGTGGTTCCATGATTCGCCACGGTGTCACCATGGAGCCTTGTTTCTAGGAGGTTCTGTACTGTCACAATTGTCTCCTTGATGCCATGAGCCCCTGCAGTGTCACAATGGCTCCTTGCTTCCATGAGGAACACAAAAGCTTTGCATCAACACTGAGCAACAGCTGCTGAACATACCTGGGAGCATCTGCTGGCATCAAAAGAGGGCTTCAAGCTGAGAATGGCAGCAGCAGCTTCCATCTGCAACAGAGAGCCAGGCAAAGGACAGGGACAGAGAATTCCGTGGAAAGACTGCGAGAATTCTGCTCCCACACATCATTCCTGCTCACAGTGTCCCTTGTAGAAAGGGGACATCATTGCAGGCAGCCTGGACTGAGCATGTGGGTTTGGTTGTCTAGGGAACCTGCTCAGGCTTTTTCATTCTTTCCTTACAAACAGGAAAACTTCTCTGGGCCTGTGTGCAGGCAGAGCCCTGAGGAGAGCAGTTGGCACATGGTGCTGTGGGCTGGGACAGCGAGCTGCAGAGCTGAAGGGAAGAAGCCCCGCTGTGTCACAATGGCTCCTTGGCTTCATGTGCATCACCTGTGTCACCATGGTCTCCTTGATTCCATGAGGCCCCGCTGTGTCACAATGGCTCCTTGGCTTCATGTGCATCACCTGTGTCACAATGGTCTCCTTGATTCCATGAGCCCCCACTGTGTCACAATGGCTCCTTGGCTTCATGTGAATCACCTGTGTCACAATGGTCTCCTTGATTCCATGAGGCCCCACTGGGTCACAATGGCTCCTTGGCTTCGTGTGCATCACCTGTGTCACCATGGTCTCCTTGATTCCATGCGGCCCCACTGGGTCACAATGGCTCCTAGGCTTCATGTGCATCACCTGTGTCACCATGGTCTCCTTGATTCCATGAGGCCCCACTGGGTCACAATGGCTCCTTGGCTTCCATGTGGCCCCACTGTGTCACAATGGCCCCTTGCTTCCATAGGTTTTCGATTGTAACAATGGACTCCTTGGTTCTGTGAGCTACCATGCTTTTTGCAGAGGTGTCTTTGGTTCCAACAAGGCCCTGCTGTTTCTCATGAGGAACACATGTCCATGTGGTTCCATGATTCCCCACGGTGTCACCATGGAGCCTTGTTTCTAGGAGGTTCTGTACTGTCACAATTGTCTCCTTGATGCCATGAGCCCCTGCAGTGTCACAATGGCTCCTTGCTTCCATGAGGAACACAAAAGCTTTGCATCAACACTGAGCAACAGCTGCTGAACACACCTGGGAGCATCTGCTTGCATCAAACGAGGGCTTCAAGCTGAGAATGGCAGCAGCAGCTTCCATCTGCAACAGAGAGCCAGGCAAGAGACAGGGACAGAGAATTCAGTGGAAAGACGGCGAGAATTCTGCTCCCAGAGATCATTCCTGCTCACAGTGTCCCTTGTAGAAAGGGGACATCATTGCAGGCAGCCTGGACTGAGCATGTGGTGTTGGTTGTTTAGGAAAGCTGCTCAGGCTTTTTCATTCTTTCCTTACAAACAGGAAAACTTCTCTGGGCCTGTGTGCAGGGAGAGCCCTGAGGAGAGCACTTGGCACATGGTGCCTCGGTCTGGGACAGCCAGCTGCAGAGCTGAAGGGAAGTAGCCCCGCTGTGTCACAATGGCTCCTTGGCTTCATGTGCATCACCTGTGTCACCATGGTCTCCTTGATTCCATGAGGCCCCACTGGGTCACAATGGCTCCTTGGCTTCATGTGCATCACCTGTGTCACCATGGTCTCCTTGATTCCATGAGGCCCCACGGGGTCACAATGGCTCCTTGGCTTCATGTGCATCACCTGTGTCACCATGGTCTCCTTGATTCCATGAGGCCCTACTGGGTCACAATGGCTCCTTGTCTTCCATGTGGCCCCACTGTGTCAGCATGGTCTCCTTGATTCCATGAGGCCCCACTGGGTCACAATGGCTCCTTGGCTTCCATGTGGCCCCACTGTGTCACAATGGCTCCTTGCTTCCATAGGTTTTCTATTGTAACAATGGACTCCTTGGTTCTGTGAGCTACCCTGCTTTTTGCAGAGGTGTCTTTGGTTCCAACAAGGCCCTGCTGTGTCTCATCAGGAACACATTTCCATGTGGTTCCATGATTCCCCACGGTGTCACCATGGAGCCTTGTTTCTAGGAGGTTCTGTACTGTCACAATTGTCTCCTTGATGCCATGAGCCCCTGCAGTGTCACAATGGCTCCTTGCTTCCATGAGGAACACAAAAGCTTTGCATCAACACTGAGCAACAGCTGCTGAACACACCTGGGAGCATCTGCTTGCATCAAACGAGGGCTTCAAGCTGAGAATGGCAGCAGCAGCTTCCATCTGCAACAGAGAGCCAGGCAAAGGACAGGGACAGAGAATTCCGTGGAAAGACTGCGAGAATTCTGCTCCCAGACATCATTCCTGCTCACAGTGTCCCTTGTAGAAAGGGGACATCATTGCAGGCAGCCTGGACTGAGCATGTGGGGTTGGTTGTTTAGGAAAGCTGCTCAGGCTTTTTCATTCTTTCCTTACAAACAGGAAAACTTCTCTGGGCCTGTGTGCAGGCAGAGCCTGTAGGAGAGCACTTGGCACATGGTGCTGTGGGCCGGGACAGCCAGCTGCAGAGCTGAAGGGAAGAAGCCCCGCTGTGTCACAATGGCTCCTTGGCTTCATGTGCATCACCTGTGTCACCATGGTCTCCTTGATTCCATGAGGCCCCACTGTGTCACAATGGCTTCTTGGCTTCATGTGCATCACCTGTGTCACCATGGTCTCCTTGATTCCATGAGGCCCCACTGGGTCACAATGGCTCCTTGGCTTCATGTGCATCACCTGTGTCACCATGGTCTCCTTGATTCCATGAGGCCCCACTGGGTCACAATGGCTCCTTGGCTTCATGTGCATCACCTGTGTCACCATGGTCTCCTTGATTCCATGAGGCCCCACTGTGTCACAATGGCTCCTTGGCTTCATGTGCATCACCTGTGTCACCATGGTCTCCTTGATTCCATGAGGCCCCACTGGGTCACAATGGCTCCTTGGCTTCATGTGCATCACCTGTGTCACCATGGTCTCCTTGATTCCATGAGGCCCCACTGGGTCACAATGGCTCCTTGGCTTCATGTGCATCACCTGTGTCACCATGGTCTCCTTGATTCCATGAGGCCCCACTGGGTCACAATGGCTCCTTGGCTTCATGTGCATCACCTGTGTCACCATGGTCTCCTTGATTCCATGAGGCCCCACTGGGTCACAATGGCTCCTTGGCTTCATGTGCATCACCTGTGTCACCATGGTCTCCTTGATTCCATGAGGCCCCACTGTGTCACAATGGCTCCTTGCTTCCATAGGTTTTCTATTGTAACAATGGACTCCTTGGTTCTGTGAGCTACCCTGCTTTTTGCAGAGGTGTCTTTGGTTCCAACAAGGCCCTGCTGTGTCTCATCAGGAACACATTTCCATGTGTTTCCATGATTCATCACGGTGTCACCATGGAGCCTTGTTTCTAGGAGGTTCTGTACTGTCACAATTGTCTCCTTGATGCCATGAGCCCCTGCAGTGTCACAATGGCTCCTTGCTTCCATGAGGAACACAAAAGCTTTGCATCAACACTGAGCAACAGCTGCTGAACACACCTGGGAGCATCTGCTTGCATCAAAAGAGGGCTTCAAGCTGAGAATGGCAGCAGCAGCTTCCATCTGCAACAGAGAGCCAGGCAAAGGACAGAGACAGAGAATTCCGTGGAAAGACTGCGGGAATTCTGCTCCCAGACATCATTCCTGCTCACAGTGTCCCTTGTAGAAAGGGGACATCATTGCAGGCAGCCTGGACTGAGCATGTGGGGTTGGTTGTTTAGAAAACCTGCTCAGGCTTTTCCATTCTTTCCTTACAAACAGGAAAACTTCTCCTGGGCCTGTGTTCAGGCAGAGCCCTGAGGAGAGCAGTTGGCACATGGTGCTGTGGGCTGGGACAGCCAGCTGCAGAGCTGAAGGGAAGAAGCCCCGCTGTGTCACAATGGCTCCTTGGCTTCGTGTGCATCACCTGTGTCACCATGGTCTCCTTGATTCCATGAGGCCCCACTGGGTCACAATGGCTCCTTGGCTTCCATGTGGCCCCACTGTGTCACAATGGCCCCTTGCTTCCATAGGTTTTCTATTGTAACAATGGACTCCTTGGTTCTGTGAGCTACCCTGCTTTTTGCACTGGTGTCTTTGGTTCCAACAAGGCCCTGCTGTGTCTCATCAGGAACACATTTCCATGTGGTTCCATGATTCGCCACGGTGTCACCATGGAGCCTTGTTTCGAGGAGGTTCTGTAGTGTCACAATTGTCTCCTTGATGCCATGAGCCCCTGCAGTGTCACAATGGCTCCTTGCTTCCATGAGGAACACAAAAGCTTTGCATCAACACTGAGCAACAGCTGCTGAACACACCTGGGAGCATCTGCTTGCATCAAACGAGGGCTTCAAGCTGAGAATGGCAGCAGCAGCTTCCACCTGCAACAGAGAGCCAGGCAAAGGACAGGGACAGAGAATTCCGTGGAAAGACTGCGGGAATTCTGCTCCCAGAGATCATTCCTGCTCACAGTGTCCCTTGTAGAAAGGGGACATCATTGCAGGCAGCCTGGACTGAGCATGTGGATTTGGTTGTCTAGGGAACCTGCTCAGGCTTTTTCATTCTTTCCTTACAAACAGGAAAACTTCTCTGGGCCTGTGTGCAGGCAGAGGCCTGAGGAGAGCAGTTGGCACATGGTGCCTCGGTGTGGGACAGCGAGCTGCAGAGCTGAAGGGAAGTAGCCCCGCTGTGTCACAATGGCTCCTTGGCTTCATGTGCATCACCTGTGTCACCATGGTCTCCTTGATTCCATGAGGCCCCACTGGGTCACAATGGCTCCTTGGCTTCATGTGCATCACCTGTGTCACCATGGTCTCCTTGATTCCATGAGCCCCCACTGTGTCACAATGGCTCCTTGGCTTCATGTGAATCACCTGTGTCACAATGGTCTCCTTGATTCCATGAGGCCCCACTGGGTCACAATGGCTCCTTGGCTTCGTGTGCATCACCTATGTCACCATGGTCTCCTTGATTCCATGAGGCCCCACTGGGTCACAATGGCTCCGTGGCTTCCATGTGGCCCCACTGTGTCACAATGGCCCCTTGCTTCCATAGGTTTTCGATTGTAACAATGGACTCCTTGGTTCTGTGAGCTACCCTGCTTTTGGTAGAGGTGTCTTTGGTTCCAACAAGGCCCTGCTGCGTCTCATGAGGAACACATGTCCATGTGGTTCCATGATTCCCCACGGTGTCACCATGGAGCCTTGTTTCTAGGAGGTTCTGTACTGTCACAATTGTCTCCTTGATGCCATGAGCCCCTGCAGTGTCACAATGGCTCCTTGCTTCCATGAGGAACACAAAAGCTTTGCATCAACACTGAGCAACAGCTGCTGAACACACCTGGGAGCATCTGCTTGCATCAAACGAGGGCTTCAAGCTGAGAATGGCAGCAGCAGCTTCCATCTGCAACAGAGAGCCAGGCAAGAGACAGGGACAGAGAATTCAGTGGAAAGACTGCGAGAATTCTGCTCCCAGACATCATTCCTGCTCACAGTGTCCCTTGTAGAAAGGGGACATCATTGCAGGCAGCCTGGACTGAGCATGTGGGGTTGGTTGTTTAGGAAAGCTGCTCAGGCTTTTTCATTCTTTCCTTACAAACAGGAAAACTTCTCTGGGCCTGTGTGCAGGGAGAGCCCTGAGGAGAGCACTTGGCACATGGTGCTGTGGGCTGGGACAGCCAGCTGCAGAGCTGAAGGGAAGTAGCCCCGCTGTGTCACAATGGCTCCTTGGCTTCATGTGCATCACCTGTGTCACCATGGTCTCCTTGATTCCATGAGGCCCCACTGTGTCACAATGGCTCCTTGGCTTCATGTGCATCACCTGTGTCACCATGGTCTCCTTGATTCCATGAGGCCCCACTGGGTCACAATGGCTCCGTGGCTTCCATGTGGCCCCACTGTGTCACAATGGCCCCTTGCTTCCATAGGTTTTCTATTGTAACAATGGACTCCTTGGTTCTGTGAGCTACCCTGCTTTTTGCAGAGGTGTCTTTGGTTCCAACAAGGCCCTGCTGTTTCTCATGAGGAACACATTTCCATGTGGTTCCATGATTCCCCACGGTGTCACCATGGAGCCTTGTTTCTAGGAGGTTCTGTACTGTCACAATTGTCTCCTTGATGCCATGAGCCCCTGCAGTGTCACAATGGCTCCTTGCTTCCATGAGGAACACAAAAGCTTTGCATCAACACTGAGCAACAGCTGCTGAACACACCTGGGAGCATCTGCTTGCATCAGAAGAGGGCTTCAAGCTGAGAATGGCAGCAACAGCTTCCATCTGCAACAGAGAGCCAGGCAAGAGACAGGGACAGAGAATTCCGTGGAAAGACTGCGAGAATTCTGCTCCCAGACATCATTCCTGCTCACAGTGTCCCTTGTAGAAAGGGGACATCATTGCAGGCAGCCTGGACTGAGCATGTGGGGTTGGTTGTTTAGAAAACCTGCTCAGGCTTTTCCATTCTTTCCTTACAAACAGGAAAACTTCTCCTGGGCCTGTGTGCAGGCAGAGCCCTGAGGAGAGCAGTTGACACATGGTGCTGTGGGCTGGGAAAGCCAGCTGCAGAGCTGAAGGGAAGTAGCCCCGCTGTGTCACAATGGCTCCTTGGCTTCATGTGCATCACCTGTGTCACCATGGTCTCCTTGATTCCATGAGGCCCCACTTTGTCACAATGGCTCCTTGGCTTCATGTGCATCACCTGTGTCACCATGGTCTCCTTGATTCCATGAGGCCCCACTGGGTCACAATGGCTCCTTGGCTTCATGTGCATCACCTGTGTCACCATGGTCTCCTTGATTCCATGAGGCCCCACTGTGTCACAATGGCTCCTTGGCTTCATGTGCATCACCTGTGTCACCATGGTCTCCTTGATTCCATGAGGCCCCACTGGGTCACAATGGCTCCTTGGCTTCATGTGCATCACCTGTGTCACCATGGTCTCCTTGATTCCATGAGGCCCCACTGGGTCACAATGGCTCCTTGGCTTCATGTGCATCACCTGTGTCACCATGGTCTCCTTGATTCCATGAGGCCCCACTGGGTCACAATGGCTCCGTGGCTTCCATGTGGCCCCACTGTGTCACAATGGCCCCTTGCTTCCATAGGTTTTTTATTGTAACAATGGACTCCTTGGTTCTGTGAGCTACCCTGCTTTTTGCAGAGGTGTCTTTGGTTCCAACAAGGCCCTGCTGTGTCTCATCAGGAACACATTTCCATGTGGTTCCATGATTCGCCACGGTGTCACCATGGAGCCTTGTTTCTAGGAGGTTCTGTACTGTCACAATTGTCTCCTTGATGCCATGAGCCCCTGCAGTGTCACAATGGCTCCTTGCTTCCATGAGGAACACAAAAGCTTTGCATCAACACTGAGCAACAGCTGCTGAACATACCTGGGAGCATCTGCTTGCATCAAACGAGGGCTTCAAGCTGAGAATGGCAGCAGCAGCTTCCATCTGCAACACAGAGCCAGGCAAAGGACAGGGACAGAGAATTCCGTGGAAAGACTGCGAGAATTCTGCTCCCACACATCATTCCTGCTCACAGTGTCCCTTGTAGAAAGGGGACATCATTGCAGGCAGCCTGGACTGAGCATGTGGGTTTGGTTGTCTAGGGAACCTGCTCAGGCTTTTTCATTCTTTCCTTACAAACAGGAAAACTTCTCTGGGCCTGTGTGCAGGCAGAGCCCTGAGGAGAGCAGTTGGCACATGGTGCTGTGGGCTGGGACAGCGAGCTGCAGAGCTGAAGGGAAGAAGCCCCGCTGTGTCACAATGGCTCCTTGGCTTCATGTGCATCACCTGTGTCACCATGGTCTCCTTGATTCCATGAGGCCCCGCTGTGTCACAATGGCTCCTTGGCTTCATGTGCATCACCTGTGTCACAATGGTCTCCTTGATTCCATGAGCCCCCACTGTGTCACAATGGCTCCTTGGCTTCATGTGAATCACCTGTGTCACAATGGTCTCCTTGATTCCATGAGGCCCCACTGGGTCACAATGGCTCCTTGGCTTCGTGTGCATCACCTGTGTCACCATGGTCTCCTTGATTCCATGCGGCCCCACTGGGTCACAATGGCTCCTAGGCTTCATGTGCATCACCTGTGTCACCATGGTCTCCTTGATTCCATGAGGCCCCACTGGGTCACAATGGCTCCTTGGCTTCCATGTGGCCCCACTGTGTCACAATGGCCCCTTGCTTCCATAGGTTTTCGATTGTAACAATGGACTCCTTGGTTCTGTGAGCTACCATGCTTTTTGCAGAGGTGTCTTTGGTTCCAACAAGGCCCTGCTGTTTCTCATGAGGAACACATGTCCATGTGGTTCCATGATTCCCCACGGTGTCACCATGGAGCCTTGTTTCTAGGAGGTTCTGTACTGTCACAATTGTCTCCTTGATCCCATGAGCCCCTGCAGTGTCACAATGGCTCCTTGCTTCCATGAGGAACACAAAAGCTTTGCATCAACACTGAGCAACAGCTGCTGAACACACCTGGGAGCATCTGCTTGCATCAAACGAGGGCTTCAAGCTGAGAATGGCAGCAGCAGCTTCCATCTGCAACAGAGAGCCAGGCAAGAGACAGGGACAGAGAATTCAGTGGAAAGACGGCGAGAATTCTGCTCCCAGAGATCATTCCTGCTCACAGTGTCCCTTGTAGAAAGGGGACATCATTGCAGGCAGCCTGGACTGAGCATGTGGTGTTGGTTGTTTAGGAAAGCTGCTCAGGCTTTTTCATTCTTTCCTTACAAACAGGAAAACTTCTCTGGGCCTGTGTGCAGGGAGAGCCCTGAGGAGAGCACTTGGCACATGGTGCCTCGGTCTGGGACAGCCAGCTGCAGAGCTGAAGGGAAGTAGCCCCGCTGTGTCACAATGGCTCCTTGGCTTCATGTGCATCACCTGTGTCACCATGGTCTCCTTGATTCCATGAGGCCCCACTGGGTCACAATGGCTCCTTGGCTTCATGTGCATCACCTGTGTCACCATGGTCTCCTTGATTCCATGAGGCCCCACGGGGTCACAATGGCTCCTTGGCTTCATGTGCATCACCTGTGTCACCATGGTCTCCTTGATTCCATGAGGCCCTACTGGGTCACAATGGCTCCTTGTCTTCCATGTGGCCCCACTGTGTCACCATGGTCTCCTTGATTCCATGAGGCCCCACTGGGTCACAATGGCTCCTTGGCTTCCATGTGGCCCCACTGTGTCACAATGGCTCCTTGCTTCCATAGGTTTTCTATTGTAACAATGGACTCCTTGGTTCTGTGAGCTACCCTGCTTTTTGCAGAGGTGTCTTTGGTTCCAACAAGGCCCTGCTGTGTCTCATCAGGAACACATTTCCATGTGGTTCCATGATTCATCACGGTGTCACCATGGAGCCTTGTTTCTAGGAGGTTCTGTACTGTCACAATTGTCTCCTTGATGCCATGAGCCCCTGCAGTGTCACAATGGCTCCTTGCTTCCATGAGGAACACAAAAGCTTTGCATCAACACTGAGCAACAGCTGCTGAACACACCTGGGAGCATCTGCTTGCATCAAACGAGGGCTTCAAGCTGAGAATGGCAGCAGCAGCTTCCATCTGCAACAGAGAGCCAGGCAAAGGACAGGGACAGAGAATTCCGTGGAAAGACTGCGAGAATTCTGCTCCCAGACATCATTCCTGCTCACAGTGTCCCTTGTAGAAAGGGGACATCATTGCAGGCAGCCTGGACTGAGCATGTGGGGTTGGTTGTTTAGGAAAGCTGCTCAGGCTTTTTCATTCTTTCCTTACAAACAGGAAAACTTCTCTGGGCCTGTGTGCAGGCAGAGCCTGTAGGAGAGCACTTGGCACATGGTGCTGTGGGCCGGGACAGCCAGCTGCAGAGCTGAAGGGAAGAAGCCCCGCTGTGTCACAATGGCTCCTTGGCTTCATGTGCATCACCTGTGTCACCATGGTCTCCTTGATTCCATGAGGCCCCACTGTGTCACAATGGCTTCTTGGCTTCATGTGCATCACCTGTGTCACCATGGTCTCCTTGATTCCATGAGGCCCCACTGGGTCACAATGGCTCCTTGGCTTCATGTGCATCACCTGTGTCACCATGGTCTCCTTGATTCCATGAGGCCCCACTGGGTCACAATGGCTCCTTGGCTTCATGTGCATCACCTGTGTCACCATGGTCTCCTTGATTCCATGAGGCCCCACTGTGTCACAATGGCTCCTTGGCTTCATGTGCATCACCTGTGTCACCATGGTCTCCTTGATTCCATGAGGCCCCACTGGGTCACAATGGCTCCTTGGCTTCATGTGCATCACCTGTGTCACCATGGTCTCCTTGATTCCATGAGGCCCCACTGGGTCACAATGGCTCCTTGGCTTCATGTGCATCACCTGTGTCACCATGGTCTCCTTGATTCCATGAGGCCCCACTGGGTCACAATGGCTCCTTGGCTTCATGTGCATCACCTGTGTCACCATGGTCTCCTTGATTCCATGAGGCCCCACTGGGTCACAATGGCTCCTTGGCTTCATGTGCATCACCTGTGTCACCATGGTCTCCTTGATTCCATGAGGCCCCACTGTGTCACAATGGCTCCTTGCTTCCATAGGTTTTCTATTGTAACAATGGACTCCTTGGTTCTGTGAGCTACCCTGCTTTTTGCAGAGGTGTCTTTGGTTCCAACAAGGCCCTGCTGTGTCTCATCAGGAACACATTTCCATGTGTTTCCATGATTCATCACGGTGTCACCATGGAGCCTTGTTTCTAGGAGGTTCTGTACTGTCACAATTGTCTCCTTGATGCCATGAGCCCCTGCAGTGTCACAATGGCTCCTTGCTTCCATGAGGAACACAAAAGCTTTGCATCAACACTGAGCAACAGCTGCTGAACACACCTGGGAGCATCTGCTTGCATCAAAAGAGGGCTTCAAGCTGAGAATGGCAGCAGCAGCTTCCATCTGCAACAGAGAGCCAGGCAAAGGACAGAGACAGAGAATTCCGTGGAAAGACTGCGGGAATTCTGCTCCCAGACATCATTCCTGCTCACAGTGTCCCTTGTAGAAAGGGGACATCATTGCAGGCAGCCTGGACTGAGCATGTGGGGTTGGTTGTTTAGAAAACCTGCTCAGGCTTTTCCATTCTTTCCTTACAAACAGGAAAACTTCTCCTGGGCCTGTGTTCAGGCAGAGCCCTGAGGAGAGCAGTTGGCACATGGTGCTGTGGGCTGGGACAGCCAGCTGCAGAGCTGAAGGGAAGAAGCCCCGCTGTGTCACAATGGCTCCTTGGCTTCGTGTGCATCACCTGTGTCACCATGGTCTCCTTGATTCCATGAGGCCCCACTGGGTCACAATGGCTCCTTGGCTTCCATGTGGCCCCACTGTGTCACAATGGCCCCTTGCTTCCATAGGTTTTCTATTGTAACAATGGACTCCTTGGTTCTGTGAGCTACCCTGCTTTTTGCACTGGTGTCTTTGGTTCCAACAAGGCCCTGCTGTGTCTCATCAGGAACACATTTCCATGTGGTTCCATGATTCGCCACGGTGTCACCATGGAGCCTTGTTTCTAGGAGGTTCTGTAGTGTCACAATTGTCTCCTTGATGCCATGAGCCCCTGCAGTGTCACAATGGCTCCTTGCTTCCATGAGGAACACAAAAGCTTTGCATCAACACTGAGCAACAGCTGCTGAACACACCTGGGAGCATCTGCTTGCATCAAACGAGGGCTTCAAGCTGAGAATGGCAGCAGCAGCTTCCACCTGCAACAGAGAGCCAGGCAAAGGACAGGGACAGAGAATTCCGTGGAAAGACTGCGGGAATTCTGCTCCCAGAGATCATTCCTGCTCACAGTGTCCCTTGTAGAAAGGGGACATCATTGCAGGCAGCCTGGACTGAGCATGTGGATTTGGTTGTCTAGGGAACCTGCTCAGGCTTTTTCATTCTTTCCTTACAAACAGGAAAACTTCTCTGGGCCTGTGTGCAGGGAGAGCCCTGAGGAGAGCAGTTGGCACATGGTGCCTAGGGCTGGGACAGCCAGCTGCAGAGGTGAAGGGAAGAAGCCCCGCTGTGTCACAATGGCTCCTTGGCTTCATGTGCATCACCTGTGTCACCATGGTCTCCTTGATTCCATGAGGCCCCACTGTGTCACAATGGCTCCTTGGCTTCATGTGCATCACCTGTGTCACAATGGTCTCCTTGATTCCATGAGCCCCCACTGTGTCACAATGGCTCCTTTGCTTCATGTGAATCACCTGTGTCACCATGGTCTCCTTGATTCCATGTGGCCCCACTGTGTCACAATATCCCCTTGCTTCCATAGGTTTTCTATTGTAACAATGGACTCCTTGGTTCTGTGAGCTACCCTGTTTTTGCAGAGGTGTCTTTGGTTCCAACAAGGCCCTGCTGTTTCTCATGAGGAACACATGTCCATGTGGTTCCATGATTCCCTACGGTGTCACCATGGAGCCTTGTTTCTAGGAGGTTCTGTAGTGTCACAATTGTCTCCTTGATGCCATGAGCCCCTGCAGTGTCACAATGGCTCCTTGCTTCCATGAGGAACACAAAAGCTTTGCATCAACACTGAGCAACAGCTGCTGAACACACCTGGGAGCATCTGCTTGCATCAGAAGAGGGCTTCAAGCTGAGAATGGCAGCAGCAGCTTCCATCTGCAACAGAGAGCCAGGCAAAGGACAGGGACAGAGAATTCCGTGGAAAGACTGCGAGAATTCTGCTCCCAGACATCATTCCTGCTCACAGTGTCCCTTGTAGAAAGGGGACATCATTGCAGGCAGCCTGGACTGAGCATGTGGTGTTGGCTGTTTAGGAAAGCTGCTCAGGCTTTTCCATTCTTTCCTTACAAACAGGAAAACTTCTCTGGGCCTGTGTGCAGGCAGAGCCCTGAGGAGAGCACTTGGCACATGGTGCCTCGGTGTGGGACAGCCAGCTGCAGAGCTGAAGGGAAGAAGCCCCGCTGTGTCACAATGGCTCCTTGGCTTCATGTGCATCACCTGTGTCACCATGGTCTCCTTGATTCCATGAGGCCCCACTGTGTCACAATGGCTCCTTGGCTTCATGTGCATCACCTGTGTCACCATGGTCTCCTTGATTCCATGAGGCCCCACTGGGTCACAATGGCTCCTTGGCTTCATGTGCATCACCTGTGTCACCATGGTCTCCTTGATTCCATGAGGCCCTGCTGTGTCACAATGGATCCTTGGCTTCATGGGCATCACCTGTGTCACCATGGTCTCCTTGATTCCATGAGGCCCCACTGTGTCACAATGGCTCCTTGGCTTCATGTGCATCACCTGTGTTACCATGGTCTCCTTGATTCCATGAGGCCCCACTGGGTCACAATGGCTCCTAGGCTTCATGTGCATCACCTGTGTCACCATGGTCTCCTTGATTCCATGAGGCCCCACTGTGTCACAATGGCTCCTTTGCTTCCATGTGGCCCCACTGGGTCACAATGGTCTCCTTGATTCCATGAGGCCCCACTGGGTCACAATGGCTCCGTGGCTTCCATGTGGCCCCACTGTGTCACAATGGCCCCTTGCTTCCATAGGTTTTCGATTGTAACAATGGACTCCTTGGTTCTGTGAGCTACCATGCTTTTTGCAGAGGTGTCTTTGGTTCCAACAAGGCCCTGCTGTTTCTCATGAGGAACACATGTCCATGTGGTTCCATGATTCCCCACGGTGTCACCATGGAGCCTTGTTTCTAGGAGGTTCTGTACTGTCACAATTGTCTCCTTGATCCCATGAGCCCCTGCAGTGTCACAATGGCTCCTTGCTTCCATGAGGAACACAAAAGCTTTGCATCAACACTGAGCAACAGCTGCTGAACACACCTGGGAGCATCTGCTTGCATCAAACGAGGGCTTCAAGCTGAGAATGGCAGCAGCAGCTTCCATCTGCAACAGAGAGCCAGGCAAGAGACAGGGACAGAGAATTCAGTGGAAAGACGGCGAGAATTCTGCTCCCAGAGATCATTCCTGCTCACAGTGTCCCTTGTAGAAAGGGGACATCATTGCAGGCAGCCTGGACTGAGCATGTGGTGTTGGTTGTTTAGGAAAGCTGCTCAGGCTTTTTCATTCTTTCCTTACAAACAGGAAAACTTCTCTGGGCCTGTGTGCAGGGAGAGCCCTGAGGAGAGCACTTGGCACATGGTGCCTCGGTCTGGGACAGCCAGCTGCAGAGCTGAAGGGAAGTAGCCCCGCTGTGTCACAATGGCTCCTTGGCTTCATGTGCATCACCTGTGTCACCATGGTCTCCTTGATTCCATGAGGCCCCACTGGGTCACAATGGCTCCTTGGCTTCATGTGCATCACCTGTGTCACCATGGTCTCCTTGATTCCATGAGGCCCCACGGGGTCACAATGGCTCCTTGGCTTCATGTGCATCACCTGTGTCACCATGGTCTCCTTGATTCCATGAGGCCCTACTGGGTCACAATGGCTCCTTGTCTTCCATGTGGCCCCACTGTGTCACCATGGTCTCCTTGATTCCATGAGGCCCCACTGGGTCACAATGGCTCCTTGGCTTCCATGTGGCCCCACTGTGTCACAATGGCTCCTTGCTTCCATAGGTTTTCTATTGTAACAATGGACTCCTTGGTTCTGTGAGCTACCCTGCTTTTTGCAGAGGTGTCTTTGGTTCCAACAAGGCCCTGCTGTGTCTCATCAGGAACACATTTCCATGTGGTTCCATGATTCATCACGGTGTCACCATGGAGCCTTGTTTCTAGGAGGTTCTGTACTGTCACAATTGTCTCCTTGATGCCATGAGCCCCTGCAGTGTCACAATGGCTCCTTGCTTCCATGAGGAACACAAAAGCTTTGCATCAACACTGAGCAACAGCTGCTGAACACACCTGGGAGCATCTGCTTGCATCAAACGAGGGCTTCAAGCTGAGAATGGCAGCAGCAGCTTCCATCTGCAACAGAGAGCCAGGCAAAGGACAGGGACAGAGAATTCCGTGGAAAGACTGCGAGAATTCTGCTCCCAGACATCATTCCTGCTCACAGTGTCCCTTGTAGAAAGGGGACATCATTGCAGGCAGCCTGGACTGAGCATGTGGGGTTGGTTGTTTAGGAAAGCTGCTCAGGCTTTTTCATTCTTTCCTTACAAACAGGAAAACTTCTCTGGGCCTGTGTGCAGGCAGAGCCTGTAGGAGAGCACTTGGCACATGGTGCTGTGGGCCGGGACAGCCAGCTGCAGAGCTGAAGGGAAGAAGCCCCGCTGTGTCACAATGGCTCCTTGGCTTCATGTGCATCACCTGTGTCACCATGGTCTCCTTGATTCCATGAGGCCCCACTGTGTCACAATGGCTTCTTGGCTTCATGTGCATCACCTGTGTCACCATGGTCTCCTTGATTCCATGAGGCCCCACTGGGTCACAATGGCTCCTTGGCTTCATGTGCATCACCTGTGTCACCATGGTCTCCTTGATTCCATGAGGCCCCACTGGGTCACAATGGCTCCTTGGCTTCATGTGCATCACCTGTGTCACCATGGTCTCCTTGATTCCATGAGGCCCCACTGTGTCACAATGGCTCCTTGGCTTCATGTGCATCACCTGTGTCACCATGGTCTCCTTGATTCCATGAGGCCCCACTGGGTCACAATGGCTCCTTGGCTTCATGTGCATCACCTGTGTCACCATGGTCTCCTTGATTCCATGAGGCCCCACTGGGTCACAATGGCTCCTTGGCTTCATGTGCATCACCTGTGTCACCATGGTCTCCTTGATTCCATGAGGCCCCACTGGGTCACAATGGCTCCTTGGCTTCATGTGCATCACCTGTGTCACCATGGTCTCCTTGATTCCATGAGGCCCCACTGGGTCACAATGGCTCCTTGGCTTCATGTGCATCACCTGTGTCACCATGGTCTCCTTGATTCCATGAGGCCCCACTGTGTCACAATGGCTCCTTGCTTCCATAGGTTTTCTATTGTAACAATGGACTCCTTGGTTCTGTGAGCTACCCTGCTTTTTGCAGAGGTGTCTTTGGTTCCAACAAGGCCCTGCTGTGTCTCATCAGGAACACATTTCCATGTGTTTCCATGATTCATCACGGTGTCACCATGGAGCCTTGTTTCTAGGAGGTTCTGTACTGTCACAATTGTCTCCTTGATGCCATGAGCCCCTGCAGTGTCACAATGGCTCCTTGCTTCCATGAGGAACACAAAAGCTTTGCATCAACACTGAGCAACAGCTGCTGAACACACCTGGGAGCATCTGCTTGCATCAAAAGAGGGCTTCAAGCTGAGAATGGCAGCAGCAGCTTCCATCTGCAACAGAGAGCCAGGCAAAGGACAGAGACAGAGAATTCCGTGGAAAGACTGCGGGAATTCTGCTCCCAGACATCATTCCTGCTCACAGTGTCCCTTGTAGAAAGGGGACATCATTGCAGGCAGCCTGGACTGAGCATGTGGGGTTGGTTGTTTAGAAAACCTGCTCAGGCTTTTCCATTCTTTCCTTACAAACAGGAAAACTTCTCCTGGGCCTGTGTTCAGGCAGAGCCCTGAGGAGAGCAGTTGGCACATGGTGCTGTGGGCTGGGACAGCCAGCTGCAGAGCTGAAGGGAAGAAGCCCCGCTGTGTCACAATGGCTCCTTGGCTTCGTGTGCATCACCTGTGTCACCATGGTCTCCTTGATTCCATGAGGCCCCACTGGGTCACAATGGCTCCTTGGCTTCCATGTGGCCCCACTGTGTCACAATGGCCCCTTGCTTCCATAGGTTTTCTATTGTAACAATGGACTCCTTGGTTCTGTGAGCTACCCTGCTTTTTGCACTGGTGTCTTTGGTTCCAACAAGGCCCTGCTGTGTCTCATCAGGAACACATTTCCATGTGGTTCCATGATTCGCCACGGTGTCACCATGGAGCCTTGTTTCTAGGAGGTTCTGTAGTGTCACAATTGTCTCCTTGATGCCATGAGCCCCTGCAGTGTCACAATGGCTCCTTGCTTCCATGAGGAACACAAAAGCTTTGCATCAACACTGAGCAACAGCTGCTGAACACACCTGGGAGCATCTGCTTGCATCAAACGAGGGCTTCAAGCTGAGAATGGCAGCAGCAGCTTCCACCTGCAACAGAGAGCCAGGCAAAGGACAGGGACAGAGAATTCCGTGGAAAGACTGCGGGAATTCTGCTCCCAGAGATCATTCCTGCTCACAGTGTCCCTTGTAGAAAGGGGACATCATTGCAGGCAGCCTGGACTGAGCATGTGGATTTGGTTGTCTAGGGAACCTGCTCAGGCTTTTTCATTCTTTCCTTACAAACAGGAAAACTTCTCTGGGCCTGTGTGCAGGGAGAGCCCTGAGGAGAGCAGTTGGCACATGGTGCCTAGGGCTGGGACAGCCAGCTGCAGAGCTGAAGGGAAGAAGCCCCGCTGTGTCACAATGGCTCCTTGGCTTCATGTGCATCACCTGTGTCACCATGGTCTCCTTGATTCCATGAGGCCCCACTGTGTCACAATGGCTCCTTGGCTTCATGTGCATCACCTGTGTCACAATGGTCTCCTTGATTCCATGAGCCCCCACTGTGTCACAATGGCTCCTTTGCTTCATGTGAATCACCTGTGTCACCATGGTCTCCTTGATTCCATGTGGCCCCACTGTGTCACAATATCCCCTTGCTTCCATAGGTTTTCTATTGTAACAATGGACTCCTTGGTTCTGTGAGCTACCCTGTTTTTGCAGAGGTGTCTTTGGTTCCAACAAGGCCCTGCTGTTTCTCATGAGGAACACATGTCCATGTGGTTCCATGATTCCCTACGGTGTCACCATGGAGCCTTGTTTCTAGGAGGTTCTGTAGTGTCACAATTGTCTCCTTGATGCCATGAGCCCCTGCAGTGTCACAATGGCTCCTTGCTTCCATGAGGAACACAAAAGCTTTGCATCAACACTGAGCAACAGCTGCTGAACACACCTGGGAGCATCTGCTTGCATCAGAAGACGGCTTCAAGCTGAGAATGGCAGCAGCAGCTTCCATCTGCAACAGAGAGCCAGGCAAAGGACAGGGACAGAGAATTCCGTGGAAAGACTGCGAGAATTCTGCTCCCAGACATCATTCCTGCTCACAGTGTCCCTTGTAGAAAGGGGACATCATTGCAGGCAGCCTGGACTGAGCATGTGGTGTTGGCTGTTTAGGAAAGCTGCTCAGGCTTTTCCATTCTTTCCTTACAAACAGGAAAACTTCTCTGGGCCTGTGTGCAGGCAGAGCCCTGAGGAGAGCACTTGGCACATGGTGCCTCGGTGTGGGACAGCCAGCTGCAGAGCTGAAGGGAAGAAGCCCCGCTGTGTCACAATGGCTCCTTGGCTTCATGTGCATCACCTGTGTCACCATGGTCTCCTTGATTCCATGAGGCCCCACTGTGTCACAATGGCTCCTTGGCTTCATGTGCATCACCTGTGTCACCATGGTCTCCTTGATTCCATGAGGCCCCACTGGGTCACAATGGCTCCTTGGCTTCATGTGCATCACCTGTGTCACCATGGTCTCCTTGATTCCATGAGGCCCTGCTGTGTCACAATGGATCCTTGGCTTCATGGGCATCACCTGTGTCACCATGGTCTCCTTGATTCCATGAGGCCCCACTGTGTCACAATGGCTCCTTGGCTTCATGTGCATCACCTGTGTTACCATGGTCTCCTTGATTCCATGAGGCCCCACTGGGTCACAATGGCTCCTAGGCTTCATGTGCATCACCTGTGTCACCATGGTCTCCTTGATTCCATGAGGCCCCACTGTGTCACAATGGCTCCTTTGCTTCCATGTGGCCCCACTGGGTCACAATGGTCTCCTTGATTCCATGAGGCCCCACTGGGTCACAATGGCTCCGTGGCTTCCATGTGGCCCCACTGTGTCACAATGGCTCCTTGCTTCCATAGGTTTTCTATTGTAACAATGGACTCCTTGGTTCTGTGAGCTACCCTGCTTTTTGCAGAGGTGTCTTTGGTTCCAACAAGGCCCTGCTGCGTCTCATCAGGAACACATTTCCATGTGGTTCCATGATTCATCACGGTGTCACCATGGAGCCTTGTTTCTAGGAGGTTCTGTACTGTCACAATTGTCTCCTTGATGCCATGCGCCCCTGCAGTGTCACAATGGCTCCTTGCTTCCATGAGGAACACAAAAGCTTTGCATCAACACTGAGCAACAGCTGCTGAACACACCTGGGAGCATCTGCTTGCATCAAACGAGGGCTTCAAGCTGAGAATGGCAGCAGCAGCTTCCATCTGCAACAGAGAGCCAGGCAAAGGACAGGGACAGAGAATTCAGTGGAAAGACTGCGGGAATTCTGCTCCCAGAGATCATTCCTGCTCACAGTGTCCCTTGTAGAAAGGGGACATCATTGCAGGCAGCCTGGACTGAGCATGTGGTGTTGGCTGTTTAGGAAAGCTGCTCAGGCTTTTCCATTCTTTCCTTACAAACAGGAAAACTTCTCTGGGCCTGTGTGCAGGCAGCGCCCTGAGGAGAGCACTTGGCACATGGTGCCTCGGTGTGGGACAGCCAGCTGCAGAGCTGAAGGGAAGAAGCCCCGCTGTGTCACAATGGCACCTTGGCTTCATGTGCATCACCTGTGTCACCATGGTCTCCTTGATTCCATGAGGCCCCGCTGTGTCACAATGGCTCCTTGGCTTCATGTGCATCACCTGTGTTACCATGGTCTCCTTGATTCCATGAGGCCCCACTGTGTCACAATGGCTCCTAGGCTTCATGTGCATCACCTGTGTCACCATGGTCTCCTTGATTCCATGAGGCCCCACTGTGTCACAATGGCTCCTTGGCTTCCATGTGGCCCCACTGTGTCACCATGGTCTCCTTGATTCCATGAGGCCCCACTGGGTCACAATGGCTCCTTGGCTTCCATGTGGCCCCACTGTGTCACAATGGCTCCTTGCTTCCATAGGTTTTCTATTGTAACAATGGACTCCTTGGTTCTGTGATCTACCCTGCTTTTTGCAGAGGTGTCTTTGGTTCCAACAAGGCCCTGCTGCGTCTCATCAGGAACACATTTCCATGTGGTTCCATGATTCATCACGGTGTCACCATGGAGCCTTGTTTCTAGGAGGTTCTGTACTGTCACAATTGTCTCCTTGATGCCATGAGCCCCTGCAGTGTCACAATGGCTCCTTGCTTCCATGAGGTACACAAAAGCTTTGCATCAACACTGAGCAACAGCTGCTGAACACACCTGGGAGCATCTGCTTGCATCAAACGAGGGCTTCAAGCTGAGAATGGCAGCAGCAGCTTCCATCTGCAACAGAGAGCCAGGCAAAGGACAGGGACAGAGAATTCCGTGGAAAGACTGCGGGAATTCTGCTTCCAGAGATCATTCCTGCTCACAGTGTCCCTTGTAGAAAGGGGACATCATTGCAGGCAGCCTGGACTGAGCATGTGGGGTTTGTTGTTTAGGAAAGCTGCTCAGGCTTTTTCATTCTTTCCTTACAAACAGGAAAACTTCTCTGGGCCTGTGTTCAGGCAGAGCCCTGAGGAGAGCAGTTGGCACATGGTGCTGTGGGCTGGGACAGCCAGCTGCAGAGCTGAAGGGAAGAAGCCCCGCTGTGTCACAATGGCTCCTTGGCTTCATGTGCATCACCTGTGTCACCATGGTCTCCTTGATTCCATGAGGCCCCACTGGGTCACAATGGCTCCTTGGCTTCCATGTGGCCCCACTGTGTCACAATGGCTCCTTGCTTCCATAGGTTTTCTATTGTAATAATGGACTCCTTGGTTCTGTGAGCTACCCTGCTTTTTGCAGAGGTGTCTTTGGTTCCAACAAGGCCCTGCTGTGTCTCATCAGGAACACATTTCCATGTGGTTCCATGATTCATCACGGTGTCACCATGGAGCCTTGTTTCTAGGAGGTTCTGTACTGTCACAATTGTCTCCTTGATGCCATGAGCCCCTGCAGTGTCACAATGGCTCCTTGCTTCCATGAGGAACACAAAAGCTTTGCATCAACACTGAGCAACAGCTGCTGAACACACCTGGGAGCATCTGCTTGCATCAAAAGAGGGCTTCAAGCTGAGAATGGCAGCAGCAGCTTCCATCTGCAACAGAGAGCCAGGCAAAGGACAGGGACAGAGAATTCCGTGGAAAGACTGCGAGAATTCTGCTCCCAGAGATCATTCCTGCTCACAGTGTCCCTTGTAGAAAGGGGACATCATTGCAGGCAGCCTGGACTGAGCATGTGGGGTTGGTTGTTTAGAAAACCTGCTCAGGCTTTTCCATTCTTTCCTTACAAACAGGAAAACTTCTCCTGGGCCTGTGTTCAGGCAGAGCCCTGAGGAGAGCAGTTGGCACATGGTGCTGTGGGCTGGGACAGCCAGCTGCAGAGCTGAAGGGAAGAAGCCCCGCTGTGTCACAATGGCTCCTTAGCTTCATGTGCATCACCTGTGTCACCATGGTCTCCTTGATTCCATGAGGCCCCACTGGGTCACAATGGCTCCTTGGCTTCCATGTGGCCCCACTGTGTCACAATGGCCCCTTGCTTCCATAGGTTTTCTATTGTAACAATGGACTCCTTGGTTCTGTGAGCTACCCTGCTTTTTGCAGAGGTGTCTTTGGTTCCAACAAGGCCCTGTTGTGTCTCATCAGGAACACATTTCCATGTGGTTCCATGATTCCCCACGGTGTCACCATGGAGCCTTGTTTCTAGGAGGTTCTGTACTGTCACAATTGTCTCCTTGATGCCATGAGCCCCTGCAGTGTCACAATGGCTCCTTGCTTCCATGAGGAACACAAAAGCTTTGCATCAACACTGAGCAACAGCTGCTGAACACACCTGGGAGCATCTGCTTGCATCAAAAGAGGGCTTCAAGCTGAGAATGGCAGCAGCAGCTTCCATCTGACACTGAGAGCCAGGCAAAGGACAGGGACAGAGAATTCCGTGGAAAGACTGTGAGAATTCTGCTCCCAGACATCATTCCTGCTCACAGTGTCCCTTGTAGAAAGGGGACATCATTGCAGGCAGCCTGGACTCAGCATGTGGGGTTGGTTGTTTAGGAAAGCTGCTCAGGCTTTTTCATTCTTTCCTTACAAACAGGAAAACTTCTCTGGGCCTGTGTGCAGGCAGAGCCCTGAGGAGAGCACTTGGCACATGGTGCTGTGGGCCGGGACAGCCAGCTGCAGAGCTGAAGGGAAGAAGCCCCGCTGTGTCACAATGGCTCCTTGGCTTCATGTGCATCACCTGTGTCACCATGGTCTCCTTGATTCCATGAGGCCCCACTGTGTCACAATGACTCCTTGGCTTCATGTGCATCACCTGTGTCACCATGGTCTCCTTGATTCCATGAGGCCCCACTGGGTCACAATGGCTCCTTGGCTTCATGTGCATCACCTGTGTCACCATGGTCTCCTTGATTCCATGAGGCCCCACTGGGTCACAATGGCTCCGTGGCTTCCATGTGGCCCCACTGTGTCACAATGGCCCCTTGCTTCCATAGGTTTTCTATTGTAACAATGGACTCCTTGGTTCTGTGAGCTACCCTGCTTTTTGCACTGGTGTCTTTGGTTCCAACAAGGCCCTGTTGTGTCTCATCAGGAACACATTTCCATGTGGTTCCATGATTCCCCACGGTGTCACCATGGAGCCTTGTTTCTAGGAGGTTCTGTACTGTCACAATTGTCTCCTTGATGCCATGAGCCCCTGCAGTGTCACAATGGCTCCTTGCTTCCATGAGGAACACAAAAGCTTTGCATCAACACTGAGCAACAGCTGCTGAACACACCTGGGAGCATCTGCTTGCATCAAACGAGGGCTTCAAGCTGAGAATGGCAGCAGCAGCTTCCATCTGACACTGAGAGCCAGGCAAAGGACAGAGACAGAGAATTCCGTGGAAAGACTGCGGGAATTCTGCTCCCAGACATCATTCCTGCTCACAGTGTCCCTTGTAGAAAGGGGACATCATTGCAGGCAGCCTGGACTGAGCATGTGGGGTTGGTTGTTTAGAAAACCTGCTCAGGCTTTTCCATTCTTTCCTTACAAACAGGAAAACTTCTCCTGGGCCTGTGTTCAGGCAGAGCCCTGAGGAGAGCAGTTGGCACATGGTGCTGTGGGCTGGGACAGCCAGCTGCAGAACTGAAGGGAAGAAGCCCCGCTGTGTCACAATGGCTCCTTGGCTTCATGTGCATCACCTGTGTCACAATGGTCTCCTTGATTCCATGAGGCCCCACTGTGTCACCATGGCTCCTTGGCTTCATGTGCATCACCTGTGTCACCATGGTCTCCTTGATTCCATGAGGCCCCACTGGGTCACAATGGCTCCTTGGCTTCATGTGCATCACCTGTGTCACCATGGTCTCCTTGATTCCATGAGGCCCCACTGGGTCACAATGGCTCCTTGGCTTCATGTGCATCACCTGTGTCACCATGGTCTCCTTGATTCCATGAGGCCCCGCTGTGTCACAATGGCTCCTTGGCTTCATGTGCATCACCTGTGTCACCATGGTCTCCTTGATTCCATGAGGCCCCACTGGGTCACAATGGCTCCGTGGCTTCCATGTGGCCTCACTGTGTCACAATGGCCCCTTGCTTCCATAGGTTTTCTATTGTAACAATGGACTCCTTGGTTCTGTGAGCTACCCTGCTTTTTGCAGAGGTGTCTTTGGTTCCAACAAGGCCCTGCTGTTTCTCATCAGGAACACATTTCCATGTGGTTCCATGATTCCCCACGGTGTCACCATGGAGCCTTGTTTCTAGGAGGTTCTGTACTGTCACAATTGTCTCCTTGATGCCATGAGCCCCTGCAGTGTCACAATGGCTCCTTGCTTCCATGAGGAACACAAAAGCTTTGCATCAACACTGAGCAACAGCTGCTGAACACACCTGGGAGCATCTGCTTGCATCAAACGAGGGCTTCAAGCTGAGAATGGCAGCAGCAGCTTCCATCTGCAACAGAGAGCCAGGCAAAGGACAGGGACAGAGAATTCCGTGGAAAGACTGCGAGAATTCTGCTCCCAGACATCATTCCTGCTCAGAGTGTCCCTTGTAGAAAGGGGACATCATTGCAGGCAGCCTGGACTGAGCATGTGGATTTGGTTGTCTAGGGAACCTGCTCAGGCTTTTTCATTCTTTCCTTACAAACAGGAAAACTTCTCTGGGCCTGTGTGCAGGGAGAGCCCTGAGGAGAGCAGTTGGCACATGGTGCCTAGGGCTGGGACAGCCAGCTGCAGAGCTGAAGGGAAGAAGCCCCGCTGTGTCACAATGGCTCCTTGGCTTCATGTGCATCACCTGTGTCACCATGGTCTCCTTGATTCCATGAGGCCCCACTGGGTCACAATGGCTCCTTGGCTTCATGTGCATCACCTGTGTCACCATGGTCTCCTTGATTCCATGAGGCCCCGCTGTGTCACAATGGCTCCTTGGCTTCATGTGCATCACCTGTGTTACCATGGTCTCCTTGATTCCATGAGGCCCCACTGTGTCACAATGGCTCCTTGGCTTCATGTGCATCACCTGTGTAACAATGGTCTCCTTGATTCCAAGTGGCCCCAATGTGTCACAATGGTCTCCTTGATTCCATGAGGCCCCACTGGGTCACAATGGCTCCTTGGCTTCCATGTGGCCCCACTGTGTCACCATGGTCTCCTTGATTCCATGAGGCCCCACTGGGTCACAATGGCTCCTTGGCTTCCATGTGGCCCCACTGTGTCACCATGGTCTCCTTGATTCCATGAGGCCCCACTGGGTCACAATGGCTCCGTGGCTTCCATGTGGCCCCACTGTGTCACAATGGCCCCTTGCTTCCATAGGTTTTCGATTGTAACAATGGACTCCTTGGTTCTGTGAGCTACCCTGCTTTTTGCAGAGGTGTCTTTGGTTCCAACAAGGCCCTGTTGTGTCTCATCAGGAACACATTTCCATGTGGTTCCATGATTCCCCACGGTGTCACCATGGAGCCTTGTTTCTAGGAGGTTCTGTACTGTCACAATTGTCTCCTTGATCCCATGAGCCCCTGCAGTGTCACAATGGCTCCTTGGCTTCATGTGCATCACCTGTGTCACCATGGTCTCCTTGATTCCATGAGGCCCTGCTGTGTCACAATGGCTCCTTGGCTTCATGTGCATCACCTGTGTCACCATGGTCTCCTTGATTCCATGAGGCCCCACTGTGTCACAATGGCTCCTTGGCTTCATGTGCATCACCTGTGTCACCATGGTCTCCTTGATTCCATGAGGCCCCACTGTGTCACAATGGCTCCTTGGCTTCATGTGCATCACCTGTGTTACCATGGTCTCCTTGATTCCATGAGGCCCCACTGTGTCACAATGGCTCCTTGGCTTCATGTGCATCACCTGTGTCACCATGGTCTCCTTGATTCCATGAGGCCCCACTGGGTCACAATGGCTCCTTGGCTTCATGTGCATCACCTGTGTAACAATGGTCTCCTTGATTCCATGAGGCCCCACTGGGTCACAATGGCTCCTTGGCTTCCATGTGGCCCCACTGTGTCACCATGGTCTCCTTGATTCCATGAGGCCCCACTGGGTCACAATGGCTCCGTGGCTTCCATGTGGCCCCACTGTGTCACAATGGCCCCTTGCTTCCATAGGTTTTCGATTGTAACAATGGACTCCTTGGTTCTGTGAGCTACCCTGCTTTTTGCAGAGGTGTCTTTGGTTCCAACAAGGCCCTGTTGTGTCTCATCAGGAACACATTTCCATGTGGTTCCATGATTCGCCACGGTGTCACCATGGAGCCTTGTTTCTAGGAGGTTCTGTAGTGTCACAATTGTCTCCTTGATGCCATGAGCCCCTGCAGTGTCACAATGGCTCCTTGCTTCCATGAGGAACACAAAAGCTTTGCATCAACACTGAGCAACAGCTGCTGAACACACCTGGGAGCATCTGCTTGCATCAAACGAGGGCTTCAAGCAGAGAATGGCAGCAGCAGCTTCCATCTGCAACAGAGAGCCAGGCAAAGGACAGGGACAGAGAATTCCGTGGAAAGACTGCGAGAATTCTGCTCCCAGACATCATTCCTGCTCACAGTGTCCCTTGTAGAAAGGGGACATCATTGCAGGCAGCCTGGACTGAGCATGTGGGGTTGGTTGTTTAGGAAAGCTGCTCAGGCTTTTTCATTCTTTCCTTACAAACAGGAAAACTTCTCCTGGGCCTGTGTTCAGGCAGAGCCCTGAGGAGAGCAGTTGGCACATGGTGCTGTGGGCTGGGACAGCCAGCTGCAGAGCTGAAGGGAAGAAGCCCCGCTGTGTCACAATGGCTCCTTGGCTTCATGTGCATCACCTGTGTCACAATGGTGTCCTTGATTCCATGAGGCCCCACTGTGTCACAATGGCCCCTTGCTTCCATAGGTTTTCTATTGTAACAATGGACTCCTTGGTTCTGTGAGCTACCCTGCTTTTTGCAGAGGTGTCTTTGGTTCCAACAAGGCCCTGCTGTTTCTCATGAGGAACACATTTCCATGTGGTTCCATGATTCCCCACGGTGTCACCATGGAGCCTTGTTTCTAGGAGGTTCTGTACTGTCACAATTGTCTCCTTGATGCCATGAGCCTCTGCAGTGTCACAATGGCTCCTTGCTTCCATGAGGAACACAAAAGCTTTGCATCAACACTGAGCAACAGCTGCTGAACACACCTGGGAGCATCTGCTTGCATCAAACGAGGGCTTCAAGCTGAGAATGGCAGCAGCAGCTTCCATCTGCAACAGAGAGCCAGGCAAAGGACAGGGACAGAGAATTCCGTGGAAAGACTGCGGGAATTCTGCTCCCAGAGATCATTCCTGCTCACAGTGTCCCTTGTAGAAAGGGGACATCATTGCAGGCAGCCTGGACGGAGCATGTGGGGTTGGTTGTTTAGGAAAGCTGCTCAGGCTTTTCCATTCTTTCCTTACAAACAGGAAAACTTCTCTGGGCCTGTGTGCAGGCAGAGCCCTGAGGAGAGCACTTGGCACATGGTGCTGTGGGCTGGGACAGCCAGCTGCAGAGCTGAAGGGAAGAAGCCCCGCTGTGTCACAATGGCTCCTTGGCTTCATGTGCATCACCTGTTTCACCATGGTCTCCTTGATTCCATGAGGCCCCACTGGGTCACAATGGCTCCTTGGCTTCATGTGCATCACCTGTGTCACCATGGTCTCCTTGATTCCATGAGGCCCCACTGTGTCACAATGGCTCCTTGGCTTCATGTGCGTCACCTGTGTCACCATGGTCTCCTTGATTCCATGAGGCCCCACTGTGTCACAATGGCTCCTTGGCTTCATGTGCATCACCTGTGTCACCATGGTCTCCTTGATTCCATGAGGCCCCACTGGGTCACAATGGCTCCTTGGCTTCATGTGAATCACCTGTGTCACAATGGTCTCCTTGATTCCATGAAGCCCCACTGGGTCACAATGGCCCCTTGTCTTCATGTGCATCACCTGTGTCACAATGGTCTCCTTGATTCCATGATGCCCCACTGTGTCACAATGGCTCTTTGGCTTCATGTGCATCACATGTGTCACCATGGTCTCCTTGATTCCATGAGGCCCCACTGGGTCACAATGGCTCCTTGGCTTCATGTGCATCACCTGTGTCACCATGGTCTCCTTGATTCCATGAGGCCCCGCTGTGTCACAATGGCTCCTTGGCTTCATGTGCATCACCTGTGTCACCATGGTCTCCTTGATTCCATGAGGCCCCACTGGGTCACAATGGCTCCGTGGCTTCCATGTGGCCCCACTGTGTCACAATGGCCCCTTGCTTCCATAGGTTTTCTATTGTAACAATGGACTCCTTGGTTCTGTGAGCTACCCTGCTTTTTGCAGAGGTGTCTTTGGTTCCAACAAGGCCCTGCTGTTTCTCATGAGGAACACATTTCCATGTGGTTCCATGATTCCCCACGGTGTCACCATGGAGCCTTGTTTCTAGGAGGTTCTGTACTGTCACAATTGTCTCCTTGATGCCATGAGCCTCTGCAGTGTCACAATGGCTCCTTGCTTCCATGAGGAACACAAAAGCTTTGCATCAACACTGAGCAACAGCTGCTGAACACACCTGGGAGCATCTGCTTGCATCAAACCAGGGCTTCAAGCTGAGAATGGCAGCAGCAGCTTCCATCTGCAACAGAGAGCCAGGCAAAGGACAGGGACAGAGAATTCAGTGGAAAGACTGCGAGAATTCTGCTCCCAGAGATCATTCCTGCTCACAGTGTCCCTTGTAGAAAGGGGACATCATTGCAGGCAGCCTGGACTGAGCATGTGGGTTTGGTTGTCTAGGGAACCTGCTCAGGCTTTTTCATTCTTTCCTTACAAACAGGAAAACTTCTCTGGGCCTGTGTGCAGGCAGAGCCCTGAGGAGAGCACTTGGCACATGGTGCTGTGGGCTGGGACAGCCAGCTGCAGAGCTGAAGGGAAGAAGCCCCGCTGTGTCACAATGGCTCCTTGGCTTCATGTGCATCACCTGTGTCACCATGGTCTCCTTGATTCCATGAGGCCCCACTGGGTCACAATGGCTCCTTGGCTTCGTGTGCATCACCTGTGTCACCATGGTCTCCTTGATTCCATGAGGCCCCACTGTGTCACAATGGCTCCTTGCTTCCATGAGGAACACAAAAGCTTTGCATCAACACTGAGCAACAGCTGCTGAACACACCTGGGAGCATCTGCTTGCATCAAACCAGGGCTTCAAGGTGAGAATGGCAGCAGCAGCTTCCATCTGCAACAGAGAGCCAGGCAAGAGACAGGGACAGAGAATTCCGTGGAAAGACTGCGAGAATTCTGCTCCCAGACATCATTCCTGCTCACAGTGTCCCTTGTAGAAAGGGGACATCATTGCAGGCAGCCTGGACTGAGCATGTGGTGTTGGTTGTTTAGGAAAGCTGCTCAGGCTTTTTCATTCTTTCCTTACAAACAGGAAAACTTCTCTGGGCCTGTGTGGAGGGAGAGCCCTGAGGAGAGCACTTGGCACATGGTGCCTCGGTCTGGGACAGCCAGCTGCAGAGCTGAAGGGAAGAAGCCCCGCTGTGTCACAATGGCTCCTTGGCTTCATGTGCATCACCTGTGTCACCATGGTCTCCTTGATTCCATGAGGCCCCACTGGGTCACAATGGCTCCTTGGCTTCCATGTGGCCCCACTGTGTCACCATGGTCTCCTTGATTCCATGAGGCCCCACTGGGTCACAATGGCTCCTTGGCTTCCATGTGGCCCCACTGTGTCACAATGGCTCCTTGCTTCCATAGGTTTTCTATTGTAACAATGGACTCCTTGGTTCTGTGAGCTACCCTGCTTTTTGCAGAGGTGTCTTTGGTTCCAACAAGGCCCTGCTGCGTCTCATGAGGAACACATTTCCATGTGGTTCCATGATTCATCACGGTGTCACCATGGAGCCTTGTTTCTAGGAGGTTCTGTACTGTCACAATTGTCTCCTTGATGCCATGAGCCTCTGCAGTGTCACAATGGCTCCTTGCTTCCATGAGGAACACAAAAGCTTTGCATCAACACTGAGCAACAGCTGCTGAACACACCTGGGAGCATCTGCTTGCATCAAACGAGGGCTTCAAGCTGAGAATGGCAGCAGCAGCTTCCATCTGCAACAGAGAGCCAGGCAAAGGACAGGGACAGAGAATTCCGTGGAAAGACTGCGGGAATTCTGCTCCCAGAGATCATTCCTGCTCACAGTGTCCCTTGTAGAAAGGGGACATCATTGCAGGCAGCCTGGACGGAGCATGTGGAGTTGGTTGTTTAGGAAAGCTGCTCAGGCTTTTCCATTCTTTCCTTACAAACAGGAAAACTTCTCTGGGCCTGTGTGCAGGCAGAGCCCTGAGGAGAGCACTTGGCACATGGTGCTGTGGGCTGGGAAAGCCAGCTGCAGAGCTGAAGGGAAGAAGCCCCGCTGTGTCACAATGGCTCCTTGGCTTCATGTGCATCACCTGTGTCACCATGGTCTCCTTGATTCCATGAGGCCCTGCTGTGTCACAATGGCTCCTTGGCTTCATGTGCATCACCTGTGTCACCATGGTCTCCTTGATTCCATGAGGCCCCACTGGGTCACAATGGCTCCTTGGCTTCATGTGCATCACCTGTGTCACCATGGTCTCCTTGATTCCATGAGGCCCCACTGTGTCACAATGGCTCCTTGGATTCATGTGCATCACCTGTGTCACCATGGTCTCCTTGATTCCATGAGGCCCCACTGGGTCACAATGGCTCCTTGGCTTCGTGTGCATCACCTGTGTCACCATGGTCTCCTTGATTCCATGAGGCCCCACTGTGTCACAATGGCTCCTTGCTTCCATGAGGAACACAAAAGCTTTGCATCAACACTGAGCAACAGCTGCTGAACACACCTGGGAGCATCTGCTTGCATCAAACCAGGGCTTCAAGCTGAGAATGGCAGCAGCAGCTTCCATCTGCAACAGAGAGCCAGGCAAGAGACAGGGACAGAGAATTCCGTGGAAAGACTGCGAGAATTCTGCTCCCAGACATCATTCCTGCTCACAGTGTCCCTTGTAGAAAGGGGACATCATTGCAGGCAGCCTGGACTGAGCATGTGGTGTTGGTTGTTTAGGAAAGCTGCTCAGGCTTTTTCATTCTTTCCTTACAAACAGGAAAACTTCTCTGGGCCTGTGTGGAGGGAGAGCCCTGAGGAGAGCACTTGGCACATGGTGCCTCGGTCTGGGACAGCCAGCTGCAGAGCTGAAGGGAAGAAGCCCCGCTGTGTCACAATGGCTCCTTGGCTTCATGTGCATCACCTGTGTCACCATGGTCTCCTTGATTCCATGAGGCCCCACTGGGTCACAATGGCTCCTTGGCTTCCATGTGGCCCGACTGTGTCACCATGGTCTCCTTGATTCCATGAGGCCCCACTGGGTCACAATGGCTCCTTGGCTTCCATGTGGCCCCACTGTGTCACAATGGCTCCTTGCTTCCATAGGTTTTCTATTGTAGCAATGGACTCCTTGGTTCTGTGAGCTACCCTGCTTTTTGCAGAGGTGTCTTTGGTTCCAACAAGGCCCTGCTGTGTCTCATCAGGAACACATTTCCATGTGGTTCCATGATTCATCACGGTGTCACCATGGAGCCTTGTTTCTAGGAGGTTCTGTACTGTCACAATTGTCTCCTTGATGCCATGAGCCTCTGCAGTGTCACAATGGCTCCTTGCTTCCATGAGGAACACAAAAGCTTTGCATCAACACTGAGCAACAGCTGCTGAACACACCTGGGAGCATCTGCTTGCATCAAACGAGGGCTTCAAGCTGAGAATGGCAGCAGCAGCTTCCATCTGCAACAGAGAGCCAGGCAAAGGACAGGGACAGAGAATTCCGTGGAAAGACTGCGAGAATTCTGCTCCCAGACATCATTCCTGCTCACAGTGTCCCTTGTAGAAAGGGGACATCATTGCAGGCAGCCTGGACTGAGCATGTGGGTTTGGTTGTCTAGGGAACCTGCTCAGGCTTTTTCATTCTTTCCTTACAAACAGGAAAACTTCTCTGGGCCTGTGTGCAGGCAGAGCCCTGAGGAGAGCACTTGGCACATGGTGCTGTGGGCTGGGACAGCCAGCTGCAGAGCTGAAGGGAAGAAGCCCCGCTGTGTCACAATGGCTCCTTGGCTTCATGTGCATCACCTGTGTCACCATGGTCTCCTTGATTCCATGAGGCCCCACTGGGTCACAATGGCTCCTTGGCTTCGTGTGCATCACCTGTGTCACCATGGTCTCCTTGATTCCATGAGGCCCCACTGTGTCACAATGGCTCCTTGCTTCCATGAGGAACACAAAAGCTTTGCATCAACACTGAGCAACAGCTGCTGAACACACCTGGGAGCATCTGCTTGCATCAAACCAGGGCTTCAAGCTGAGAATGGCAGCAGCAGCTTCCATCTGCAACAGAGAGCCAGGCAAGAGACAGGGACAGAGAATTCAGTGGAAAGACTGCGAGAATTCTGCTCCCAGACATCATTCCTGCTCACAGTGTCCCTTGTAGAAAGGGGACATCATTGCAGGCAGCCTGGACTGAGCATGTGGTGTTGGTTGTTTAGGAAAGCTGCTCAGGCTTTTTCATTCTTTCCTTACAAACAGGAAAACTTCTCTGGGCCTGTGTGGAGGGAGAGCCCTGAGGAGAGCACTTGGCACATGGTGCCTCGGTCTGGGACAGCCAGCTGCAGAGCTGAAGGGAAGAAGCCCCGCTGTGTCACAATGGCTCCTTGGCTTCATGTGCATCACCTGTGTCACCATGGTCTCCTTGATTCCATGAGGCCCCACTGGGTCACAATGGCTCCTTGGCTTCCATGTGGCCCCACTGTGTCACCATGGTCTCCTTGATTCCATGAGGCCCCACTGGGTCACAATGGCTCCTTGGCTTCCATGTGGCCCCACTGTGTCACAATGGCTCCTTGCTTCCATAGGTTTTCTATTGTAACAATGGACTCCTTGGTTCTGTGAGCTACCCTGCTTTTTGCAGAGGTGTCTTTGGTTCCAACAAGGCCCTGCTGCGTCTCATGAGGAACACATTTCCATGTGGTTCCATGATTCATCACGGTGTCACCATGGAGCCTTGTTTCTAGGAGGTTCTGTACTGTCACAATTGTCTCCTTGATGCCATGAGCCTCTGCAGTGTCACAATGGCTCCTTGCTTCCATGAGGAACACAAAAGCTTTGCATCAACACTGAGCAACAGCTGCTGAACACACCTGGGAGCATCTGCTTGCATCAAACGAGGGCTTCAAGCTGAGAATGGCAGCAGCAGCTTCCATCTGCAACAGAGAGCCAGGCAAAGGACAGGGACAGAGAATTCCGTGGAAAGACTGCGGGAATTCTGCTCCCAGAGATCATTCCTGCTCACAGTGTCCCTTGTAGAAAGGGGACATCATTGCAGGCAGCCTGGACGGAGCATGTGGAGTTGGTTGTTTAGGAAAGCTGCTCAGGCTTTTCCATTCTTTCCTTACAAACAGGAAAACTTCTCTGGGCCTGTGTGCAGGCAGAGCCCTGAGGAGAGCACTTGGCACATGGTGCTGTGGGCTGGGAAAGCCAGCTGCAGAGCTGAAGGGAAGAAGCCCCGCTGTGTCACAATGGCTCCTTGGCTTCATGTGCATCACCTGTGTCACCATGGTCTCCTTGATTCCATGAGGCCCTGCTGTGTCACAATGGCTCCTTGGCTTCATGTGCATCACCTGTGTCACCATGGTCTCCTTGATTCCATGAGGCCCCACTGGGTCACAATGGCTCCTTGGCTTCATGTGCATCACCTGTGTCACCATGGTCTCCTTGATTCCATGAGGCCCCACTGTGTCACAATGGCTCCTTGGATTCATGTGCATCACCTGTGTCACCATGGTCTCCTTGATTCCATGAGGCCCCACTGGGTCACAATGGCTCCTTGGCTTCGTGTGCATCACCTGTGTCACCATGGTCTCCTTGATTCCATGAGGCCCCACTGTGTCACAATGGCTCCTTGCTTCCATGAGGAACACAAAAGCTTTGCATCAACACTGAGCAACAGCTGCTGAACACACCTGGGAGCATCTGCTTGCATCAAACCAGGGCTTCAAGCTGAGAATGGCAGCAGCAGCTTCCATCTGCAACAGAGAGCCAGGCAAGAGACAGGGACAGAGAATTCCGTGGAAAGACTGCGAGAATTCTGCTCCCAGACATCATTCCTGCTCACAGTGTCCCTTGTAGAAAGGGGACATCATTGCAGGCAGCCTGGACTGAGCATGTGGTGTTGGTTGTTTAGGAAAGCTGCTCAGGCTTTTTCATTCTTTCCTTACAAACAGGAAAACTTCTCTGGGCCTGTGTGGAGGGAGAGCCCTGAGGAGAGCACTTGGCACATGGTGCCTCGGTCTGGGACAGCCAGCTGCAGAGCTGAAGGGAAGAAGCCCCGCTGTGTCACAATGGCTCCTTGGCTTCATGTGCATCACCTGTGTCACCATGGTCTCCTTGATTCCATGAGGCCCCACTGGGTCACAATGGCTCCTTGGCTTCATGTGCATCACCTGTGTCACCATGGTCTCCTTGATTCCATGAGGCCCTGCTGTGTCACAATGGCTCCTTGGCTTCATGTGCATCACCTGCCTCACAATGGTCTCCTTGATTCCATGAGGCCCCACTGTGTCACAATGGCTCCTTGCTTCCATGAGGAACACAAAAGCTTTGCATCAACACTGAGCAACAGCTGCTGAACACACCTGGGAGCATCTGCTTGCATCAAACCAGGGCTTCAAGCTGAGAATGGCAGCAGCAGCTTCCATCTGCAACAGAGAGCCAGGCAAAGGACAGAGACAGAGAATTCCGTGGAAAGACTGCGGGAATTCTGCTCCCAGAGATCATTCCTGCTCACAGTGTCCCTTGTAGAAAGGGGACATCATTGCAGGCAGCCTGGACTGAGCATGTGGGGTTGGTTGTTTAGAAAACCTGCTCAGGCTTTTCCATTCTTTCCTTACAAACAGGAAAACTTCTCCTGGGCTTGTGTGCAGGCAGAGCCCTGAGGAGAGCACTTGGCACATGGTGCTGTGGGCTGGGACAGCCAGCTGCAGAGCTGAAGGGAAGAAGCCCCGCTGTGTCACAATGGCTCCTTGGCTTCATGTGCATCACCTGTGTCACAATGGTCTCCTTGATTCCATGAGGCCCCACTGGGTCACAATGGCTCCTTGGCTTCCATGTGGCCCCACTGTGTCACAATGGCTCCTTGCTTCCATAGGTTTTCTATTGTAACAATGGACTCCTTGGTTCTGTGAGCTACCCTGCTTTTTGCAGAGGTGTCTTTGGTTCCAGAAGGCCCTGCTGCGTCTCATGAGGAACACATTTCCATGTGGTTCCATGATTCATCACGGTGTCACCATGGAGCCTTGTTTCTAGGAGGTTCTGTACTGTCACAATTGTCTCCTTGATGCCATGAGCCCCTGCAGTGTCACAATGGCTCCTTGCTTCCATGAGGAACACAAAAGCTTTGCATCAACACTGAGCAACAGCTGCTGAACACACCTGGGAGCATCTGCTTGCATCAAACCAGGGCTTCAAGCTGAGAATGGCAGCAGCAGCTTCCATCTGCAACAGAGAGCCAGGCAAAGGACAGGGACAGAGAATTCAGTGGAAAGACTGCGGGAATTCTGCTCCCAGAGATCATTCCTGCTGACAGTGTCCCTTGTAGAAAGGGGACATCATTGCAGGCAGCCTGGACTGAGCATGTGGGGTTGGTTGTTTAGGAAAGCTGCTCAGGCTTTTCCATTCTTTCCTTACAAACAGGAAAACTTCTCTGGGCCTGTGTGCAGGCAGAGCCCTGAGGAGAGCACTTGGCACATGGTGCTGTGGGCTGGGACAGCCAGCTGCAGAGCTGAAGGGAAGAAGCCCCGCTGTGTCACAATGGCTCCTTGGCTTCATGTGCATCACCTGTGTCACCATGGTCTCCTTGATTCCATGAGGCCCCACTTTGTCACAATGGCTCCTTGGCTTCCATGTGGCCCCACTGTGTCACAATGGCCCCTTGCTTCCATAGGTTTTCTATTGTAACAATGGACTCCTTGGTTCTGTGAGCTACCCTGCTTTTTGCAGAGGTGTCTTTGGTTCCAACAAGGCCCTGCTGTGTCTCATCAGGAACACATTTCCATGTGGTTCCATGATTCCCCACGGTGTCACCATGGAGCCTTGTTTCTAGGAGGTTCTGTACTGTCACAATTGTCTCCTTGATCCCATGAGCCCCTGCAGTGTCACAATGGCTCCTTGCTTCCATGAGGAACACAAAAGCTTTGCATCAACACTGAGCAACAGCTGCTGAACACACCTGGGAGCATCTGCTTGCATCAAACCAGGGCTTCAAGCTGAGAATGGCAGCAGCAGCTTCCATCTGCAACAGAGAGCCAGGCAAAGGACAGGGACAGAGAATTCCGTGGAAAGACTGCGAGAATTCTGCTCCCAGACATCATTCCTGCTCACAGTGTCCCTTGTAGAAAGGGGACATCATTGCAGGCAGCCTGGACTGAGCATGTGGGTTTGGTTGTCTAGGGAACCTGCTCAGGCTTTTTCATTCTTTCCTTACAAACAGGAAAACTTCTCTGGGCCTGTGTGCAGGCAGAGCCCTGAGGAGAGCACTTGGCACATGGTGCTGTGGGCTGGGACAGCCAGCTGCAGAGCTGAAGGGAAGAAGCCCCGCTGTGTCACAATGGCTCCTTGGCTTCATGTGCATCACCTGTGTCACCATGGTCTCCTTGATTCCATGAGGCCCCACTGGGTCACAATGGCTCCTTGGCTTCGTGTGCATCACCTGTGTCACCATGGTCTCCTTGATTCCATGAGGCCCCACTGTGTCACAATGGCTCCTTGCTTCCATGAGGAACACAAAAGCTTTGCATCAACACTGAGCAACAGCTGCTGAACACACCTGGGAGCATCTGCTTGCATCAAACCAGGGCTTCAAGCTGAGAATGGCAGCAGCAGCTTCCATCTGCAACAGAGTGCCAGGCAAGAGACAGGGACAGAGAATTCCGTGGAAAGACTGCGAGAATTCTGCTCCCAGACATCATTCCTGCTCACAGTGTCCCTTGTAGAAAGGGGACATCATTGCAGGCAGCCTGGACTGAGCATGTGGTGTTGGTTGTTTAGGAAAGCTGCTCAGGCTTTTTCATTCTTTCCTTACAAACAGGAAAACTTCTCTGGGCCTGTGTGGAGGGAGAGCCCTGAGGAGAGCACTTGGCACATGGTGCCTCGGTCTGGGACAGCCAGCTGCAGAGCTGAAGGGAAGAAGCCCCGCTGTGTCACAATGGCTCCTTGGCTTCATGTGCATCACCTGTGTCACCATGGTCTCCTTGATTCCATGAGGCCCCACTGGGTCACAATGGCTCCTTGGCTTCCATGTGGCCCCACTGTGTCACCATGGTCTCCTTGATTCCATGAGGCCCCACTGGGTCACAATGGCTCCTTGGCTTCCATGTGGCCCCACTGTGTCACAATGGCTCCTTGCTTCCATAGGTTTTCTATTGTAACAATGGACTCCTTGGTTCTGTGAGCTACCCTGCTTTTTGCAGAGGTGTCTTTGGTTCCAACAAGGCCCTGCTGCGTCTCATGAGGAACACATTTCCATGTGGTTCCATGATTCATCACGGTGTCACCATGGAGCCTTGTTTCTAGGAGGTTCTGTACTGTCACAATTGTCTCCTTGATGCCATGAGCCTCTGCAGTGTCACAATGGCTCCTTGCTTCCATGAGGAACACAAAAGCTTTGCATCAACACTGAGCAACAGCTGCTGAACACACCTGGGAGCATCTGCTTGCATCAAACGAGGGCTTCAAGCTGAGAAAGGCAGCAGCAGCTTCCATCTGCAACAGAGAGCCAGGCAAAGGACAGGGAAAGAGAATTCCGTGGAAAGACTGCGGGAATTCTGCTCCCAGAGATCATTCCTGCTCACAGTGTCCCTTGTAGAAAGGGGACATCATTGCAGGCAGCCTGGACAGAGCATGTGGAGTTGGTTGTTTAGGAAAGCTGCTCAGGCTTTTCCATTCTTTCCTTACAAACAGGAAAACTTCTCTGGGCCTGTGTGCAGGCAGAGCCCTGAGGAGAGCACTTGGCACATGGTGCTGTGGGCTGGGAAAGCCAGCTGCAGAGCTGAAGGGAAGAAGCCCCGCTGTGTCACAATGGCTCCTTGGCTTCATGTGCATCACCTGTGTCACCATGGTCTCCTTGATTCCATGAGGCCCTGCTGTGTCACAATGGCTCCTTGGCTTCATGTGCATCACCTGTGTCACCATGGTCTCCTTGATTCCATGAGGCCCCACTGGGTCACAATGGCTCCTTGGCTTCATGTGCATCACCTGTGTCACCATGGTCTCCTTGATTCCATGAGGCCCCACTGTGTCACAATGGCTCCTTGGATTCATGTGCATCACCTGTGTCACCATGGTCTCCTTGATTCCATGAGGCCCCACTGGGTCACAATGGCTCCTTGGCTTCGTGTGCATCACCTGTGTCACCATGGTCTCCTTGATTCCATGAGGCCCCACTGTGTCACAATGGCTCCTTGCTTCCATGAGGAACACAAAAGCTTTGCATCAACACTGAGCAACAGCTGCTGAACACACCTGGGAGCATCTGCTTGCATCAAACCAGGGCTTCAAGCTGAGAATGGCAGCAGCAGCTTCCATCTGCAACAGAGAGCCAGGCAAGAGACAGGGACAGAGAATTCCGTGGAAAGACTGCGAGAATTCTGCTCCCAGACATCATTCCTGCTCACAGTGTCCCTTGTAGAAAGGGGACATCATTGCAGGCAGCCTGGACTGAGCATGTGGTGTTGGTTGTTTAGGAAAGCTGCTCAGGCTTTTTCATTCTTTCCTTACAAACAGGAAAACTTCTCTGGGCCTGTGTGGAGGGAGAGCCCTGAGGAGAGCACTTGGCACATGGTGCCTCGGTCTGGGACAGCCAGCTGCAGAGCTGAAGGGAAGAAGCCCCGCTGTGTCACAATGGCTCCTTGGCTTCATGTGCATCACCTGTGTCACCATGGTCTCCTTGATTCCATGAGGCCCCACTGGGTCACAATGGCTCCTTGGCTTCCATGTGGCCCCACTGTGTCACCATGGTCTCCTTGATTCCATGAGGCCCCACTGGGTCACAATGGCTCCTTGGCTTCCATGTGGCCCCACTGTGTCACAATGGCTCCTTGCTTCCATAGGTTTTCTATTGTAACAATGGACTCCTTGGTTCTGTGAGCTACCCTGCTTTTTGCAGAGGTGTCTTTGGTTCCAACAAGGCCCTGCTGCGTCTCATGAGGAACACATTTCCATGTGGTTCCATGATTCATCACGGTGTCACCATGGAGCCTTGTTTCTAGGAGGTTCTGTACTGTCACAATTGTCTCCTTGATGCCATGAGCCTCTGCAGTGTCACAATGGCTCCTTGCTTCCATGAGGAACACAAAAGCTTTGCATCAACACTGAGCAACAGCTGCTGAACACACCTGGGAGCATCTGCTTGCATCAAACGAGGGCTTCAAGCTGAGAAAGGCAGCAGCAGCTTCCATCTGCAACAGAGAGCCAGGCAAAGGACAGGGACAGAGAATTCCGTGGAAAGACTGCGGGAATTCTGCTCCCAGAGATCATTCCTGCTCACAGTGTCCCTTGTAGAAAGGGGACATCATTGCAGGCAGCCTGGACAGAGCATGTGGAGTTGGTTGTTTAGGAAAGCTGCTCAGGCTTTTCCATTCTTTCCTTACAAACAGGAAAACTTCTCTGGGCCTGTGTGCAGGCAGAGCCCTGAGGAGAGCACTTGGCACATGGTGCTGTGGGCTGGGAAAGCCAGCTGCAGAGCTGAAGGGAAGAAGCCCCGCTGTGTCACAATGGCTCCTTGGCTTCATGTGCATCACCTGTGTCACCATGGTCTCCTTGATTCCATGAGGCCCTGCTGTGTCACAATGGCTCCTTGGCTTCATGTGCATCACCTGTGTCACCATGGTCTCCTTGATTCCATGAGGCCCCACTGGGTCACAATGGCTCCTTGGCTTCATGTGCATCACCTGTGTCACCATGGTCTCCTTGATTCCATGAGGCCCCACTGTGTCACAATGGCTCCTTGGATTCATGTGCATCACCTGTGTCACCATGGTCTCCTTGATTCCATGAGGCCCCACTGGGTCACAATGGCTCCTTGGCTTCGTGTGCATCACCTGTGTCACCATGGTCTCCTTGATTCCATGAGGCCCCACTGTGTCACAATGGCTCCTTGCTTCCATGAGGAACACAAAAGCTTTGCATCAACACTGAGCAACAGCTGCTGAACACACCTGGGAGCATCTGCTTGCATCAAACCAGGGCTTCAAGCTGAGAATGGCAGCAGCAGCTTCCATCTGCAACAGAGAGCCAGGCAAGAGACAGGGACAGAGAATTCCGTGGAAAGACTGCGAGAATTCTGCTCCCAGACATCATTCCTGCTCACAGTGTCCCTTGTAGAAAGGGGACATCATTGCAGGCAGCCTGGACTGAGCATGTGGTGTTGGTTGTTTAGGAAAGCTGCTCAGGCTTTTTCATTCTTTCCTTACAAACAGGAAAACTTCTCTGGGCCTGTGTGGAGGGAGAGCCCTGAGGAGAGCACTTGGCACATGGTGCCTCGGTCTGGGACAGCCAGCTGCAGAGCTGAAGGGAAGAAGCCCCGCTGTGTCACAATGGCTCCTTGGCTTCATGTGCATCACCTGTGTCACCATGGTCTCCTTGATTCCATGAGGCCCCACTGGGTCACAATGGCTCCTTGGCTTCCATGTGGCCCCACTGTGTCACCATGGTCTCCTTGATTCCATGAGGCCCCACTGGGTCACAATGGCTCCTTGGCTTCCATGTGGCCCCACTGTGTCACAATGGCTCCTTGCTTCCATAGGTTTTCTATTGTAACAATGGACTCCTTGGTTCTGTGAGCTACCCTGCTTTTTGCAGAGGTGTCTTTGGTTCCAACAAAGCCCTGCTGCGTCTCATGAGGAACACATTTCCATGTGGTTCCATGATTCATCACGGTGTCACCATGGAGCCTTGTTTCTAGGAGGTTCTGTACTGTCACAATTGTCTCCTTGATGCCATGAGCCTCTGCAGTGTCACAATGGCTCCTTGCTTCCATGAGGAACACAAAAGCTTTGCATCAACACTGAGCAACAGCTGCTGAACACACCTGGGAGCATCTGCTTGCATCAAACGAGGGCTTCAAGCTGAGAATGGCAGCAGCAGCTTCCATCTGCAACAGAGAGCCAGGCAAAGGACAGGGACAGAGAATTCCGTGGAAAGACTGCGGGAATTCTGCTCCCAGAGATCATTCCTGCTCACAGTGTCCCTTGTAGAAAGGGGACATCATTGCAGGCAGCCTGGACGGAGCATGTGGAGTTGGTTGTTTAGGAAAGCTGCTCAGGCTTTTCCATTCTTTCCTTACAAACAGGAAAACTTCTCTGGGCCTGTGTGCAGGCAGAGCCCTGAGGAGAGCACTTGGCACATGGTGCTGTGGGCTGGGAAAGCCAGCTGCAGAGCTGAAGGGAAGAAGCCCCGCTGTGTCACAATGGCTCCTTGGCTTCATGTGCATCACCTGTGTCACCATGGTCTCCTTGATTCCATGAGGCCCTGCTGTGTCACAATGGCTCCTTGGCTTCATGTGCATCACCTGCCTCACAATGGTCTCCTTGATTCCATGAGGCCCCACTGGGTCACAATGGCTCCTTGGCTTCATGTGCATCACCTGTGTCACCATGGTCTCCTTGATTCCATGAGGCCCCACTGTGTCACAATGGCTCCTTGGATTCATGTGCATCACCTGTGTCACCATGGTCTCCTTGATTCCATGAGGCCCCACTGGGTCACAATGGCTCCTTGGCTTCGTGTGCATCACCTGTGTCACCATGGTCTCCTTGATTCCATGAGGCCCCACTGTGTCACAATGGCTCCTTGCTTCCATGAGGAACACAAAAGCTTTGCATCAACACTGAGCAACAGCTGCTGAACACACCTGGGAGCATCTGCTTGCATCAAACCAGGGCTTCAAGCTGAGAATGGCAGCAGCAGCTTCCATCTGCAACAGAGAGCCAGGCAAGAGACAGGGACAGAGAATTCCGTGGAAAGACTGCGAGAATTCTGCTCCCAGACATCATTCCTGCTCACAGTGTCCCTTGTAGAAAGGGGACATCATTGCAGGCAGCCTGGACTGAGCATGTGGTGTTGGTTGTTTAGGAAAGCTGCTCAGGCTTTTTCATTCTTTCCTTACAAACAGGAAAACTTCTCTGGGCCTGTGTGGAGGGAGAGCCCTGAGGAGAGCACTTGGCACATGGTGCCTCGGTCTGGGACAGCCAGCTGCAGAGCTGAAGGGAAGAAGCCCCGCTGTGTCACAATGGCTCCTTGGCTTCATGTGCATCACCTGTGTCACCATGGTCTCCTTGATTCCATGAGGCCCCACTGGGTCACAATGGCTCCTTGGCTTCCATGTGGCCCCACTGTGTCACCATGGTCTCCTTGATTCCATGAGGCCCCACTGGGTCACAATGGCTCCTTGGCTTCCATGTGGCCCCACTGTGTCACAATGGCTCCTTGCTTCCATAGGTTTTCTATTGTAACAATGGAGTCCTTGGTTCTGTGAGCTACCCTGCTTTTTGCAGAGGTGTCTTTGGTTCCAACAAGGCCCTGCTGTGTCTCATCAGGAACACATTTCCATGTGGTTCCATGATTCATCACGGTGTCACCATGGAGCCTTGTTTCTAGGAGGTTCTGTACTGTCACAATTGTCTCCTTGATGCCATGAGCCTCTGCAGTGTCACAATGGCTCCTTGCTTCCATGAGGAACACAAAAGCTTTGCATCAACACTGAGCAACAGCTGCTGAACACACCTGGGAGCATCTGCTTGCATCAAACGAGGGCTTCAAGCTGAGAATGGCAGCAGCAGCTTCCATCTGCAACAGAGAGCCAGGCAAAGGACAGGGACAGAGAATTCCGTGGAAAGACTGCGGGAATTCTGCTCCCAGAGATCATTCCTGCTCACAGTGTCCCTTGTAGAAAGGGGATATCATTGCAGGCAGCCTGGACGGAGCATGTGGGGTTGGTTGTTTAGGAAAGCTGCTCAGGCTTTTCCATTCTTTCCTTACAAACAGGAAAACTTCTCTGGGCCTGTGTGCAGGCAGAGCCCTGAGGAGAGCACTTGGCACATGGTGCTGTGGGCTGGGACAGCCAGCTGCAGAGCTGAAGGGAAGAAGCCCCGCTGTGTCACAATGGCTCCTTGGCTTCATGTGCATCACCTGTGTCACCATGGTCTCCTTGATTCCATGAGGCCCCACTGGGTCACAATGGCTCCTTGGCTTCATGTGCATCACCTGTGTCACCATGGTCTCCTTGATTCCATGAGGCCCTGCTGTGTCACAATGGCTCCTTGGCTTCATGTGCATCACCTGCCTCACAATGGTCTCCTTGATTCCATGAGGCCCCACTGTGTCACAATGGCTCCTTGCTTCCATGAGGAACACAAAAGCTTTGCATCAACACTGAGCAACAGCTGCTGAACACACCTGGGAGCATCTGCTTGCATCAAACCAGGGCTTCAAGCTGAGAATGGCAGCAGCAGCTTCCATCTGCAACAGAGAGCCAGGCAAGAGACAGGGACAGAGAATTCCGTGGAAAGACTGCGAGAATTCTGCTCCCAGACATCATTCCTGCTCACAGTGTCCCTTGTAGAAAGGGGACATCATTGCAGGCAGCCTGGACTGAGCATGTGGTGTTGGTTGTTTAGGAAAGCTGCTCAGGCTTTTTCATTCTTTCCTTACAAACAGGAAAACTTCTCTGGGCCTGTGTGGAGGGAGAGCCCTGAGGAGAGCACTTGGCACATGGTGCCTCGGTCTGGGACAGCCAGCTGCAGAGCTGAAGGGAAGAAGCCCCGCTGTGTCACAATGGCTCCTTGGCTTCATGTGCATCACCTGTGTCACCATGGTCTCCTTGATTCCATGAGGCCCCACTGGGTCACAATGGCTCCTTGGCTTCCATGTGGCCCCACTGTGTCACCATGGTCTCCTTGATTCCATGAGGCCCCACTGGGTCACAATGGCTCCTTGGCTTCCATGTGGCCCCACTGTGTCACAATGGCTCCTTGCTTCCATAGGTTTTCTATTGTAACAATGGACTCCTTGGTTCTGTGAGCTACCCTGCTTTTTGCAGAGGTGTCTTTGGTTCCAACAAGGCCCTGCTGCGTCTCATCAGGAACACATTTCCATGTGGTTCCATGATTCCCCACGGTGTCACCATGGAGCCTTGTTTCTAGGAGGTTCTGTACTGTCACAATTGTCTCCTTGATCCCATGAGCCCCTGCAGTGTCACAATGGCTCCTTGCTTCCATGAGGAACACAAAAGCTTTGCATCAACACTGAGCAACAGCTGCTGAACACACCTGGGAGCATCTGCTTGCATCAAAAGAGGGCTTCAAGCTGAGAATGGCAGCAGCAGCTTCCATCTGCAACAGAGAGCCAGGCAAAGGACAGGGACAGAGAATTCCGTGGAAAGACTGCGAGAATTCTGCTCCCAGACATCATTCCTGCTCACAGTGTCCCTTGTAGAAAGGGGACATCATTGCAGGCAGCCTGGACTGAGCATGTGGGGTTGGTTGTTTAGAAAACCTGCTCAGGCTTTTCCATTCTTTCCTTACAAACAGGAAAACTTCTCCTGGGCCTGTGTTCAGGCAGAGCCCTGAGGAGAGCAGTTGGCACATGGTGCTGTGGGCTGGGACAGCCAGCTGCAGAGCTGAAGGGAAGAAGCCCCGCTGTGTCACAATGGCTCCTTAGCTTCATGTGCATCACCTGTGTCACCATGGTCTCCTTGATTCCATGAGGCCCCACTGGGTCACAATGGCTCCTTGGCTTCCATGTGGCCCCACTGTGTCACAATGGCCCCTTGCTTCCATAGGTTTTCTATTGTAACAATGGACTCCTTGGTTCTGTGAGCTACCCTGCTTTTTGCAGAGGTGTCTTTGGTTCCAACAAGGCCCTGTTGTGTCTCATCAGGAACACATTTCCATGTGGTTCCATGATTCCCCACGGTGTCACCATGGAGCCTTGTTTCTAGGAGGTTCTGTAGTGTCACAATTGTCTCCTTGATGCCATGAGCCCCTGCAGTGTCACAATGGCTCCTTGCTTCCATGAGGAACACAAAAGCTTTGCATCAACACTGAGCAACAGCTGCTGAACACACCTGGGAGCATCTGCTTGCATCAAAAGAGGGCTTCAAGCTGAGAATGGCAGCAGCAGCTTCCATCTGACACTGAGAGCCAGGCAAAGGACAGAGACAGAGAATTCCGTGGAAAGACTGCGGGAATTCTGCTCCCAGACATCATTCCTGCTCACAGTGTCCCTTGTAGAAAGGGGACATCATTGCAGGCAGCCTGGACTCAGCATGTGGGGTTGGTTGTTTAGAAAACCTGCTCAGGCTTTTCCATTCTTTCCTTACAAACAGGAAAACTTCTCCTGGGCCTGTGTTCAGGCAGAGCCCTGAGGAGAGCAGTTGGCACATGGTGCTGTGGGCTGGGACAGCCAGCTGCAGAGCTGAAGGGAAGAAGCCCCGCTGTGTCACAATGGCTCCTTGGCTTCATGTGCATCACCTGTGTCACAATGGTCTCCTTGATTCCATGAGGCCCCACTGTGTCACCATGGCTCCTTGGCTTCATGTGCATCACCTGTGTCACCATGGTCTCCTTGATTCCATGAGGCCCCACTGGGTCACAATGGCTCCTTGGCTTCATGTGCATCACCTGTGTCACCATGGTCTCCTTGATTCCATGAGGCCCCACTGGGTCACAATGGCTCCTTGGCTTCATGTGCATCACCTGTGTCACCATGGTCTCCTTGATTCCATGAGGCCCCACTGTGTCACAATGGCTCCTTGGCTTCATGTGCATCACCGGTGTCACCATGGTCTCCTTGATTCCATGAGGCCCCACTGGGTCACAATGGCTCCGTGGCTTCCATGTGGCCTCACTGTGTCACAATGGCCCCTTGCTTCCATAGGTTTTCTATTGTAACAATGGACTCCTTGGTTCTGTGAGCTACCCTGCTTTTTGCAGAGGTGTCTTTGGTTCCAACAAGGCCCTGCTGTTTCTCATCAGGAACACATTTCCATGTGGTTCCATGATTCCCCACGGTGTCACCATGGAGCCTTGTTTCTAGGAGGTTCTGTAGTGTCACAATTGTCTCCTTGATGCCATGAGCCCCTGCAGTGTCACAATGGCTCCTTGCTTCCATGAGGAACACAAAAGCTTTGCATCAACACTGAGCAACAGCTGCTGAACACACCTGGGAGCATCTGCTTGCATCAAACGAGGGCTTCAAGCTGAGAATGGCAGCAGCAGCTTCCATCTGCAACAGAGAGCCAGGCAAAGGACAGGGACAGAGAATTCCGTGGAAAGACTGCGAGAATTCTGCTCCCAGACATCATTCCTGCTCAGAGTGTCCCTTGTAGAAAGGGGACATCATTGCAGGCAGCCTGGACTGAGCATGTGGATTTGGTTGTCTAGGGAACCTGCTCAGGCTTTTTCATTCTTTCCTTACAAACAGGAAAACTTCTCTGGGCCTGTGTGCAGGGAGAGCCCTGAGGAGAGCAGTTGGCACATGGTGCCTAGGGCTGGGACAGCCAGCTGCAGAGCTGAAGGGAAGAAGCCCCGCTGTGTCACAATGGCTCCTTGGCTTCATGTGCATCACCTGTGTCACCATGGTCTCCTTGATTCCATGAGGCCCCACTGGGTCACAATGGCTCCTTGGCTTCATGTGCATCACCTGTGTCACAATGGTCTCCTTGATTCCATGAGCCCCCACTGTGTCACAATGGCTCCTTTTCTTCATGTGAATCACCTGTGTCACAATGGTCTCCTTGATTCCATGTGGCCCCACTGTGTCACAATGGCCCCTTGCTTCCATAGGTTTTCTATTGTAACAATGGACTCCTTGGTTCTGTGAGCTACCCTGCTTTTTGCAGAGGTGTCTTTGGTTCCAACAAGGCCCTGCTGTTTCTCATGAGGAACACATGTCCATGTGGTTCCATGATTCCCTACGGTGTCACCATGGAGCCTTGTTTCTAGGAGGTTCTGTACTGTCACAATTGTCTCCTTGATGCCATGAGCCCCTGCAGTGTCACAATGGCTCCTTGCTTCCATGAGGAACACAAAAGCTTTGCATCAACACTGAGCAACAGCTGCTGAACACACCTGGGAGCATCTGCTTGCATCAAACGAGGGCTTCAAGCTGAGAATGGCAGCAGCAGCTTCCATCTGCAACAGAGAGCCAGGCAAGAGACAGGGACAGAGAATTCAGTGGAAAGACTGCGAGAATTCTGCTCCCAGACATCATTCCTGCTCACAGTGTCCCTTGTAGAAAGGGGACATCATTGCAGGCAGCCTGGACTGAGCATGTGGTGTTGGTTGTTTAGGAAAGCTGTTCAGGCTTTTTCATTCTTTCCTTACAAACAGGAAAACTTCTCTGGGCCTGTGTGGAGGGAGAGCCCTGAGGAGAGCACTTGGCACATGGTGCTGTGGGCTGGGACAGCCAGCTGCAGAGCTGAAGGGAAGAAGCCCCCCTGTGTCACAATGGCTCCTTGGCTTCATGTGCATCACCTGTGTCACCATGGTCTCCTTGATTCCATGAGGCCCTGCTGTGTCACAATGGCTCCTTGGCTTCATGTGCATCACCTGTGTCACCATGGTCTCCTTGATTCCATGAGGCCCCACTGTGTCACCATGGCTCCTTGGCTTCATGTGCATCACCTGTGTCACCATGGTCTCCTTGATTCCATGAGGCCCCACTGGGTCACAATGGCTCCTTGGCTTCATGTGCATCACCTGTGTCACCATGGTCTCCTTGATTCCATGAGGCCCCACTGGGTCACAATGGCTCCTTGGCTTCATGTGCATCACCTGTGTCACCATGGTCTCCTTGATTCCATGAGGCCCCACTGTGTCACAATGGCTCCTTGGCTTCATGTGCATCACCTGTGTCACCATGGTCTCCTTGATTCCATGAGGCCCCACTGGGTCACAATGGCTCCGTGGCTTCCATGTGGCCTCACTGTGTCAAAATGGCCCCTTGCTTCCATAGGTTTTCTATTGTAACAATGGACTCCTTGGTTCTGTGAGCTACCCTGCTTTTTGCAGAGGTGTCTTTGGTTCCAACAAGGCCCTGCTGTTTCTCATGAGGAACACATTTCCATGTGGTTCCATGATTCCCCACGGTGTCACCATGGAGCCTTGTTTCTAGGAGGTTCTGTAGTGTCACAATTGTCTCCTTGATGCCATGAGCCCCTGCAGTGTCACAATGGCTCCTTGCTTCCATGAGGAACACAAAAGCTTTGCATCAACACTGAGCAACAGCTGCTGAACACACCTGGGAGCATCTGCTTGCATCAAACGAGGGCTTCAAGCTGAGAATGGCAGCAGCAGCTTCCATCTGCAACAGAGAGCCAGGCAAAGGACAGGGACAGAGAATTCCGTGGAAAGACTGCGAGAATTCTGCTCCCAGACATCATTCCTGCTCAGAGTGTCCCTTGTAGAAAGGGGACATCATTGCAGGCAGCCTGGACTGAGCATGTGGATTTGGTTGTCTAGGGAACCTGCTCAGGCTTTTTCATTCTTTCCTTACAAACAGGAAAACTTCTCTGGGCCTGTGTGCAGGGAGAGCCCTGAGGAGAGCAGTTGGCACATGGTGCCTAGGGCTGGGACAGCCAGCTGCAGAGCTGAAGGGAAGAAGCCCCGCTGTGTCACAATGGCTCCTTGGCTTCATGTGCATCACCTGTGTCACCATGGTCTCCTTGATTCCATGAGGCCCCACTGGGTCACAATGGCTCCTTGGCTTCATGTGCATCACCTGTGTCACAATGGTCTCCTTGATTCCATGAGCCCCCACTGTGTCACAATGGCTCCTTTTCTTCATGTGAATCACCTGTGTCACAATGGTCTCCTTGATTCCATGTGGCCCCACTGTGTCACAATGGCCCCTTGCTTCCATAGGTTTTCTATTGTAACAATGGACTCCTTGGTTCTGTGAGCTACCCTGCTTTTTGCAGAGGTGTCTTTGGTTCCAACAAGGCCCTGCTGTTTCTCATGAGGAACACATGTCCATGTGGTTCCATGATTCCCTACGGTGTCACCATGGAGCCTTGTTTCTAGGAGGTTCTGTACTGTCACAATTGTCTCCTTGATGCCATGAGCCCCTGCAGTGTCACAATGGCTCCTTGCTTCCATGAGGAACACAAAAGCTTTGCATCAACACTGAGCAACAGCTGCTGAACACACCTGGGAGCATCTGCTTGCATCAAACGAGGGCTTCAAGCTGAGAATGGCAGCAGCAGCTTCCATCTGCAACAGAGAGCCAGGCAAGAGACAGGGACAGAGAATTCAGTGGAAAGACTGCGAGAATTCTGCTCCCAGACATCATTCCTGCTCACAGTGTCCCTTGTAGAAAGGGGACATCATTGCAGGCAGCCTGGACTGAGCATGTGGTGTTGGTTGTTTAGGAAAGCTGTTCAGGCTTTTTCATTCTTTCCTTACAAACAGGAAAACTTCTCTGGGCCTGTGTGCAGGCAGAGCCCTGAGGAGAGCACTTGGCACATGGTGCTGTGGGCTGGGACAGCCAGCTGCAGAGCTGAAGGGAAGAAGCCCCGCTGTGTCACAATGGCTCCTTGGCTTCATGTGCATCACCTGTGTCACCATGGTCTCCTTGATTCCATGAGGCCCTGCTGTGTCACAATGGCTCCTTGGCTTCATGTGCATCACCTGTGTCACCATGGTCTCCTTGATTCCATGAGGCCCCACTGTGTCACAATGGCTCCTTGGCTTCATGTGCATCACCTGTGTCACCATGGTCTCCTTGATTCCATGAGGCCCCGCTGTGTCACAATGGCTCCTTGGCTTCATGTGCATCACCTGTGTTACCATGGTCTCCTTGATTCCATGAGGCCCCACTGTGTCACAATGGCTCCTTGGCTTCATGTGCATCACCTGTGTCACCATGGTCTCCTTGATTCCATGAGGCCCCACTGGGTCACAATGGCTCCTTGGCTTCATGTGCATCACCTGTGTAACAATGGTCTCCTTGATTCCAAGTGGCCCCAATGTGTCACAATGGTCTCCTTGATTCCATGAAGCCCCACTGGGTCACAATGGCTCCTTGGCTTCCATGTGGCCCCACTGTGTCACCATGGTCTCCTTGATTCCATGAGGCCCCACTGGGTCACAATGGCTCCTTGGCTTCCATGTGTCCCCACTGTGTCACCATGGTCTCCTTGATTCCATGAGGCCCCACTGGGTCACAATGGCTCCGTGGCTTCCATGTGGCCCCACTGTGTCACAATGGCCCCTTGCTTCCATAGGTTTTCGATTGTAACAATGGACTCCTTGGTTCTGTGAGCTACCCTGCTTTTTGCAGAGGTGTCTTTGGTTCCAACAAGGCCCTGTTGTGTCTCATCAGGAACACATTTCCATGTGGTTCCATGATTCCCCACGGTGTCACCATGGAGCCTTGTTTCTAGGAGGTTCTGTACTGTCACAATTGTCTCCTTGATCCCATGAGCCCCTGCAGTGTCACAATGGCTCCTTGGCTTCATGTGCATCACCTGTGTCACCATGGTCTCCTTGATTCCATGAGGCCCTGCTGTGTCACAATGGCTCCTTGGCTTCATGTGCATCACCTGTGTCACCATGGTCTCCTTGATTCCATGAGGCCCCACTGTGTCACAATGGCTCCTTGGCTTCATGTGCATCACCTGTGTCAGCATGGTCTCCTTGATTCCATGAGGCCCCACTGTGTCACAATGGCTCCTTGGCTTCATGTGCATCACCTGTGTTACCATGGTCTCCTTGATTCCATGAGGCCCCACTGTGTCACAATGGCTCCTTGGCTTCATGTGCATCACCTGTGTCACCATGGTCTCCTTGATTCCATGAGGCCCCACTGGGTCACAATGGCTCCTTGGCTTCATGTGCATCACCTGTGTAACAATGGTCTCCTTGATTCCATGAGGCCCCACTGGGTCACAATGGCTCCTTGGCTTCCATGTGGCCCCACTGTGTCACCATGGTCTCCTTGATTCCATGAGGCCCCACTGGGTCACAATGGCTCCGTGGCTTCCATGTGGCCCCACTGTGTCACAATGGCCCCTTGCTTCCATAGGTTTTCGATTGTAACAATGGACTCCTTGGTTCTGTGAGCTACCCTGCTTTTTGCAGAGGTGTCTTTGGTTCCAACAAGGCCCTGCTGTGTCTCATCAGGAACACATTTCCATGTGGTTCCATGATTCGCCACGGTGTCACCATGGAGCCTTGTTTCTAGGAGGTTCTGTAGTGTCACAATTGTCTCCTTGATGCCATGAGCCCCTGCAGTGTCACAATGGCTCCTTGCTTCCATGAGGAACACAAAAGCTTTGCATCAACACTGAGCAACAGCTGCTGAACACACCTGGGAGCATCTGCTTGCATCAAACGAGGGCTTCAAGCTGAGAATGGCAGCAGCAGCTTCCATCTGCAACAGAGAGCCAGGCAAAGGACAGGGACAGAGAATTCCGTGGAAAGACTGCGAGAATTCTGCTCCCAGACATCATTCCTGCTCACAGTGTCCCTTGTAGAAAGGGGACATCATTGCAGGCAGCCTGGACTGAGCATGTGGGGTTGGTTGTTTAGGAAAGCTGCTCAGGCTTTTTCATTCTTTCCTTACAAACAGGAAAACTTCTCTGGGCCTGTGTTCAGGCAGAGCCCTGAGGAGAGCAGTTGGCACATGGTGCTGTGGGCTGGGACAGCCAGCTGCAGAGCTGAAGGGAAGAAGCCCCGCTGTGTCACAATGGCTCCTTGGCTTCATGTGCATCACCTGTGTCACAATGGTGTCCTTGATTCCATGAGGCCCCACTGTGTCACAATGGCCCCTTGCTTCCATAGGTTTTCTATTGTAACAATGGACTCCTTGGTTCTGTGAGCTACCCTGCTTTTTGCAGAGGTGTCTTTGGTTCCAACAAGGCCCTGCTGTTTCTCATGAGGAACACATTTCCATGTGGTTCCATGATTCCCCACGGTGTCACCATGGAGCCTTGTTTCTAGGAGGTTCTGTACTGTCACAATTGTCTCCTTGATGCCATGAGCCTCTGCAGTGTCACAATGGCTCCTTGCTTCCATGAGGAACACAAAAGCTTTGCATCAACACTGAGCAACAGCTGCTGAACACACCTGGGAGCATCTGCTTGCATCAAACGAGGGCTTCAAGCTGAGAATGGCAGCAGCAGCTTCCATCTGCAACAGAGAGCCAGGCAAAGGACAGGGACAGAGAATTCAGTGGAAAGACTGCGGGAATTCTGCTCCCAGAGATCATTCCTGCTCACAGTGTCCCTTGTAGAAAGGGGACATCATTGCAGGCAGCCTGGACGGAGCATGTGGGGTTGGTTGTTTAGGAAAGCTGCTCAGGCTTTTCCATTCTTTCCTTACAAACAGGAAAACTTCTCTGGGCCTGTGTGCAGGCAGAGCCCTGAGGAGAGCACTTGGCACATGGTGCTGTGGGCTGGGACAGCCAGCTGCAGAGCTGAAGGGAAGAAGCCCCGCTGTGTCACAATGGCTCCTTGGCTTCATGTGCATCACCTGTTTCACCATGGTCTCCTTGATTCCATGAGGCCCCACTGGGTCACAATGGCTCCTTGGCTTCATGTGCATCACCTGTGTCACCATGGTCTCCTTGATTCCATGAGGCCCCACTGTGTCACAATGGCTCCTTGGCTTCATGTGCGTCACCTGTGTCACCATGGTCTCCTTGATTCCATGAGGCCCCACTGTGTCACAATGGCTCCTTGGCTTCATGTGCATCACCTGTGTCACCATGGTCTCCTTGATTCCATGAGGCCCCACTGGGTCACAATGGCTCCTTGGCTTCATGTGAATCACCTGTGTAACAATGGTCTCCTTGATTCCATGAAGCCCCACTGGGTCACAATGGCCCCTTGGCTTCATGTGCATCACCTGTGTCACAATGGTCTCCTTGATTCCATGATGCCCCACTGTGTCACAATGGCTCCTTGGCTTCATGTGCATCACATGTGTCACCATGGTCTCCTTGATTCCATGAGGCCCCACTGGGTCACAATGGCTCCTTGGCTTCATGTGCATCACCTGTGTCACCATGGTCTCCTTGATTCCATGAGGCCCCGCTGTGTCACAATGGCTCCTTGGCTTCATGTGCATCACCTGTGTCACCATGGTCTCCTTGATTCCATGAGGCCCCACTGGGTCACAATGGCTCCGTGGCTTCCATGTGGCCCCACTGTGTCACAATGGCCCCTTGCTTCCATAGGTTTTCTATTGTAACAATGGACTCCTTGGTTCTGTGAGCTACCCTGCTTTTTGCAGAGGTGTCTTTGGTTCCAACAAGGCCCTGCTGTTTCTCATGAGGAACACATTTCCATGTGGTTCCATGATTCCCCACGGTGTCACCATGGAGCCTTGTTTCTAGGAGGTTCTGTACTGTCACAATTGTCTCCTTGATGCCATGAGCCTCTGCAGTGTCACAATGGCTCCTTGCTTCCATGAGGAACACAAAAGCTTTGCATCAACACTGAGCAACAGCTGCTGAACACACCTGGGAGCATCTGCTTGCATCAAACGAGGGCTTCAAGCTGAGAATGGCAGCAGCAGCTTCCATCTGCAACAGAGAGCCAGGCAAAGGACAGGGACAGAGAATTCAGTGGAAAGACTGCGGGAATTCTGCTCCCAGAGATCATTCCTGCTCACAGTGTCCCTTGTAGAAAGGAGACATCATTGCAGGCAGCCTGGACTGAGCATGTGGGGTTGGTTGTTTAGAAAACCTGCTCAGGCTTTTCCATTCTTTCCTTACAAACAGGAAAACTTCTCCTGGGCCTGTGTTCAGGCAGAGCCTTGAGGAGAGCAGTTGGCACATGGTGCTGTGGGCTGGGACAGCCAGCTGCAGAGCTGAAGGGAAGAAGCCCCGCTGTGTCACAATGGCTCCTTGGCTTCATGTGCATCACCTGTGTCACCATGGTCTCCTTGATTCCATGAGGCCCCACTGGGTCACAATGGCTCCTTGGCTTCATGTGCATCACCTGTGTCACCATGGTCTCCTTGATTCCATGAGGCCCCACTGGGTCACAATGGCTCCTTGGCTTCCATGTGTCCCCACTGTGTCACAATGGCTCCTTGATTCCATAGGTTTTCTATTGTAACAATGGACTCCTTGGTTCTGTGAGCTACCCTGCTTTTTGCAGAGGTGTCTTTGGTTCCAACAAGGCCCTGCTGTGTCTCATCAGGAACACATTTCCATGTGGTTCCATGATTCATCACGGTGTCACCATGGAGCCTTGTTTCTAGGAGGTTCTGTACTGTCACAATTGCCTCCTTGATCCCATGAGCCCCTGCAGTGTCACAATGGCTCCTTGCTTCCATGAGGAACACAAAAGCTTTGCATCAACACTGAGCAACAGCTGCTGAACACACCTGGGAGCATCTGCTTGCATCAAACGAGGGCTTCAAGCTGAGAATGGCAGCAGCAGCTTCCATCTGCAACAGAGAGCCAGGCAAAGGACAGAGACAGAGAATTCCGTGGAAAGACTGCGGGAATTCTGCTCCCAGAGATCATTCCTGCTCACAGTGTCCCTTGTAGAAAGGGGACATCATTGCAGGCAGCCTGGACTGAGCATGTGGGGTTGGTTGTTTAGAAAACCTGCTCAGGCTTTTCCATTCTTTCCTTACAAACAGGAAAACTTCTCCTGGGCTTGTGTGCAGGCAGAGCCCTGAGGAGAGCACTTGGCACATGGTGCTGTGGGCTGGGACAGCCAGCTGCAGAGCTGAAGGGAAGAAGCCCCGCTGTGTCACAATGGCTCCTTGGCTTCATGTGCATCACCTGTGTCACAATGGTCTCCTTGATTCCATGAGGCCCCACTGTGTCACAATGGCTCCTTGGCTTCATGTGCATCACCTGTGTCACCATGGTCTCCTTGATTCCATGAGGCCCCACTGGGTCACAATGGCTCCTTGGCTTCCATGTGGCCCCACTGTGTCACAATGGCTCCTTGCTTCCATAGGTTTTCTATTGTAACAATGGACTCCTTGGTTCTGTGAGCTACCCTGCTTTTTGCAGAGGTGTCTTTGGTTCCAGAAGGCCCTGCTGCGTCTCATGAGGAACACATTTCCATGTGGTTCCATGATTCATCACGGTGTCACCATGGAGCCTTGTTTCTAGGAGGTTCTGTACTGTCACAATTGTCTCCTTGATGCCATGAGCCCCTGCAGTGTCACAATGGCTCCTTGCTTCCATGAGGAACACAAAAGCTTTGCATCAACACTGAGCAACAGCTGCTGAACACACCTGGGAGCATCTGCTTGCATCAAACCAGGGCTTCAAGCTGAGAATGGCAGCAGCAGCTTCCATCTGCAACAGAGAGCCAGGCAAAGGACAGGGACAGAGAATTCAGTGGAAAGACTGCGGGAATTCTGCTCCCAGAGATCATTCCTGCTCACAGTGTCCCTTGTAGAAAGGGGACATCATTGCAGGCAGCCTGGACTGAGCATGTGGTGTTGGTTGTTTAGGAAAGCTGCTCAGGCTTTTCCATTCTTTCCTTACAAACAGGAAAACTTCTCTGGGCCTGTGTGCAGGCAGAGCCCTGAGGAGAGCACTTGGCACATGGTGCTGTGGGCTGGGACAGCCAGCTGCAGAGCTGAAGGGAAGAAGCCCCGCTGTGTCACAATGGCTCCTTGGCTTCATGTGCATCACCTGTGTCACCATGGTCTCCTTGATTCCATGAGGCCCCACTTTGTCACAATGGCTCCTTGGCTTCCATGTGGCCCCACTGTGTCACAATGGCCCCTTGCTTCCATAGGTTTTCTATTGTAACAATGGACTCCTTGGTTCTGTGAGCTACCCTGCTTTTTGCAGAGGTGTCTTTGGTTCCAACAAGGCCCTGCTGTGTCTCATCAGGAACACATTTCCATGTGGTTCCATGATTCCCCACGGTGTCACCATGGAGCCTTGTTTCTAGGAGGTTCTGTACTGTCACAATTGTCTCCTTGATCCCATGAGCCCCTGCAGTGTCACAATGGCTCCTTGCTTCCATGAGGAACACAAAAGCTTTGCATCAACACTGAGCAACAGCTGCTGAACACACCTGGGAGCATCTGCTTGCATCAAACGAGGGCTTCAAGCTGAGAATGGCAGCAGCAGCTTCCATCTGCAACAGAGAGCCAGGCAAAGGACAGGGACAGAGAATTCCGTGGAAAGACTGCGAGAATTCTGCTCCCAGAGATCATTCCTGCTCACAGTGTCCCTTGTAGAAAGGGGACATCATTGCAGGCAGCCTGGACTGAGCATGTGGGTTTGGTTGTCTAGGGAACCTGCTCAGGCTTTTTCATTCTTTCCTTACAAACAGGAAAACTTCTCTGGGCCTGTGTGCAGGCAGAGCCCTGAGGAGAGCACTTGGCACATGGTGCTGTGGGCTGGGACAGCCAGCTGCAGAGCTGAAGGGAAGAAGCCCCGCTGTGTCACAATGGCTCCTTGGCTTCATGTGCATCACCTGTGTCACCATGGTCTCCTTGATTCCATGAGGCCCCACTGGGTCACAATGGCTCCTTGGCTTCGTGTGCATCACCTGTGTCACCATGGTCTCCTTGATTCCATGAGGCCCCACTGTGTCACAATGGCTCCTTGCTTCCATGAGGAACACAAAAGCTTTGCATCAACACTGAGCAACAGCTGCTGAACACACCTGGGAGCATCTGCTTGCATCAAACCAGGGCTTCAAGCTGAGAATGGCAGCAGCAGCTTCCATCTGCAACAGAGAGCCAGGCAAGAGACAGGGACAGAGAATTCCGTGGAAAGACTGCGAGAATTCTGCTCCCAGACATCATTCCTGCTCACAGTGTCCCTTGTAGAAAGGGGACATCATTGCAGGCAGCCTGGACTGAGCATGTGGTGTTGGTTGTTTAGGAAAGCTGCTCAGGCTTTTTCATTCTTTCCTTACAAACAGGAAAACTTCTCTGGGCCTGTGTGGAGGGAGAGCCCTGAGGAGAGCACTTGGCACATGGTGCCTCGGTCTGGGACAGCCAGCTGCAGAGCTGAAGGGAAGAAGCCCCGCTGTGTCACAATGGCTCCTTGGCTTCATGTGCATCACCTGTGTCACCATGGTCTCCTTGATTCCATGAGGCCCCACTGGGTCACAATGGCTCCTTGGCTTCCATGTGGCCCCACTGTGTCACCATGGTCTCCTTGATTCCATGAGGCCCCACTGGGTCACAATGGCTCCTTGGCTTCCATGTGGCCCCACTGTGTCACAATGGCTCCTTGCTTCCATAGGTTTTCTATTGTAACAATGGACTCCTTGGTTCTGTGAGCTACCCTGCTTTTTGCAGAGGTGTCTTTGGTTCCAACAAGGCCCTGCTGCGTCTCATGAGGAACACATTTCCATGTGGTTCCATGATTCATCACGGTGTCACCATGGAGCCTTGTTTCTAGGAGGTTCTGTACTGTCACAATTGTCTCCTTGATGCCATGAGCCTCTGCAGTGTCACAATGGCTCCTTGCTTCCATGAGGAACACAAAAGCTTTGCATCAACACTGAGCAACAGCTGCTGAACACACCTGGGAGCATCTGCTTGCATCAAACGAGGGCTTCAAGCTGAGAATGGCAGCAGCAGCTTCCATCTGCAACAGAGAGCCAGGCAAAGGACAGGGACAGAGAATTCCGTGGAAAGACTGCGGGAATTCTGCTCCCAGAGATCATTCCTGCTCACAGTGTCCCTTGTAGAAAGGGGACATCATTGCAGGCAGCCTGGACGGAGCATGTGGAGTTGGTTGTTTAGGAAAGCTGCTCAGGCTTTTCCATTCTTTCCTTACAAACAGGAAAACTTCTCTGGGCCTGTGTGCAGGCAGAGCCCTGAGGAGAGCACTTGGCACATGGTGCTGTGGGCTGGGAAAGCCAGCTGCAGAGCTGAAGGGAAGAAGCCCTGCTGTGTCACAATGGCTCCTTGGCTTCATGTGCATCACCTGTGTCACCATGGTCTCCTTGATTCCATGAGGCCCTGCTGTGTCACAATGGCTCCTTGGCTTCATGTGCATCACCTGTGTCACCATGGTCTCCTTGATTCCATGAGGCCCCACTGGGTCACAATGGCTCCTTGGCTTCATGTGCATCACCTGTGTCACCATGGTCTCCTTGATTCCATGAGGCCCCACTGTGTCACAATGGCTCCTTGGATTCATGTGCATCACCTGTGTCACCATGGTCTCCTTGATTCCATGAGGCCCCACTGGGTCACAATGGCTCCTTGGCTTCGTGTGCATCACCTGTGTCACCATGGTCTCCTTGATTCCATGAGGCCCCACTGTGTCACAATGGCTCCTTGCTTCCATGAGGAACACAAAAGCTTTGCATCAACACTGAGCAACAGCTGCTGAACACACCTGGGAGCATCTGCTTGCATCAAACCAGGGCTTCAAGCTGAGAATGGCAGCAGCAGCTTCCATCTGCAACAGAGAGCCAGGCAAGAGACAGGGACAGAGAATTCCGTGGAAAGACTGCGAGAATTCTGCTCCCAGACATCATTCCTGCTCACAGTGTCCCTTGTAGAAAGGGGACATCATTGCAGGCAGCCTGGACTGAGCATGTGGTGTTGGTTGTTTAGGAAAGCTGCTCAGGCTTTTTCATTCTTTCCTTACAAACAGGAAAACTTCTCTGGGCCTGTGTGGAGGGAGAGCCCTGAGGAGAGCACTTGGCACATGGTGCCTCGGTCTGGGACAGCCAGCTGCAGAGCTGAAGGGAAGAAGCCCCGCTGTGTCACAATGGCTCCTTGGCTTCATGTGCATCACCTGTGTCACCATGGTCTCCTTGATTCCATGAGGCCCCACTGGGTCACAATGGCTCCTTGGCTTCCATGTGGCCCCACTGTGTCACCATGGTCTCCTTGATTCCATGAGGCCCCACTGGGTCACAATGGCTCCTTGGCTTCCATGTGGCCCCACTGTGTCACAATGGCTCCTTGCTTCCATAGGTTTTCTATTGTAACAATGGACTCCTTGGTTCTGTGAGCTACCCTGCTTTTTGCAGAGGTGTCTTTGGTTCCAACAAGGCCCTGCTGCGTCTCATGAGGAACACATTTCCATGTGGTTCCATGATTCATCACGGTGTCACCATGGAGCCTTGTTTCTAGGAGGTTCTGTACTGTCACAATTGTCTCCTTGATGCCATGAGCCTCTGCAGTGTCACAATGGCTCCTTGCTTCCATGAGGAACACAAAAGCTTTGCATCAACACTGAGCAACAGCTGCTGAACACACCTGGGAGCATCTGCTTGCATCAAACGAGGGCTTCAAGCTGAGAATGGCAGCAGCAGCTTCCATCTGCAACAGAGAGCCAGGCAAAGGACAGGGACAGAGAATTCCGTGGAAAGACTGCGGGAATTCTGCTCCCAGAGATCATTCCTGCTCACAGTGTCCCTTGTAGAAAGGGGACATCATTGCAGGCAGCCTGGACGGAGCATGTGGGGTTGGTTGTTTAGGAAAGCTGCTCAGGCTTTTCCATTCTTTCCTTACAAACAGGAAAACTTCTCTGGGCCTGTGTGCAGGCAGAGCCCTGAGGAGAGCACTTGGCACATGGTGCTGTGGGCTGGGACAGCCAGCTGCAGAGCTGAAGGGAAGAAGCCCCGCTGTGTCACAATGGCTCCTTGGCTTCATGTGCATCACCTGTGTCACCATGGTCTCCTTGATTCCATGAGGCCCCACTGGGTCACAATGGCTCCTTGGCTTCATGTGCATCACCTGTGTCACCATGGTCTCCTTGATTCCATGAGGCCCCACTGTGTCACAATGGCTCCTTGGATTCATGTGCATCACCTGTGTCACCATGGTCTCCTTGATTCCATGAGGCCCCACTGGGTCACAATGGCTCCTTGGCTTCGTGTGCATCACCTGTGTCACCATGGTCTCCTTGATTCCATGAGGCCCCACTGTGTCACAATGGCTCCTTGCTTCCATGAGGAACACAAAAGCTTTGCATCAACACTGAGCAACAGCTGCTGAACACACCTGGGAGCATCTGCTTGCATCAAACCAGGGCTTCAAGCTGAGAATGGCAGCAGCAGCTTCCATCTGCAACAGAGAGCCAGGCAAGAGACAGGGACAGAGAATTCCGTGGAAAGACTGCGAGAATTCTGCTCCCAGACATCATTCCTGCTCACAGTGTCCCTTGTAGAAAGGGGACATCATTGCAGGCAGCCTGGACTGAGCATGTGGTGTTGGTTGTTTAGGAAAGCTGCTCAGGCTTTTTCATTCTTTCCTTACAAACAGGAAAACTTCTCTGGGCCTGTGTGGAGGGAGAGCCCTGAGGAGAGCACTTGGCACATGGTGCCTCGGTCTGGGACAGCCAGCTGCAGAGCTGAAGGGAAGAAGCCCCGCTGTGTCACAATGGCTCCTTGGCTTCATGTGCATCACCTGTGTCACCATGGTCTCCTTGATTCCATGAGGCCCCACTGGGTCACAATGGCTCCTTGGCTTCCATGTGGCCCCACTGTTTCACCATGGTCTCCTTGATTAAATGAGGCCCCACTGGGTCACAATGGCTCCTTGGCTTCCATGTGGCCCCACTGTGTCACAATGGCTCCTTGCTTCCATAGGTTTTCTATTGTAACAATGGACTCCTTGGTTCTGTGAGCTACCCTGCTTTTTGCAGAGGTGTCTTTGGTTCCAACAAGGCCCTGCTGCGTCTCATGAGGAACACATTTCCATGTGGTTCCATGATTCATCACGGTGTCACCATGGAGCCTTGTTTCTAGGAGGTTCTGTACTGTCACAATTGTCTCCTTGATGCCATGAGCCTCTGCAGTGTCACAATGGCTCCTTGCTTCCATGAGGAACACAAAAGCTTTGCATCAACACTGAGCAACAGCTGCTGAACACACCTGGGAGCATCTGCTTGCATCAAACGAGGGCTTCAAGCTGAGAATGGCAGCCGCAGCTTCCATCTGCAACAGAGAGCCAGGCAAAGGACAGGGACAGAGAATTCCGTGGAAAGACTGCGGGAATTCTGCTCCCAGAGATCATTCCTGCTCACAGTGTCCCTTGTAGAAAGGGGACATCATTGCAGGCAGCCTGGACGGAGCATGTGGAGTTGGTTGTTTAGGAAAGCTGCTCAGGCTTTTCCATTCTTTCCTTACAAACAGGAAAACTTCTCTGGGCCTGTGTGCAGGCAGAGCCCTGAGGAGAGCACTTGGCACATGGTGCTGTGGGCTGGGAAAGCCAGCTGCAGAGCTGAAGGGAAGAAGCCCCGCTGTGTCACAATGGCTCCTTGGCTTCATGTGCATCACCTGTGTCACCATGGTCTCCTTGATTCCATGAGGCCCTGCTGTGTCACAATGGCTCCTTGGCTTCATGTGCATCACCTGTGTCACCATGGTCTCCTTGATTCCATGAGGCCCCACTGGGTCACAATGGCTCCTTGGCTTCATGTGCATCACCTGTGTCACCATGGTCTCCTTGATTCCATGAGGCCCCACTGTGTCACAATGGCTCCTTGGATTCATGTGCATCACCTGTGTCACCATGGTCTCCTTGATTCCATGAGGCCCCACTGGGTCACAATGGCTCCTTGGCTTCGTGTGCATCACCTGTGTCACCATGGTCTCCTTGATTCCATGAGGCCCCACTGTGTCACAATGGCTCCTTGCTTCCATGAGGAACACAAAAGCTTTGCATCAACACTGAGCAACAGCTGCTGAACACACCTGGGAGCATCTGCTTGCATCAAACCAGGGCTTCAAGCTGAGAATGGCAGCAGCAGCTTCCATCTGCAACAGAGAGCCAGGCAAGAGACAGGGACAGAGAATTCCGTGGAAAGACTGCGAGAATTCTGCTCCCAGACATCATTCCTGCTCACAGTGTCCCTTGTAGAAAGGGGACATCATTGCAGGCAGCCTGGACTGAGCATGTGGTGTTGGTTGTTTAGGAAAGCTGCTCAGGCTTTTTCATTCTTTCCTTACAAACAGGAAAACTTCTCTGGGCCTGTGTGGAGGGAGAGCCCTGAGGAGAGCACTTGGCACATGGTGCCTCGGTCTGGGACAGCCAGCTGCAGAGGTGAAGGGAAGAAGCCCCGCTGTGTCACAATGGCTCCTTGGCTTCATGTGCATCACCTGTGTCACCATGGTCTCCTTGATTCCATGAGGCCCCACTGGGTCACAATGGCTCCTTGGCTTCCATGTGGCCCCACTGTGTCACCATGGTCTCCTTGATTCCATGAGGCCCCACTGGGTCACAATGGCTCCTTGGCTTCCATGTGGCCCCACTGTGTCACAATGGCTCCTTGCTTCCATAGGTTTTCTATTGTAACAATGGACTCCTTGGTTCTGTGAGCTACCCTGCTTTTTGCAGAGGTGTCTTTGGTTCCAACAAGGCCCTGCTGCGTCTCATGAGGAACACATTTCCATGTGGTTCCATGATTCATCACGGTGTCACCATGGAGCCTTGTTTCTAGGAGGTTCTGTACTGTCACAATTGTCTCCTTGATGCCATGAGCCTCTGCAGTGTCACAATGGCTCCTTGCTTCCATGAGGAACACAAAAGCTTTGCATCAACACTGAGCAACAGCTGCTGAACACACCTGGGAGCATCTGCTTGCATCAAACGAGGGCTTCAAGCTGAGAATGGCAGCAGCAGCTTCCATCTGCAACAGAGAGCCAGGCAAAGGACAGGGACAGAGAATTCCGTGGAAAGACTGCGGGAATTCTGCTCCCAGAGATCATTCCTGCTCACAGTGTCCCTTGTAGAAAGGGGACATCATTGCAGGCAGCCTGGACGGAGCATGTGGGGTTGGTTGTTTAGGAAAGCTGCTCAGGCTTTTCCATTCTTTCCTTACAAACAGGAAAACTTCTCTGGGCCTGTGTGCAGGCAGAGCCCTGAGGAGAGCACTTGGCACATGGTGCTGTGGGCTGGGAAAGCCAGCTGCAGAGGTGAAGGGAAGAAGCCCCGCTGTGTCACAATGGCTCCTTGGCTTCATGTGCATCACCTGTGTCACCATGGTCTCCTTGATTCCATGAGGCCCTGCTGTGTCACAATGGCTCCTTGGCTTCATGTGCATCACCTGCCTCACAATGGTCTCCTTGATTCCATGAGGCCCCACTGTGTCACAATGGCTCCTTGCTTCCATGAGGAACACAAAAGCTTTGCATCAACACTGAGCAACAGCTGCTGAACACACCTGGGAGCATCTGCTTGCATCAAACCAGGGCTTCAAGCTGAGAATGGCAGCAGCAGCTTCCATCTGCAACAGAGAGCCAGGCAAGAGACAGGGACAGAGAATTCCGTGGAAAGACTGCGGGAATTCTGCTCCCAGACATCATTCCTGCTCACAGTGTCCCTTGTAGAAAGGGGACATCATTGCAGGCAGCCTGGACTGAGCATGTGGTGTTGGTTGTTTAGGAAAGCTGCTCAGGCTTTTTCATTCTTTCCTTACAAACAGGAAAACTTCTCTGGGCCTGTGTGGAGGGAGAGCCCTGAGGAGAGCACTTGGCACATGGTGCCTCGGTCTGGGACAGCCAGCTGCAGAGCTGAAGGGAAGAAGCCCCGCTGTGTCACAATGGCTCCTTGGCTTCATGTGCATCACCTGTGTCACCATGGTCTCCTTGATTCCATGAGGCCCCACTGGGTCACAATGGCTCCTTGGCTTCCATGTGGCCCCACTGTGTCACCATGGTCTCCTTGATTCCATGAGGCCCCACTGGGTCACAATGGCTCCTTGGCTTCCATGTGGCCCCACTGTGTCACAATGGCTCCTTGCTTCCATAGGTTTTCTATTGTAACAATGGACTCCTTGGTTCTGTGAGCTACCCTGCTTTTTGCAGAGGTGTCTTTGGTTCCAACAAGGCCCTGCTGCGTCTCATGAGGAACACATTTCCATGTGGTTCCATGATTCATCACGGTGTCACCATGGAGCCTTGTTTCTAGGAGGTTCTGTACTGTCACAATTGTCTCCTTGATGCCATGAGCCTCTGCAGTGTCACAATGGCTCCTTGCTTCCATGAGGAACACAAAAGCTTTGCATCAACACTGAGCAACAGCTGCTGAACACACCTGGGAGCATCTGCTTGCATCAAACGAGGGCTTCAAGCTGAGAATGGCAGCAGCAGCTTCCATCTGACACTGAGAGCCAGGCAAAGGACAGGGACAGAGAATTCCGTGGAAAGACTGCGGGAATTCTGCTCCCAGACATCATTCCTGCTCACAGTGTCCCTTGTAGAAAGGGGACATCATTGCAGGCAGCCTGGACGGAGCATGTGGTGTTGGTTGTTTAGGAAAGCTGCTCAGGCTTTTCCATTCTTTCCTTACAAACAGGAAAACTTCTCTGGGCCTGTGTGCAGGCAGAGCCCTGAGGAGAGCACTTGGCACATGGTGCTGTGGGCTGGGAAAGCCAGCTGCAGAGCTGAAGGGAAGAAGCCCCGCTGTGTCACAATGGCTCCTTGGCTTCATGTGCATCACCTGTGTCACCATGGTCTCCTTGATTCCATGAGGCCCTGCTGTGTCACAATGGCTCCTTGGCTTCATGTGCATCACCTGCCTCACAATGGTCTCCTTGATTCCATGAGGCCCCACTGTGTCACAATGGCTCCTTGCTTCCATGAGGAACACAAAAGCTTTGCATCAACACTGAGCAACAGCTGCTGAACACACCTGGGAGCATCTGCTTGCATCAAACCAGGGCTTCAAGCTGAGAATGGCAGCAGCAGCTTCCATCTGCAACAGAGAGCCAGGCAAGAGACAGGGACAGAGAATTCCGTGGAAAGACTGCGAGAATTCTGCTCCCAGACATCATTCCTGCTCACAGTGTCCCTTGTAGAAAGGGGACATCATTGCAGGCAGCCTGGACTGAGCATGTGGTGTTGGTTGTTTAGGAAAGCTGCTCAGGCTTTTTCATTCTTTCCTTACAAACAGGAAAACTTCTCTGGGCCTGTGTGGAGGGAGAGCCCTGAGGAGAGCACTTGGCACATGGTGCCTCGGTCTGGGACAGCCAGCTGCAGAGCTGAAGGGAAGAAGCCCCGCTGTGTCACAATGGCTCCTTGGCTTCATGTGCATCACCTGTGTCACCATGGTCTCCTTGATTCCATGAGGCCCCACTGGGTCACAATGGCTCCTTGGCTTCCATGTGGCCCCACTGTGTCACAATGGTCTCCTTGATTCCATGAGGCCCCACTGGGTCACAATGGCTCCTTGGCTTCCATGTGGCCCCACTGTGTCACAATGGCTCCTTGCTTCCATAGGTTTTCTATTGTAACAATGGACTCCTTGGTTCTGTGAGCTACCCTGCTTTTTGCAGAGGTGTCTTTGGTTCCAACAAGGCCCTGCTGCGTCTCATCAGGAACACATTTCCATGTGGTTCCATGATTCCCCACGGTGTCACCATGGAGCCTTGTTTCTAGGAGGTTCTGTACTGTCACAATTGTCTCCTTGATCCCATGAGCCCCTGCAGTGTCACAATGGCTCCTTGCTTCCATGAGGAACACAAAAGCTTTGCATCAACACTGAGCAACAGCTGCTGAACACACCTGGGAGCATCTGCTTGCATCAAACGAGGGCTTCAAGCTGAGAATGGCAGCAGCAGCTTCCATCTGCAACAGAGAGCCAGGCAAAGGACAGGGACAGAGAATTCCGTGGAAAGACTGCGAGAATTCTGCTCCCAGACATCATTCCTGCTCACAGTGTCCCTTGTAGAAAGGGGACATCATTGCAGGCAGCCTGGACTGAGCATGTGGGTTTGGTTGTCTAGGGAACCTGCTCAGGCTTTTTCATTCTTTCCTTACAAACAGGAAAACTTCTCTGGGCCTGTGTGCAGGCAGAGCCCTGAGGAGAGCACTTGGCACATGGTGCTGTGGGCTGGGACAGCCAGCTGCAGAGCTGAAGGGAAGAAGCCCCGCTGTGTCACAATGGCTCCTTGGCTTCATGTGCATCACCTGTGTCACCATGGTCTCCTTGATTCCATGAGGCCCCACTGGGTCACAATGGCTCCTTGGCTTCATGTGCATCACCTGTGTCACCATGGTCTCCTTGATTCCATGAGGCCCCACTGTGTCACAATGGCTCCTTGGATTCATGTGCATCACCTGTGTCACCATGGTCTCCTTGATTCCATGAGGCCCCACTGGGTCACAATGGCTCCTTGGCTTCGTGTGCATCACCTGTGTCACCATGGTCTCCTTGATTCCATGAGGCCCCACTGTGTCACAATGGCTCCTTGCTTCCATGAGGAACACAAAAGCTTTGCATCAACACTGAGCAACAGCTGCTGAACACACCTGGGAGCATCTGCTTGCATCAAACCAGGGCTTCAAGCTGAGAATGGCAGCAGCAGCTTCCATCTGCAACAGAGAGCCAGGCAAGAGACAGGGACAGAGAATTCCGTGGAAAGACTGCGAGAATTCTGCTCCCAGACATCATTCCTGCTCACAGTGTCCCTTGTAGAAAGGGGACATCATTGCAGGCAGCCTGGACTGAGCATGTGGTGTTGGTTGTTTAGGAAAGCTGCTCAGGCTTTTTCATTCTTTCCTTACAAACAGGAAAACTTCTCTGGGCCTGTGTGGAGGGAGAGCCCTGAGGAGAGCACTTGGCACATGGTGCCTCGGTCTGGGACAGCCAGCTGCAGAGCTGAAGGGAAGAAGCCCCGCTGTGTCACAATGGCTCCTTGGCTTCATGTGCATCACCTGTGTCACCATGGTCTCCTTGATTCCATGAGGCCCCACTGGGTCACAATGGCTCCTTGGCTTCCATGTGGCCCCACTGTGTCACCATGGTCTCCTTGATTCCATGAGGCCCCACTGGGTCACAATGGCTCCTTGGCTTCCATGTGGCCCCACTGTGTCACAATGGCTCCTTGCTTCCATAGGTTTTCTATTGTAACAATGGACTCCTTGGTTCTGTGAGCTACCCTGCTTTTTGCAGAGGTGTCTTTGGTTCCAACAAGGCCCTGCTGCGTCTCATGAGGAACACATTTCCATGTGGTTCCATGATTCATCACGGTGTCACCATGGAGCCTTGTTTCTAGGAGGTTCTGTACTGTCACAATTGTCTCCTTGATGCCATGAGCCTCTGCAGTGTCACAATGGCTCCTTGCTTCCATGAGGAACACAAAAGCTTTGCATCAACACTGAGCAACAGCTGCTGAACACACCTGGGAGCATCTGCTTGCATCAAACGAGGGCTTCAAGCTGAGAATGGCAGCAGCAGCTTCCATCTGCAACAGAGAGCCAGGCAAAGGACAGGGACAGAGAATTCCGTGGAAAGACTGCGGGAATTCTGCTCCCAGAGATCATTCCTGCTCACAGTGTCCCTTGTAGAAAGGGGACATCATTGCAGGCAGCCTGGACGGAGCATGTGGGGTTGGTTGTTTAGGAAAGCTGCTCAGGCTTTTCCATTCTTTCCTTACAAACAGGAAAACTTCTCTGGGCCTGTGTGCAGGCAGAGCCCTGAGGAGAGCACTTGGCACATGGTGCTGTGGGCTGGGACAGCCAGCTGCAGAGGTGAAGGGAAGAAGCCCCGCTGTGTCACAATGGCTCCTTGGCTTCATGTGCATCACCTGTGTCACCATGGTCTCCTTGATTCCATGAGGCCCTGCTGTGTCACAATGGCTCCTTGGCTTCATGTGCATCACCTGCCTCACAATGGTCTCCTTGATTCCATGAGGCCCCACTGTGTCACAATGGCTCCTTGCTTCCATGAGGAACACAAAAGCTTTGCATCAACACTGAGCAACAGCTGCTGAACACACCTGGGAGCATCTGCTTGCATCAAACGAGGGCTTCAAGCTGAGAATGGCAGCAGCAGCTTCCATCTGCAACAGAGAGCCAGGCAAGAGACAGGGACAGAGAATTCCGTGGAAAGACTGCGAGAATTCTGCTCCCAGACATCATTCCTGCTCACAGTGTCCCTTGTAGAAAGGGGACATCATTGCAGGCAGCCTGGACTGAGCATGTGGTGTTGGTTGTTTAGGAAAGCTGCTCAGGCTTTTTCATTCTTTCCTTACAAACAGGAAAACTTCTCTGGGCCTGTGTGGAGGGAGAGCCCTGAGGAGAGCACTTGGCACATGGTGCCTCGGTCTGGGACAGCCAGCTGCAGAGCTGAAGGGAAGAAGCCCCGCTGTGTCACAATGGCTCCTTGGCTTCATGTGCATCACCTGTGTCACCATGGTCTCCTTGATTCCATGAGGCCCCACTGGGTCACAATGGCTCCTTGGCTTCCATGTGGCCCCACTGTGTCACCATGGTCTCCTTGATTCCATGAGGCCCCACTGGGTCACAATGGCTCCTTGGCTTCCATGTGGCCCCACTGTGTCACAATGGCTCCTTGCTTCCATAGGTTTTCTATTGTAACAATGGACTCCTTGGTTCTGTGAGCTACCCTGCTTTTTGCAGAGGTGTCTTTGGTTCCAACAAGGCCCTGCTGTGTCTCATCAGGAACACATTTCCATGTGGTTCCATGATTCATCACGGTGTCACCATGGAGCCTTGTTTCTAGGAGGTTCTGTACTGTCACAATTGTCTCCTTGATGCCATGAGCCTCTGCAGTGTCACAATGGCTCCTTGCTTCCATGAGGAACACAAAAGCTTTGCATCAACACTGAGCAACAGCTGCTGAACACACCTGGGAGCATCTGCTTGCATCAAACGAGGGCTTCAAGCTGAGAATGGCAGCAGCAGCTTCCATCTGCAACAGAGAGCCAGGCAAAGGACAGGGACAGAGAATTCCGTGGAAAGACTGCGGGAATTCTGCTCCCAGAGATCATTCCTGCTCACAGTGTCCCTTGTAGAAAGGGGACATCATTGCAGGCAGCCTGGACGGAGCATGTGGGGTTGGTTGTTTAGGAAAGCTGCTCAGGCTTTTCCATTCTTTCCTTACAAACAGGAAAACTTCTCTGGGCCTGTGTGCAGGCAGAGCCCTGAGGAGAGCACTTGGCACATGGTGCTGTGGGCTGGGACAGCCAGCTGCAGAGCTGAAGGGAAGAAGCCCCGCTGTGTCACAATGGCTCCTTGGCTTCATGTGCATCACCTGTGTCACCATGGTCTCCTTGATTCCATGAGGCCCCACTGGGTCACAATGGCTCCTTGGCTTCATGTGCATCACCTGTGTCACCATGGTCTCCTTGATTCCATGAGGCCCTGCTGTGTCACAATGGCTCCTTGGCTTCATGTGCATCACCTGCCTCACAATGGTCTCCTTGATTCCATGAGGCCCCACTGTGTCACAATGGCTCCTTGCTTCCATGAGGAACACAAAAGCTTTGCATCAACACTGAGCAACAGCTGCTGAACACACCTGGGAGCATCTGCTTGCATCAAACCAGGGCTTCAAGCTGAGAATGGCAGCAGCAGCTTCCATCTGCAACAGAGAGCCAGGCAAAGGACAGAGACAGAGAATTCCGTGGAAAGACTGCGGGAATTCTGCTCCCAGAGATCATTCCTGCTCACAGTGTCCCTTGTAGAAAGGGGACATCATTGCAGGCAGCCTGGACTGAGCATGTGGGGTTGGTTGTTTAGAAAACCTGCTCAGGCTTTTCCATTCTTTCCTTACAAACAGGAAAACTTCTCCTGGGCTTGTGTGCAGGCAGAGCCCTGAGGAGAGCACTTGGCACATGGTGCTGTGGGCTGGGACAGCCAGCTGCAGAGCTGAAGGGAAGAAGCCCCGCTGTGTCACAATGGCTCCTTGGCTTCATGTGCATCACCTGTGTCACCATGGTCTCCTTGATTCCATGAGGCCCCACTGTGTCACAATGGCTCCTTGGCTTCATGTGCATCACCTGTGTCACCATGGTCTCCTTGATTCCATGAGGCCCCACTGGGTCACAATGGCTCCTTGGCTTCCATGTGGCCCCACTGTGTCACAATGGCTCCTTGCTTCCATAGGTTTTCTATTGTAACAATGGACTCCTTGGTTCTGTGAGCTACCCTGCTTTTTGCAGAGGTGTCTTTGGTTCCAGAAGGCCCTGCTGCGTCTCATGAGGAACACATTTCCATGTGGTTCCATGATTCATCACGGTGTCACCATGGAGCCTTGTTTCTAGGAGGTTCTGTACTGTCACAATTGTCTCCTTGATGCCATGAGCCCCTGCAGTGTCACAATGGCTCCTTGCTTCCATGAGGAACACAAAAGCTTTGCATCAACACTGAGCAACAGCTGCTGAACACACCTGGGAGCATCTGCTTGCATCAAACCAGGGCTTCAAGCTGAGAATGGCAGCAGCAGCTTCCATCTGCAACAGAGAGCCAGGCAAAGGACAGGGACAGAGAATTCAGTGGAAAGACTGCGGGAATTCTGCTCCCAGAGATCATTCCTGCTCACAGTGTCCCTTGTAGAAAGGGGACATCATTGCAGGCAGCCTGGACTGAGCATGTGGGGTTGGTTGTTTAGGAAAGCTGCTCAGGCTTTTCCATTCTTTCCTTACAAACAGGAAAACTTCTCTGGGCCTGTGTGCAGGCAGAGCCCTGAGGAGAGCACTTGGCACATGGTGCTGTGGGCTGGGACAGCCAGCTGCAGAGCTGAAGGGAAGAAGCCCCGCTGTGTCACAATGGCTCCTTGGCTTCATGTGCATCACCTGTGTCACCATGGTCTCCTTGATTCCATGAGGCCCCACTTTGTCACAATGGCTCCTTGGCTTCCATGTGGCCCCACTGTGTCACAATGGCCCCTTGCTTCCATAGGTTTTCTATTGTAACAATGGACTCCTTGGTTCTGTGAGCTACCCTGCTTTTTGCAGAGGTGTCTTTGGTTCCAACAAGGCCCTGCTGTGTCTCATCAGGAACACATTTCCATGTGGTTCCATGATTCCCCACGGTGTCACCATGGAGCCTTGTTTCTAGGAGGTTCTGTACTGTCACAATTGTCTCCTTGATGCCATGAGCCCCTGCAGTGTCACAATGGCTCCTTGCTTCCATGAGGAACACAAAAGCTTTGCATCAACACTGAGCAACAGCTGCTGAACACACCTGGGAGCATCTGCTTGCATCAAACGAGGGCTTCAAGCTGAGAATGGCAGCAGCAGCTTCCATCTGCAACAGAGAGCCAGGCAAAGGACAGGGACAGAGAATTCCGTGGAAAGACTGCGAGAATTCTGCTCCCAGACATCATTCCTGCTCACAGTGTCCCTTGTAGAAAGGGGACATCATTGCAGGCAGCCTGGACTGAGCATGTGGGTTTGGTTGTCTAGGGAACCTGCTCAGGCTTTTTCATTCTTTCCTTACAAACAGGAAAACTTCTCTGGGCCTGTGTGCAGGCAGAGCCCTGAGGAGAGCACTTGGCACATGGTGCTGTGGGCTGGGACAGCCAGCTGCAGAGCTGAAGGGAAGAAGCCCCGCTGTGTCACAATGGCTCCTTGGCTTCATGTGCATCACCTGTGTCACCATGGTCTCCTTGATTCCATGAGGCCCCACTGGGTCACAATGGCTCCTTGGCTTCGTGTGCATCACCTGTGTCACCATGGTCTCCTTGATTCCATGAGGCCCCACTGTGTCACAATGGCTCCTTGCTTCCATGAGGAACACAAAAGCTTTGCATCAACACTGAGCAACAGCTGCTGAACACACCTGGGAGCATCTGCTTGCATCAAACCAGGGCTTCAAGCTGAGAATGGCAGCAGCAGCTTCCATCTGCAACAGAGAGCCAGGCAAGAGACAGGGACAGAGAATTCCGTGGAAAGACTGCGAGAATTCTGCTCCCAGACATCATTCCTGCTCACAGTGTCCCTTGTAGAAAGGGGACATCATTGCAGGCAGCCTGGACTGAGCATGTGGTGTTGGTTGTTTAGGAAAGCTGCTCAGGCTTTTTCATTCTTTCCTTACAAACAGGAAAACTTCTCTGGGCCTGTGTGGAGGGAGAGCCCTGAGGAGAGCACTTGGCACATGGTGCCTCGGTCTGGGACAGCCAGCTGCAGAGCTGAAGGGAAGAAGCCCCGCTGTGTCACAATGGCTCCTTGGCTTCATGTGCATCACCTGTGTCACCATGGTCTCCTTGATTCCATGAGGCCCCACTGGGTCACAATGGCTCCTTGGCTTCCATGTGGCCCCACTGTGTCACCATGGTCTCCTTGATTCCATGAGGCCCCACTGGGTCACAATGGCTCCTTGGCTTCCATGTGGCCCCACTGTGTCACAATGGCTCCTTGCTTCCATAGGTTTTCTATTGTAACAATGGACTCCTTGGTTCTGTGAGCTACCCTGCTTTTTGCAGAGGTGTCTTTGGTTCCAACAAGGCCCTGCTGCGTCTCATGAGGAACACATTTCCATGTGGTTCCATGATTCATCACGGTGTCACCATGGAGCCTTGTTTCTAGGAGGTTCTGTACTGTCACAATTGTCTCCTTGATGCCATGAGCCTCTGCAGTGTCACAATGGCTCCTTGCTTCCATGAGGAACACAAAAGCTTTGCATCAACACTGAGCAACAGCTGCTGAACACACCTGGGAGCATCTGCTTGCATCAAACGAGGGCTTCAAGCTGAGAATGGCAGCAGCAGCTTCCATCTGCAACAGAGAGCCAGGCAAAGGACAGGGACAGAGAATTCCGTGGAAAGACTGCGGGAATTCTGCTCCCAGAGATCATTCCTGCTCACAGTGTCCCTTGTAGAAAGGGGACATCATTGCAGGCAGCCTGGACGGAGCATGTGGAGTTGGTTGTTTAGGAAAGCTGCTCAGGCTTTTCCATTCTTTCCTTACAAACAGGAAAACTTCTCTGGGCCTGTGTGCAGGCAGAGCCCTGAGGAGAGCACTTGGCACATGGTGCTGTGGGCTGGGAAAGCCAGCTGCAGAGCTGAAGGGAAGAAGCCCCGCTGTGTCACAATGGCTCCTTGGCTTCATGTGCATCACCTGTGTCACCATGGTCTCCTTGATTCCATGAGGCCCTGCTGTGTCACAATGGCTCCTTGGCTTCATGTGCATCACCTGTGTCACCATGGTCTCCTTGATTCCATGAGGCCCCACTGGGTCACAATGGCTCCTTGGCTTCATGTGCATCACCTGTGTCACCATGGTCTCCTTGATTCCATGAGGCCCCACTGTGTCACAATGGCTCCTTGGATTCATGTGCATCACCTGTGTCACCATGGTCTCCTTGATTCCATGAGGCCCCACTGGGTCACAATGGCTCCTTGGCTTCGTGTGCATCACCTGTGTCACCATGGTCTCCTTGATTCCATGAGGCCCCACTGTGTCACAATGGCTCCTTGCTTCCATGAGGAACACAAAAGCTTTGCATCAACACTGAGCAACAGCTGCTGAACACACCTGGGAGCATCTGCTTGCATCAAACCAGGGCTTCAAGCTGAGAATGGCAGCAGCAGCTTCCATCTGCAACAGAGAGCCAGGCAAGAGACAGGGACAGAGAATTCCGTGGAAAGACTGCGAGAATTCTGCTCCCAGACATCATTCCTGCTCACAGTGTCCCTTGTAGAAAGGGGACATCATTGCAGGCAGCCTGGACTGAGCATGTGGTGTTGGTTGTTTAGGAAAGCTGCTCAGGCTTTTTCATTCTTTCCTTACAAACAGGAAAACTTCTCTGGGCCTGTGTGGAGGGAGAGCCCTGAGGAGAGCACTTGGCACATGGTGCCTCGGTCTGGGACAGCCAGCTGCAGAGCTGAAGGGAAGAAGCCCCGCTGTGTCACAATGGCTCCTTGGCTTCATGTGCATCACCTGTGTCACCATGGTCTCCTTGATTCCATGAGGCCCCACTGGGTCACAATGGCTCCTTGGCTTCCATGTGGCCCCACTGTGTCACCATGGTCTCCTTGATTCCATGAGGCCCCACTGGGTCACAATGGCTCCTTGGCTTCCATGTGGCCCCACTGTGTCACAATGGCTCCTTGCTTCCATAGGTTTTCTATTGTAACAATGGACTCCTTGGTTCTGTGAGCTACCCTGCTTTTTGCAGAGGTGTCTTTGGTTCCAACAAGGCCCTGCTGCGTCTCATGAGGAACACATTTCCATGTGGTTCCATGATTCATCACGGTGTCACCATGGAGCCTTGTTTCTAGGAGGTTCTGTACTGTCACAATTGTCTCCTTGATGCCATGAGCCTCTGCAGTGTCACAATGGCTCCTTGCTTCCATGAGGAACACAAAAGCTTTGCATCAACACTGAGCAACAGCTGCTGAACACACCTGGGAGCATCTGCTTGCATCAAACGAGGGCTTCAAGCTGAGAATGGCAGCAGCAGCTTCCATCTGCAACAGAGAGCCAGGCAAAGGACAGGGACAGAGAATTCAGTGGAAAGACTGCGGGAATTCTGCTCCCAGAGATCATTCCTGCTCACAGTGTCCCTTGTAGAAAGGGGACATCATTGCAGGCAGCCTGGACGGAGCATGTGGGGTTGGTTGTTTAGGAAAGCTGCTCAGGCTTTTCCATTCTTTCCTTACAAACAGGAAAACTTCTCTGGGCCTGTGTGCAGGCAGAGCCCTGAGGAGAGCACTTGGCACATGGTGCTGTGGGCTGGGACAGCCAGCTGCAGAGCTGAAGGGAAGAAGCCCCGCTGTGTCACAATGGCTCCTTGGCTTCATGTGCATCACCTGTGTCACCATGGTCTCCTTGATTCCATGAGGCCCCACTGGGTCACAATGGCTCCTTGGCTTCATGTGCATCACCTGTGTCACCATGGTCTCCTTGATTCCATGAGGCCCCACTGTGTCACAATGGCTCCTTGGCTTCATGTGCATCACCTGTGTCACCATGGTCTCCTTGATTCCATGAGGCCCCACTGGGTCACAATGGCTCCTTGGCTTCGTGTGCATCACCTGTGTCACCATGGTCTCCTTGATTCCATGAGGCCCCACTGTGTCACAATGGCTCCTTGCTTCCATGAGGAACACAAAAGCTTTGCATCAACACTGAGCAACAGCTGCTGAACACACCTGGGAGCATCTGCTTGCATCAAACCAGGGCTTCAAGCTGAGAATGGCAGCAGCAGCTTCCATCTGCAACAGAGAGCCAGGCAAGAGACAGGGACAGAGAATTCCGTGGAAAGACTGCGAGAATTCTGCTCCCAGACATCATTCCTGCTCACAGTGTCCCTTGTAGAAAGGGGACATCATTGCAGGCAGCCTGGACTGAGCATGTGGTGTTGGTTGTTTAGGAAAGCTGCTCAGGCTTTTTCATTCTTTCCTTACAAACAGGAAAACTTCTCTGGGCCTGTGTGGAGGGAGAGCCCTGAGGAGAGCACTTGGCACATGGTGCCTCGGTCTGGGACAGCCAGCTGCAGAGCTGAAGGGAAGAAGCCCCGCTGTGTCACAATGGCTCCTTGGCTTCATGTGCATCACCTGTGTCACCATGGTCTCCTTGATTCCATGAGGCCCCACTGGGTCACAATGGCTCCTTGGCTTCCATGTGGCCCCACTGTGTCACCATGGTCTCCTTGATTCCATGAGGCCCCACTGGGTCACAATGGCTCCTTGGCTTCCATGTGGCCCCACTGTGTCACAATGGCTCCTTGCTTCCATAGGTTTTCTATTGTAACAATGGACTCCTTGGTTCTGTGAGCTACCCTGCTTTTTGCAGAGGTGTCTTTGGTTCCAACAAGGCCCTGCTGCGTCTCATGAGGAACACATTTCCATGTGGTTCCATGATTCATCACGGTGTCACCATGGAGCCTTGTTTCTAGGAGGTTCTGTACTGTCACAATTGTCTCCTTGATGCCATGAGCCTCTGCAGTGTCACAATGGCTCCTTGCTTCCATGAGGAACACAAAAGCTTTGCATCAACACTGAGCAACAGCTGCTGAACACACCTGGGAGCATCTGCTTGCATCAAACGAGGGCTTCAAGCTGAGAATGGCAGCAGCAGCTTCCATCTGCAACAGAGAGCCAGGCAAAGGACAGGGACAGAGAATTCCGTGGAAAGACTGCGGGAATTCTGCTCCCAGAGATCATTCCTGCTCACAGTGTCCCTTGTAGAAAGGGGACATCATTGCAGGCAGCCTGGACGGAGCATGTGGAGTTGGTTGTTTAGGAAAGCTGCTCAGGCTTTTCCATTCTTTCCTTACAAACAGGAAAACTTCTCTGGGCCTGTGTGCAGGCAGAGCCCTGAGGAGAGCACTTGGCACATGGTGCTGTGGGCTGGGAAAGCCAGCTGCAGAGCTGAAGGGAAGAAGCCCCGCTGTGTCACAATGGCTCCTTGGCTTCATGTGCATCACCTGTGTCACCATGGTCTCCTTGATTCCATGAGGCCCTGCTGTGTCACAATGGCTCCTTGGCTTCATGTGCATCACCTGTGTCACCATGGTCTCCTTGATTCCATGAGGCCCCACTGGGTCACAATGGCTCCTTGGCTTCATGTGCATCACCTGTGTCACCATGGTCTCCTTGATTCCATGAGGCCCCACTGTGTCACAATGGCTCCTTGGATTCATGTGCATCACCTGTGTCACCATGGTCTCCTTGATTCCATGAGGCCCCACTGGGTCACAATGGCTCCTTGGCTTCGTGTGCATCACCTGTGTCACCATGGTCTCCTTGATTCCATGAGGCCCCACTGTGTCACAATGGCTCCTTGCTTCCATGAGGAACACAAAAGCTTTGCATCAACACTGAGCAACAGCTGCTGAACACACCTGGGAGCATCTGCTTGCATCAAACCAGGGCTTCAAGCTGAGAATGGCAGCAGCAGCTTCCATCTGCAACAGAGAGCCAGGCAAGAGACAGGGACAGAGAATTCCGTGGAAAGACTGCGAGAATTCTGCTCCCAGACATCATTCCTGCTCACAGTGTCCCTTGTAGAAAGGGGACATCATTGCAGGCAGCCTGGACTGAGCATGTGGTGTTGGTTGTTTAGGAAAGCTGCTCAGGCTTTTTCATTCTTTCCTTACAAACAGGAAAACTTCTCTGGGCCTGTGTGGAGGGAGAGCCCTGAGGAGAGCACTTGGCACATGGTGCCTCGGTCTGGGACAGCCAGCTGCAGAGCTGAAGGGAAGAAGCCCCGCTGTGTCACAATGGCTCCTTGGCTTCATGTGCATCACCTGTGTCACCATGGTCTCCTTGATTCCATGAGGCCCCACTGGGTCACAATGGCTCCTTGGCTTCCATGTGGCCCCACTGTGTCACCATGGTCTCCTTGATTCCATGAGGCCCCACTGGGTCACAATGGCTCCTTGGCTTCCATGTGGCCCCACTGTGTCACAATGGCTCCTTGCTTCCATAGGTTTTCTATTGTAACAATGGACTCCTTGGTTCTGTGAGCTACCCTGCTTTTTGCAGAGGTGTCTTTGGTTCCAACAAGGCCCTGCTGCGTCTCATGAGGAACACATTTCCATGTGGTTCCATGATTCATCACGGTGTCACCATGGAGCCTTGTTTCTAGGAGGTTCTGTACTGTCACAATTGTCTCCTTGATGCCATGAGCCTCTGCAGTGTCACAATGGCTCCTTGCTTCCATGAGGAACACAAAAGCTTTGCATCAACACTGAGCAACAGCTGCTGAACACACCTGGGAGCATCTGCTTGCATCAAACGAGGGCTTCAAGCTGAGAATGGCAGCAGCAGCTTCCATCTGCAACAGAGAGCCAGGGAAAGGACAGGGACAGAGAATTCCGTGGAAAGACTGCGGGAATTCTGCTCCCAGAGATCATTCCTGCTCACAGTGTCCCTTGTAGAAAGGGGACATCATTGCAGGCAGCCTGGACGGAGCATGTGGGGTTGGTTGTTTAGGAAAGCTGCTCAGGCTTTTCCATTCTTTCCTTACAAACAGGAAAACTTCTCTGGGCCTGTGTGCAGGCAGAGCCCTGAGGAGAGCACTTGGCACATGGTGCTGTGGGCTGGGACAGCCAGCTGCAGAGCTGAAGGGAAGAAGCCCCGCTGTGTCACAATGGCTCCTTGGCTTCATGTGCATCACCTGTGTCACCATGGTCTCCTTGATTCCATGAGGCCCCACTGGGTCACAATGGCTCCTTGGCTTCATGTGCATCACCTGTGTCACCATGGTCTCCTTGATTCCATGAGGCCCCACTGTGTCACAATGGCTCCTTGGCTTCATGTGCATCACCTGTGTCACCATGGTCTCCTTGATTCCATGAGGCCCCACTGGGTCACAATGGCTCCTTGGCTTCGTGTGCATCACCTGTGTCACCATGGTCTCCTTGATTCCATGAGGCCCCACTGTGTCACAATGGCTCCTTGCTTCCATGAGGAACACAAAAGCTTTGCATCAACACTGAGCAACAGCTGCTGAACACACCTGGGAGCATCTGCTTGCATCAAACCAGGGCTTCAAGCTGAGAATGGCAGCAGCAGCTTCCATCTGCAACAGAGAGCCAGGCAAGAGACAGGGACAGAGAATTCCGTGGAAAGACTGCGAGAATTCTGCTCCCAGACATCATTCCTGCTCACAGTGTCCCTTGTAGAAAGGGGACATCATTGCAGGCAGCCTGGACTGAGCATGTGGTGTTGGTTGTTTAGGAAAGCTGCTCAGGCTTTTTCATTCTTTCCTTACAAACAGGAAAACTTCTCTGGGCCTGTGTGGAGGGAGAGCCCTGAGGAGAGCACTTGGCACATGGTGCCTCGGTCTGGGACAGCCAGCTGCAGAGCTGAAGGGAAGAAGCCCCGCTGTGTCACAATGGCTCCTTGGCTTCATGTGCATCACCTGTGTCACCATGGTCTCCTTGATTCCATGAGGCCCCACTGGGTCACAATGGCTCCTTGGCTTCCATGTGGCCCCACTGTGTCACCATGGTCTCCTTGATTCCATGAGGCCCCACTGGGTCACAATGGCTCCTTGGCTTCCATGTGGCCCCACTGTGTCACAATGGCTCCTTGCTTCCATAGGTTTTCTATTGTAACAATGGACTCCTTGGTTCTGTGAGCTACCCTGCTTTTTGCAGAGGTGTCTTTGGTTCCAACAAGGCCCTGCTGCGTCTCATGAGGAACACATTTCCATGTGGTTCCATGATTCATCACGGTGTCACCATGGAGCCTTGTTTCTAGGAGGTTCTGTACTGTCACAATTGTCTCCTTGATGCCATGAGCCTCTGCAGTGTCACAATGGCTCCTTGCTTCCATGAGGAACACAAAAGCTTTGCATCAACACTGAGCAACAGCTGCTGAACACACCTGGGAGCATCTGCTTGCATCAAACGAGGGCTTCAAGCTGAGAATGGCAGCAGCAGCTTCCATCTGCAACAGAGAGCCAGGCAAAGGACAGGGACAGAGAATTCCGTGGAAAGACTGCGGGAATTCTGCTCCCAGAGATCATTCCTGCTCACAGTGTCCCTTGTAGAAAGGGGACATCATTGCAGGCAGCCTGGACGGAGCATGTGGAGTTGGTTGTTTAGGAAAGCTGCTCAGGCTTTTCCATTCTTTCCTTACAAACAGGAAAACTTCTCTGGGCCTGTGTGCAGGCAGAGCCCTGAGGAGAGCACTTGGCACATGGTGCTGTGGGCTGGGAAAGCCAGCTGCAGAGCTGAAGGGAAGAAGCCCCGCTGTGTCACAATGGCTCCTTGGCTTCATGTGCATCACCTGTGTCACCATGGTCTCCTTGATTCCATGAGGCCCTGCTGTGTCACAATGGCTCCTTGGCTTCATGTGCATCACCTGTGTCACCATGGTCTCCTTGATTCCATGAGGCCCCACTGGGTCACAATGGCTCCTTGGCTTCATGTGCATCACCTGTGTCACCATGGTCTCCTTGATTCCATGAGGCCCCACTGTGTCACAATGGCTCCTTGGATTCATGTGCATCACCTGTGTCACCATGGTCTCCTTGATTCCATGAGGCCCCACTGGGTCACAATGGCTCCTTGGCTTCGTGTGCATCACCTGTGTCACCATGGTCTCCTTGATTCCATGAGGCCCCACTGTGTCACAATGGCTCCTTGCTTCCATGAGGAACACAAAAGCTTTGCATCAACACTGAGCAACAGCTGCTGAACACACCTGGGAGCATCTGCTTGCATCAAACCAGGGCTTCAAGCTGAGAATGGCAGCAGCAGCTTCCATCTGCAACAGAGAGCCAGGCAAGAGACAGGGACAGAGAATTCCGTGGAAAGACTGCGAGAATTCTGCTCCCAGACATCATTCCTGCTCACAGTGTCCCTTGTAGAAAGGGGACATCATTGCAGGCAGCCTGGACTGAGCATGTGGTGTTGGTTGTTTAGGAAAGCTGCTCAGGCTTTTTCATTCTTTCCTTACAAACAGGAAAACTTCTCTGGGCCTGTGTGGAGGGAGAGCCCTGAGGAGAGCACTTGGCACATGGTGCCTCGGTCTGGGACAGCCAGCTGCAGAGCTGAAGGGAAGAAGCCCCGCTGTGTCACAATGGCTCCTTGGCTTCATGTGCATCACCTGTGTCACCATGGTCTCCTTGATTCCATGAGGCCCCACTGGGTCACAATGGCTCCTTGGCTTCCATGTGGCCCCACTGTGTCACCATGGTCTCCTTGATTCCATGAGGCCCCACTGGGTCACAATGGCTCCTTGGCTTCCATGTGGCCCCACTGTGTCACAATGGCTCCTTGCTTCCATAGGTTTTCTATTGTAACAATGGACTCCTTGGTTCTGTGAGCTACCCTGCTTTTTGCAGAGGTGTCTTTGGTTCCAACAAGGCCCTGCTGCGTCTCATGAGGAACACATTTCCATGTGGTTCCATGATTCATCACGGTGTCACCATGGAGCCTTGTTTCTAGGAGGTTCTGTACTGTCACAATTGTCTCCTTGATGCCATGAGCCTCTGCAGTGTCACAATGGCTCCTTGCTTCCATGAGGAACACAAAAGCTTTGCATCAACACTGAGCAACAGCTGCTGAACACACCTGGGAGCATCTGCTTGCATCAAACGAGGGCTTCAAGCTGAGAATGGCAGCAGCAGCTTCCATCTGCAACAGAGAGCCAGGCAAAGGACAGGGACAGAGAATTCCGTGGAAAGACTGCGGGAATTCTGCTCCCAGAGATCATTCCTGCTCACAGTGTCCCTTGTAGAAAGGGGACATCATTGCAGGCAGCCTGGACGGAGCATGTGGGGTTGGTTGTTTAGGAAAGCTGCTCAGGCTTTTCCATTCTTTCCTTACAAACAGGAAAACTTCTCTGGGCCTGTGTGCAGGCAGAGCCCTGAGGAGAGCACTTGGCACATGGTGCTGTGGGCTGGGACAGCCAGCTGCAGAGGTGAAGGGAAGAAGCCCCGCTGTGTCACAATGGCTCCTTGGCTTCATGTGCATCACCTGTGTCACCATGGTCTCCTTGATTCCATGAGGCCCTGCTCTGTCACAATGGCTCCTTGGCTTCATGTGCATCACCTGCCTCACAATGGTCTCCTTGATTCCATGAGGCCCCACTGTGTCACAATGGCTCCTTGCTTCCATGAGGAACACAAAAGCTTTGCATCAACACTGAGCAACAGCTGCTGAACACACCTGGGAGCATCTGCTTGCATCAAACCAGGGCTTCAAGCTGAGAATGGCAGCAGCAGCTTCCATCTGCAACAGAGAGCCAGGCAAGAGACAGGGACAGAGAATTCCGTGGAAAGACTGCGAGAATTCTGCTCCCAGACATCATTCCTGCTCACAGTGTCCCTTGTAGAAAGGGGACATCATTGCAGGCAGCCTGGACTGAGCATGTGGTGTTGGTTGTTTAGGAAAGCTGCTCAGGCTTTTTCATTCTTTCCTTACAAACAGGAAAACTTCTCTGGGCCTGTGTGGAGGGAGAGCCCTGAGGAGAGCACTTGGCACATGGTGCCTCGGTCTGGGACAGCCAGCTGCAGAGCTGAAGGGAAGAAGCCCCGCTGTGTCACAATGGCTCCTTGGCTTCATGTGCATCACCTGTGTCACCATGGTCTCCTTGATTCCATGAGGCCCCACTGGGTCACAATGGCTCCTTGGCTTCCATGTGGCCCCACTGTGTCACCATGGTCTCCTTGATTCCATGAGGCCCCACTGGGTCACAATGGCTCCTTGGCTTCCATGTGGCCCCACTGTGTCACAATGGCTCCTTGCTTCCATAGGTTTTCTATTGTAACAATGGACTCCTTGGTTCTGTGAGCTACCCTGCTTTTTGCAGAGGTGTCTTTGGTTCCAACAAGGCCCTGCTGCGTCTCATGAGGAACACATTTCCATGTGGTTCCATGATTCATCACGGTGTCACCATGGAGCCTTGTTTCTAGGAGGTTCTGTACTGTCACAATTGTCTCCTTGATGCCATGAGCCTCTGCAGTGTCACAATGGCTCCTTGCTTCCATGAGGAACACAAAAGCTTTGCATCAACACTGAGCAACAGCTGCTGAACACACCTGGGAGCATCTGCTTGCATCAAACGAGGGCTTCAAGCTGAGAATGGCAGCAGCAGCTTCCATCTGACACTGAGAGCCAGGCAAAGGACAGGGACAGAGAATTCCGTGGAAAGACTGCGGGAATTCTGCTCCCAGACATCATTCCTGCTCACAGTGTCCCTTGTAGAAAGGGGACATCATTGCAGGCAGCCTGGACGGAGCATGTGGGGTTGGTTGTTTAGGAAAGCTGCTCAGGCTTTTCCATTCTTTCCTTACAAACAGGAAAACTTCTCTGGGCCTGTGTGCAGGCAGAGCCCTGAGGAGAGCACTTGGCACATGGTGCTGTGGGCTGGGAAAGCCAGCTGCAGAGCTGAAGGGAAGAAGCCCCGCTGTGTCACAATGGCTCCTTGGCTTCATGTGCATCACCTGTGTCACCATGGTCTCCTTGATTCCATGAGGCCCTGCTGTGTCACAATGGCTCCTTGGCTTCATGTGCATCACCTGCCTCACAATGGTCTCCTTGATTCCATGAGGCCCCACTGTGTCACAATGGCTCCTTGCTTCCATGAGGAACACAAAAGCTTTGCATCAACACTGAGCAACAGCTGCTGAACACACCTGGGAGCATCTGCTTGCATCAAACCAGGGCTTCAAGCTGAGAATGGCAGCAGCAGCTTCCATCTGCAACAGAGAGCCAGGCAAGAGACAGGGACAGAGAATTCCGTGGAAAGACTGCGAGAATTCTGCTCCCAGACATCATTCCTGCTCACAGTGTCCCTTGTAGAAAGGGGACATCATTGCAGGCAGCCTGGACTGAGCATGTGGTGTTGGTTGTTTAGGAAAGCTGCTCAGGCTTTTTCATTCTTTCCTTACAAACAGGAAAACTTCTCTGGGCCTGTGTGGAGGGAGAGCCCTGAGGAGAGCACTTGGCACATGGTGCCTCGGTCTGGGACAGCCAGCTGCAGAGCTGAAGGGAAGAAGCCCCGCTGTGTCACAATGGCTCCTTGGCTTCATGTGCATCACCTGTGTCACCATGGTCTCCTTGATTCCATGAGGCCCCACTGGGTCACAATGGCTCCTTGGCTTCCATGTGGCCCCACTGTGTCACAATGGTCTCCTTGATTCCATGAGGCCCCACTGGGTCACAATGGCTCCTTGGCTTCCATGTGGCCCCACTGTGTCACAATGGCTCCTTGCTTCCATAGGTTTTCTATTGTAACAATGGACTCCTTGGTTCTGTGAGCTACCCTGCTTTTTGCAGAGGTGTCTTTGGTTCCAACAAGGCCCTGCTGCGTCTCATCAGGAACACATTTCCATGTGGTTCCATGATTCCCCACGGTGTCACCATGGAGCCTTGTTTCTAGGAGGTTCTGTACTGTCACAATTGTCTCCTTGATCCCATGAGCCCCTGCAGTGTCACAATGGCTCCTTGCTTCCATGAGGAACACAAAAGCTTTGCATCAACACTGAGCAACAGCTGCTGAACACACCTGGGAGCATCTGCTTGCATCAAACGAGGGCTTCAAGCTGAGAATGGCAGCAGCAGCTTCCATCTGCAACAGAGAGCCAGGCAAAGGACAGGGACAGAGAATTCCGTGGAAAGACTGCGAGAATTCTGCTCCCAGAGATCATTCCTGCTCACAGTGTCCCTTGTAGAAAGGGGACATCATTGCAGGCAGCCTGGACTGAGCATGTGGGTTTGGTTGTCTAGGGAACCTGCTCAGGCTTTTTCATTCTTTCCTTACAAACAGGAAAACTTCTCTGGGCCTGTGTGCAGGCAGAGCCCTGAGGAGAGCACTTGGCACATGGTGCTGTGGGCTGGGACAGCCAGCTGCAGAGCTGAAGGGAAGAAGCCCCGCTGTGTCACAATGGCTCCTTGGCTTCATGTGCATCACCTGTGTCACCATGGTCTCCTTGATTCCATGAGGCCCCACTGGGTCACAATGGCTCCTTGGCTTCATGTGCATCACCTGTGTCACCATGGTCTCCTTGATTCCATGAGGCCCCACTGTGTCACAATGGCTCCTTGGATTCATGTGCATCACCTGTGTCACCATGGTCTCCTTGATTCCATGAGGCCCCACTGGGTCACAATGGCTCCTTGGCTTCGTGTGCATCACCTGTGTCACCATGGTCTCCTTGATTCCATGAGGCCCCACTGTGTCACAATGGCTCCTTGCTTCCATGAGGAACACAAAAGCTTTGCATCAACACTGAGCAACAGCTGCTGAACACACCTGGGAGCATCTGCTTGCATCAAACCAGGGCTTCAAGCTGAGAATGGCAGCAGCAGCTTCCATCTGCAACAGAGAGCCAGGCAAGAGACAGGGACAGAGAATTCCGTGGAAAGACTGCGAGAATTCTGCTCCCAGACATCATTCCTGCTCACAGTGTCCCTTGTAGAAAGGGGACATCATTGCAGGCAGCCTGGACTGAGCATGTGGTGTTGGTTGTTTAGGAAAGCTGCTCAGGCTTTTTCATTCTTTCCTTACAAACAGGAAAACTTCTCTGGGCCTGTGTGGAGGGAGAGCCCTGAGGAGAGCACTTGGCACATGGTGCCTCGGTCTGGGACAGCCAGCTGCAGAGCTGAAGGGAAGAAGCCCCGCTGTGTCACAATGGCTCCTTGGCTTCATGTGCATCACCTGTGTCACCATGGTCTCCTTGATTCCATGAGGCCCCACTGGGTCACAATGGCTCCTTGGCTTCCATGTGGCCCCACTGTGTCACAATGGCTCCTTGCTTCCATAGGTTTTCTATTGTAACAATGGACTCCTTGGTTCTGTGAGCTACCCTGCTTTTTGCAGAGGTGTCTTTGGTTCCAGAAGGCCCTGCTGCGTCTCATCAGGAACACATTTCCATGTGGTTCCATGATTCATCACGGTGTCACCATGGAGCCTTGTTTCTAGGAGGTTCTGTACTGTCACAATTGTCTCCTTGATGCCATGAGCCTCTGCAGTGTCACAATGGCTCCTTGCTTCCATGAGGAACACAAAAGCTTTGCATCAACACTGAGCAACAGCTGCTGAACACACCTGGGAGCATCTGCTTGCATCAAACCAGGGCTTCAAGCTGAGAATGGCAGCAGCAGCTTCCATCTGCAACAGAGAGCCAGGCAAAGGACAGGGAGAGAGAATTCCGTGGAAAGACTGCGGGAATTCTGCTGCCAGAGATCATTCCTGCTCACAGTGTCCCTTGTAGAAAGGGGACATCATTGCAGGCAGCCTGGACGGAGCATGTGGAGTTGGTTGTTTAGGAAAGCTGCTCAGGCTTTTCCATTCTTTCCTTACAAACAGGAAAACTTCTCTGGGCCTGTGTGCAGGCAGAGCCCTGAGGAGAGCACTTGGCACATGGTGCTGTGGGCTGGGAAAGCCAGCTGCAGAGCTGAAGGGAAGAAGCCCCGCTGTGTCACAATGGCTCCTTGGCTTCATGTGCATCACCTGTGTCACCATGGTCTCCTTGATTCCATGAGGCCCTGCTGTGTCACAATGGCTCCTTGGCTTCATGTGCATCACCTGTGTCACCATGGTCTCCTTGATTCCATGAGGCCCCACTGGGTCACAATGGCTCCTTGGCTTCATGTGCATCACCTGTGTCACCATGGTCTCCTTGATTCCATGAGGCCCCACTGTGTCACAATGGCTCCTTGGATTCATGTGCATCACCTGTGTCACCATGGTCTCCTTGATTCCATGAGGCCCCACTGGGTCACAATGGCTCCTTGGCTTCGTGTGCATCACCTGTGTCACCATGGTCTCCTTGATTCCATGAGGCCCCACTGTGTCACAATGGCTCCTTGCTTCCATGAGGAACACAAAAGCTTTGCATCAACACTGAGCAACAGCTGCTGAACACACCTGGGAGCATCTGCTTGCATCAAACCAGGGCTTCAAGCTGAGAATGGCAGCAGCAGCTTCCATCTGCAACAGAGAGCCAGGCAAGAGACAGGGACAGAGAATTCCGTGGAAAGACTGCGAGAATTCTGCTCCCAGACATCATTCCTGCTCACAGTGTCCCTTGTAGAAAGGGGACATCATTGCAGGCAGCCTGGACTGAGCATGTGGTGTTGGTTGTTTAGGAAAGCTGCTCAGGCTTTTTCATTCTTTCCTTACAAACAGGAAAACTTCTCTGGGCCTGTGTGGAGGGAGAGCCCTGAGGAGAGCACTTGGCACATGGTGCCTCGGTCTGGGACAGCCAGCTGCAGAGCTGAAGGGAAGAAGCCCCGCTGTGTCACAATGGCTCCTTGGCTTCATGTGCATCACCTGTGTCACCATGGTCTCCTTGATTCCATGAGGCCCCACTGGGTCACAATGGCTCCTTGGCTTCCATGTGGCCCCACTGTGTCACCATGGTCTCCTTGATTCCATGAGGCCCCACTGGGTCACAATGGCTCCTTGGCTTCCATGTGGCCCCACTGTGTCACAATGGCTCCTTGCTTCCATAGGTTTTCTATTGTAACAATGGACTCCTTGGTTCTGTGAGCTACCCTGCTTTTTGCAGAGGTGTCTTTGGTTCCAACAAGGCCCTGCTGCGTCTCATGAGGAACACATTTCCATGTGGTTCCATGATTCATCACGGTGTCACCATGGAGCCTTGTTTCTAGGAGGTTCTGTACTGTCACAATTGTCTCCTTGATGCCATGAGCCTCTGCAGTGTCACAATGGCTCCTTGCTTCCATGAGGAACACAAAAGCTTTGCATCAACACTGAGCAACAGCTGCTGAACACACCTGGGAGCATCTGCTTGCATCAAACGAGGGCTTCAAGCTGAGAATGGCAGCAGCAGCTTCCATCTGCAACAGAGAGCCAGGCAAAGGACAGGGACAGAGAATTCCGTGGAAAGACTGCGGGAATTCTGCTCCCAGAGATCATTCCTGCTCACAGTGTCCCTTGTAGAAAGGGGACATCATTGCAGGCAGCCTGGACGGAGCATGTGGGGTTGGTTGTTTAGGAAAGCTGCTCAGGCTTTTCCATTCTTTCCTTACAAACAGGAAAACTTCTCTGGGCCTGTGTGCAGGCAGAGCCCTGAGGAGAGCACTTGGCACATGGTGCTGTGGGCTGGGAAAGCCAGCTGCAGAGGTGAAGGGAAGAAGCCCCGCTGTGTCACAATGGCTCCTTGGCTTCATGTGCATCACCTGTGTCACCATGGTCTCCTTGATTCCATGAGGCCCTGCTGTGTCACAATGGCTCCTTGGCTTCATGTGCATCACCTGCCTCACAATGGTCTCCTTGATTCCATGAGGCCCCACTGTGTCACAATGGCTCCTTGCTTCCATGAGGAACACAAAAGCTTTGCATCAACACTGAGCAACAGCTGCTGAACACACCTGGGAGCATCTGCTTGCATCAAACCAGGGCTTCAAGCTGAGAATGGCAGCAGCAGCTTCCATCTGCAACAGAGAGCCAGGCAAGAGACAGGGACAGAGAATTCCGTGGAAAGACTGCGAGAATTCTGCTCCCAGACATCATTCCTGCTCACAGTGTCCCTTGTAGAAAGGGGACATCATTGCAGGCAGCCTGGACTGAGCATGTGGTGTTGGTTGTTTAGGAAAGCTGCTCAGGCTTTTTCATTCTTTCCTTACAAACAGGAAAACTTCTCTGGGCCTGTGTGGAGGGAGAGCCCTGAGGAGAGCACTTGGCACATGGTGCCTCGGTCTGGGACAGCCAGCTGCAGAGCTGAAGGGAAGAAGCCCCGCTGTGTCACAATGGCTCCTTGGCTTCATGTGCATCACCTGTGTCACCATGGTCTCCTTGATTCCATGAGGCCCCACTGGGTCACAATGGCTCCTTGGCTTCCATGTGGCCCCACTGTGTCACAATGGCTCCTTGCTTCCATAGGTTTTCTATTGTAACAATGGACTCCTTGGTTCTGTGAGCTACCCTGCTTTTTGCAGAGGTGTCTTTGGTTCCAACAAGGCCCTGCTGCGTCTCATGAGGAACACATTTCCATGTGGTTCCATGATTCATCACAGTGTCACCATGGAGCCTTGTTTCTAGGAGGTTCTGTAGTGTCACAATTGTCTCCTTGATGCCATGAGCCCCTGCAGTGTCACAATGGCTCCTTGCTTCCATGAGGAACACAAAAGCTTTGCATCAACACTGAGCAACAGCTGCTGAACACACCTGGGAGCATCTGCTTGCATCAAACCAGGGCTTCAAGCTGAGAATGGCAGCAGCAGCTTCCATCTGACACTGAGAGCCAGGCAAAGGACAGGGACAGAGAATTCCGTGGAAAGACTGCGAGAATTCTGCTCCCAGACATCATTCCTGCTCACAGTGTCCCTTGTAGAAAGGGGACATCATTGCAGGCAGCCTGGACTGAGCATGTGGTGTTGGTTGTTTAGGAAAGCTGCTCAGGCTTTTTCATTCTTTCCTTACAAACAGGAAAACTTCTCTGGGCCTGTGTGGAGGGAGAGCCCTGAGGAGAGCACTTGGCACATGGTGCCTCGGTCTGGGACAGCCAGCTGCAGAGCTGAAGGGAAGAAGCCCCGCTGTGTCACAATGGCTCCTTGGCTTCATGTGCATCACCTGTGTCACCATGGTCTCCTTGATTCCATGAGGCCCCACTGGGTCACAATGGCTCCTTGGCTTCCATGTGGCCCCACTGTGTCACCATGGTCTCCTTGATTCCATGAGGCCCCACTGGGTCACAATGGCTCCTTGGCTTCCATGTGGCCCCACTGTGTCACAATGGCTCCTTGCTTCCATAGGTTTTCTATTGTAACAATGGACTCCTTGGTTCTGTGAGCTACCCTGCTTTTTGCAGAGGTGTCTTTGGTTCCAACAAGGCCCTGCTGCGTCTCATGAGGAACACATTTCCATGTGGTTCCATGATTCATCACGGTGTCACCATGGAGCCTTGTTTCTAGGAGGTTCTGTACTGTCACAATTGTCTCCTTGATGCCATGAGCCTCTGCAGTGTCACAATGGCTCCTTGCTTCCATGAGGAACACAAAAGCTTTGCATCAACACTGAGCAACAGCTGCTGAACACACCTGGGAGCATCTGCTTGCATCAAACGAGGGCTTCAAGCTGAGAATGGCAGCAGCAGCTTCCATCTGACACTGAGAGCCAGGCAAAGGACAGGGACAGAGAATTCCGTGGAAAGACTGCGGGAATTCTGCTCCCAGACATCATTCCTGCTCACAGTGTCCCTTGTAGAAAGGGGACATCATTGCAGGCAGCCTGGACGGAGCATGTGGGGTTGGTTGTTTAGGAAAGCTGCTCAGGCTTTTCCATTCTTTCCTTACAAACAGGAAAACTTCTCTGGGCCTGTGTGCAGGCAGAGCCCTGAGGAGAGCACTTGGCACATGGTGCTGTGGGCTGGGAAAGCCAGCTGCAGAGGTGAAGGGAAGAAGCCCCGCTGTGTCACAATGGCTCCTTGGCTTCATGTGCATCACCTGTGTCACCATGGTCTCCTTGATTCCATGAGGCCCTGCTGTGTCACAATGGCTCCTTGGCTTCATGTGCATCACCTGCCTCACAATGGTCTCCTTGATTCCATGAGGCCCCACTGTGTCACAATGGCTCCTTGCTTCCATGAGGAACACAAAAGCTTTGCATCAACACTGAGCAACAGCTGCTGAACACACCTGGGAGCATCTGCTTGCATCAAACCAGGGCTTCAAGCTGAGAATGGCAGCAGCAGCTTCCATCTGCAACAGAGAGCCAGGCAAGAGACAGGGACAGAGAATTCCGTGGAAAGACTGCGAGAATTCTGCTCCCAGACATCATTCCTGCTCACAGTGTCCCTTGTAGAAAGGGGACATCATTGCAGGCAGCCTGGACTGAGCATGTGGTGTTGGTTGTTTAGGAAAGCTGCTCAGGCTTTTTCATTCTTTCCTTACAAACAGGAAAACTTCTCTGGGCCTGTGTGGAGGGAGAGCCCTGAGGAGAGCACTTGGCACATGGTGCCTCGGTCTGGGACAGCCAGCTGCAGAGCTGAAGGGAAGAAGCCCCGCTGTGTCACAATGGCTCCTTGGCTTCATGTGCATCACCTGTGTCACCATGGTCTCCTTGATTCCATGAGGCCTCACTGGGTCACAATGGCTCCTTGGCTTCCATGTGGCCCCACTGTGTCACCATGGTCTCCTTGATTCCATGAGGCCCCACTGGGTCACAATGGCTCCTTGGCTTCCATGTGGCCCCACTGTGTCACAATGGCTCCTTGCTTCCATAGGTTTTCTATTGTAACAATGGACTCCTTGGTTCTGTGAGCTACCCTGCTTTTTGCAGAGGTGTCTTTGGTTCCAACAAGGCCCTGCTGCGTCTCATGAGGAACACATTTCCATGTGGTTCCATGATTCATCACGGTGTCACCATGGAGCCTTGTTTCTAGGAGGTTCTGTACTGTCACAATTGTCTCCTTGATGCCATGAGCCTCTGCAGTGTCACAATGGCTCCTTGCTTCCATGAGGAACACAAAAGCTTTGCATCAACACTGAGCAACAGCTGCTGAACACACCTGGGAGCATCTGCTTGCATCAAACGAGGGCTTCAAGCTGAGAATGGCAGCAGCAGCTTCCATCTGCAACAGAGAGCCAGGCAAAGGACAGGGACAGAGAATTCCGTGGAAAGACTGCGGGAATTCTGCTCCCAGAGATCATTCCTGCTCACAGTGTCCCTTGTAGAAAGGGGACATCATTGCAGGCAGCCTGGACGGAGCATGTGGGGTTGGTTGTTTAGGAAAGCTGCTCAGGCTTTTCCATTCTTTCCTTACAAACAGGAAAACTTCTCTGGGCCTGTGTGCAGGCAGAGCCCTGAGGAGAGCACTTGGCACATGGTGCTGTGGGCTGGGAAAGCCAGCTGCAGAGGTGAAGGGAAGAAGCCCCGCTGTGTCACAATGGCTCCTTGGCTTCATGTGCATCACCTGTGTCACCATGGTCTCCTTGATTCCATGAGGCCCTGCTGTGTCACAATGGCTCCTTGGCTTCATGTGCATCACCTGCCTCACAATGGTCTCCTTGATTCCATGAGGCCCCACTGTGTCACAATGGCTCCTTGCTTCCATGAGGAACACAAAAGCTTTGCATCAACACTGAGCAACAGCTGCTGAACACACCTGGGAGCATCTGCTTGCATCAAACCAGGGCTTCAAGCTGAGAATGGCAGCAGCAGCTTCCATCTGCAACAGAGAGCCAGGCAAGAGACAGGGACAGAGAATTCCGTGGAAAGACTGCGAGAATTCTGCTCCCAGACATCATTCCTGCTCACAGTGTCCCTTGTAGAAAGGGGACATCATTGCAGGCAGCCTGGACTGAGCATGTGGTGTTGGTTGTTTAGGAAAGCTGCTCAGGCTTTTTCATTCTTTCCTTACAAACAGGAAAACTTCTCTGGGCCTGTGTGGAGGGAGAGCCCTGAGGAGAGCACTTGGCACATGGTGCCTCGGTCTGGGACAGCCAGCTGCAGAGCTGAAGGGAAGAAGCCCCGCTGTGTCACAATGGCTCCTTGGCTTCATGTGCATCACCTGTGTCACCATGGTCTCCTTGATTCCATGAGGCCCCACTGGGTCACAATGGCTCCTTGGCTTCCATGTGGCCCCACTGTGTCACCATGGTCTCCTTGATTCCATGAGGCCCCACTGGGTCACAATGGCTCCTTGGCTTCCATGTGGCCCCACTGTGTCACAATGGCTCCTTGCTTCCATAGGTTTTCTATTGTAACAATGGACTCCTTGGTTCTGTGAGCTACCCTGCTTTTTGCAGAGGTGTCTTTGGTTCCAACAAGGCCCTGCTGCGTCTCATGAGGAACACATTTCCATGTGGTTCCATGATTCATCACAGTGTCACCATGGAGCCTTGTTTCTAGGAGGTTCTGTAGTGTCACAATTGTCTCCTTGATGCCATGAGCCCCTGCAGTGTCACAATGGCTCCTTGCTTCCATGAGGAACACAAAAGCTTTGCATCAACACTGAGCAACAGCTGCTGAACACACCTGGGAGCATCTGCTTGCATCAAACCAGGGCTTCAAGCTGAGAATGGCAGCAGCAGCTTCCATCTGACACTGAGAGCCAGGCAAAGGACAGGGACAGAGAATTCCGTGGAAAGACTGCGAGAATTCTGCTCCCAGACATCATTCCTGCTCACAGTGTCCCTTGTAGAAAGGGGACATCATTGCAGGCAGCCTGGACTGAGCATGTGGTGTTGGTTGTTTAGGAAAGCTGCTCAGGCTTTTTCATTCTTTCCTTACAAACAGGAAAACTTCTCTGGGCCTGTGTGGAGGGAGAGCCCTGAGGAGAGCACTTGGCACATGGTGCCTCGGTCTGGGACAGCCAGCTGCAGAGCTGAAGGGAAGAAGCCCCGCTGTGTCACAATGGCTCCTTGGCTTCATGTGCATCACCTGTGTCACCATGGTCTCCTTGATTCCATGAGGCCCCACTGGGTCACAATGGCTCCTTGGCTTCCATGTGGCCCCACTGTGTCACCATGGTCTCCTTGATTCCATGAGGCCCCACTGGGTCACAATGGCTCCTTGGCTTCCATGTGGCCCCACTGTGTCACAATGGCTCCTTGCTTCCATAGGTTTTCTATTGTAACAATGGACTCCTTGGTTCTGTGAGCTACCCTGCTTTTTGCAGAGGTGTCTTTGGTTCCAACAAGGCCCTGCTGCGTCTCATGAGGAACACATTTCCATGTGGTTCCATGATTCATCACGGTGTCACCATGGAGCCTTGTTTCTAGGAGGTTCTGTACTGTCACAATTGTCTCCTTGATGCCATGAGCCTCTGCAGTGTCACAATGGCTCCTTGCTTCCATGAGGAACACAAAAGCTTTGCATCAACACTGAGCAACAGCTGCTGAACACACCTGGGAGCATCTGCTTGCATCAAACCAGGGCTTCAAGCTGAGAATGGCAGCAGCAGCTTCCATCTGACACTGAGAGCCAGGCAAAGGACAGGGACAGAGAATTCCGTGGAAAGACTGCGGGAATTCTGCTCCCAGAGATCATTCCTGCTCACAGTGTCCCTTGTAGAAAGGGGACATCATTGCAGGCAGCCTGGACGGAGCATGTGGGGTTGGTTGTTTAGGAAAGCTGCTCAGGCTTTTCCATTCTTTCCTTACAAACAGGAAAACTTCTCTGGGCCTGTGTGCAGGCAGAGCCCTGAGGAGAGCACTTGGCACATGGTGCTGTGGGCTGGGAAAGCCAGCTGCAGAGCTGAAGGGAAGAAGCCCCGCTGTGTCACAATGGCTCCTTGGCTTCATGTGCATCACCTGTGTCACCATGGTCTCCTTGATTCCATGAGGCCCTGCTGTGTCACAATGGCTCCTTGGCTTCATGTGCATCACCTGCCTCACAATGGTCTCCTTGATTCCATGAGGCCCCACTGTGTCACAATGGCTCCTTGCTTCCATGAGGAACACAAAAGCTTTGCATCAACACTGAGCAACAGCTGCTGAACACACCTGGGAGCATCTGCTTGCATCAAACCAGGGCTTCAAGCTGAGAATGGCAGCAGCAGCTTCCATCTGCAACAGAGAGCCAGGCAAGAGACAGGGACAGAGAATTCCGTGGAAAGACTGCGAGAATTCTGCTCCCAGACATCATTCCTGCTCACAGTGTCCCTTGTAGAAAGGGGACATCATTGCAGGCAGCCTGGACTGAGCATGTGGTGTTGGTTGTTTAGGAAAGCTGCTCAGGCTTTTTCATTCTTTCCTTACAAACAGGAAAACTTCTCTGGGCCTGTGTGGAGGGAGAGCCCTGAGGAGAGCACTTGGCACATGGTGCCTCGGTCTGGGACAGCCAGCTGCAGAGCTGAAGGGAAGAAGCCCCGCTGTGTCACAATGGCTCCTTGGCTTCATGTGCATCACCTGTGTCACCATGGTCTCCTTGATTCCATGAGGCCCCACTGGGTCACAATGGCTCCTTGGCTTCCATGTGGCCCCACTGTGTCACCATGGTCTCCTTGATTCCATGAGGCCCCACTGGGTCACAATGGCTCCTTGGCTTCCATGTGGCCCCACTGTGTCACAATGGCTCCTTGCTTCCATAGGTTTTCTATTGTAACAATGGACTCCTTGGTTCTGTGAGCTACCCTGCTTTTTGCAGAGGTGTCTTTGGTTCCAACAAGGCCCTGCTGCGTCTCATCAGGAACACATTTCCATGTGGTTCCATGATTCATCACAGTGTCACCATGGAGCCTTGTTTCTAGGAGGTTCTGTAGTGTCACAATTGTCTCCTTGATGCCATGAGCCCCTGCAGTGTCACAATGGCTCCTTGCTTCCATGAGGAACACAAAAGCTTTGCATCAACACTGAGCAACAGCTGCTGAACACACCTGGGAGCATCTGCTTGCATCAAACGAGGGCTTCAAGCTGAGAATGGCAGCAGCAGCTTCCATCTGCAACAGAGAGCCAGGCAAAGGACAGGGACAGAGAATTCCGTGGAAAGACTGCGGGAATTCTGCTCCCAGAGATCATTCCTGCTCACAGTGTCCCTTGTAGAAAGGAGACATCATTGCAGGCAGCCTGGACTGAGCATGTGGGGTTGGTTGTTTAGAAAACCTGCTCAGGCTTTTCCATTCTTTCCTTACAAACAGGAAAACTTCTCCTGGGCCTGTGTTCAGGCAGAGCCTTGAGGAGAGCAGTTGGCACATGGTGCTGTGGGCTGGGACAGCCAGCTGCAGAGCTGAAGGGAAGAAGCCCTGCTGTGTCACAATGGCTCCTTGGCTTCATGTGCATCACCTGTGTCACCATGGTCTCCTTGATTCCATGAGGCCCCACTGGGTCACAATGGCTCCTTGGCTTCATGTGCATCACCTGTGTCACCATGGTCTCCTTGATTCCATGAGGCCCCACTGGGTCACAATGGCTCCTTGGCTTCCATGTGGCCCCACTGTGTCACAATGGCTCCTTGATTCCATAGGTTTTCTATTGTAACAATGGACTCCTTGGTTCTGTGAGCTACCCTGCTTTTTGCAGAGGTGTCTTTGGTTCCAACAAGGCCCTGCTGTGTCTCATCAGGAACACATTTCCATGTGGTTCCATGATTCATCACGGTGTCACCATGGAGCCTTGTTTCTAGGAGGTTCTGTACTGTCACAATTGCCTCCTTGATCCCATGAGCCCCTGCAGTGTCACAATGGCTCCTTGCTTCCATGAGGAACACAAAAGCTTTGCATCAACACTGAGCAACAGCTGCTGAACACACCTGGGAGCATCTGCTTGCATCAAACGAGGGCTTCAAGCTGAGAATGGCAGCAGCAGCTTCCATCTGCAACAGAGAGCCAGGCAAAGGACAGAGACAGAGAATTCCGTGGAAAGACTGCGGGAATTCTGCTCCCAGAGATCATTCCTGCTCACAGTGTCCCTTGTAGAAAGGGGACATCATTGCAGGCAGCCTGGACTGAGCATGTGGGGTTGGTTGTTTAGAAAACCTGCTCAGGCTTTTCCATTCTTTCCTTACAAACAGGAAAACTTCTCCTGGGCTTGTGTGCAGGCAGAGCCCTGAGGAGAGCACTTGGCACATGGTGCTGTGGGCTGGGACAGCCAGCTGCAGAGCTGAAGGGAAGAAGCCCCGCTGTGTCACAATGGCTCCTTGGCTTCATGTGCATCACCTGTGTCACAATGGTCTCCTTGATTCCATGAGGCCCCACTGTGTCACAATGGCTCCTTGGCTTCATGTGCATCACCTGTGTCACCATGGTCTCCTTGATTCCATGAGGCCCCACTGGGTCACAATGGCTCCTTGGCTTCCATGTGGCCCCACTGTGTCACAATGGCTCCTTGCTTCCATAGGTTTTCTATTGTAACAATGGACTCCTTGGTTCTGTGAGCTACCCTGCTTTTTGCAGAGGTGTCTTTGGTTCCAGAAGGCCCTGCTGCGTCTCATCAGGAACACATTTCCATGTGGTTCCATGATTCATCACGGTGTCACCATGGAGCCTTGTTTCTAGGAGGTTCTGTACTGTCACAATTGTCTCCTTGATGCCATGAGCCCCTGCAGTGTCACAATGGCTCCTTGCTTCCATGAGGAACACAAAAGCTTTGCATCAACACTGAGCAACAGCTGCTGAACACACCTGGGAGCATCTGCTTGCATCAAACCAGGGCTTCAAGCTGAGAATGGCAGCAGCAGCTTCCATCTGCAACAGAGAGCCAGGCAAAGGACAGGGACAGAGAATTCAGTGGAAAGACTGCGGGAATTCTGCTCCCAGAGATCATTCCTGCTCACAGTGTCCCTTGTAGAAAGGGGACATCATTGCAGGCAGCCTGGACGGAGCATGTGGGGTTGGTTGTTTAGGAAACTTGCTCAGGCTTTTCCATTCTTTCCTTACAAACAGGAAAACTTCTCTGGGCCTGTGTGCAGGCAGAGCCCTGAGGAGAGCACTTGGCACATGGTGCTGTGGGCTGGGACAGCCAGCTGCAGAGCTGAAGGGAAGTAGCCCCGCTGTGTCACAATGGCTCCTTGGCTTCATGTGCATCACCTGTGTCACCATGGTCTCCTTGATTCCATGAGGCCCCGCTGTGTCACAATGGCTCCTTGGCTTCATGTGCATCACCTGTGTCACCATGGTCTCCTTGATTCCATGAGGCCCCACTGGGTCACAATGGCTCCTTGACTTCATGTGCATCACCTGTGTCACCATGGTCTCCTTGATTCCATGAGGCCCCACTGTGTCACAATGGCTCCTTGACTTCATGTGCATCACCTGTGTCACCATGGTCTCCTTGATTCCATGAGGCCCCACTGGGTCACAATGGCTCCTTGGCTTCATGTGCATCACCTGTGTCACCATGGTCTCCTTGATTCCATGAGGCCCCACTGGGTCACAATGGCCCCTAGGCTTCATGTGCATCACCTGTGTCACCATGGTCTCCTTGATTCCATGAGGCCCCACTGGGTCACAATGGCTCCGTGGCTTCCATGTGGCCCCACTGTGTCACAATGGTCTCCTTGCTTCCATAGGTTTTCTATTGTAGCAATGGACTCCTTGGTTCTGTGAGCTACCCTGCTTTTTGCAGAGGTGTCTTTGGTTCCAACAATGCCCTGCTGCGTCTCATGAGGAACACATTTCCATGTGGTTCCATGATTCGCCACGGTGTCACCATGGAGTCTTGTTTCTAGGAGGTTCTGTACTGTCACAATTGTCTCCTTGATGCCATGAGCCCCTGCAGTGTCACAATGGCTCCTTGCTTCCATGAGGAACACAAAAGCTTTGCATCAACACTGAGCAACAGCTGCTGAACACACCTGGGAGCATCTGCTTGCATCAAACGAGGGCTTCAAGCAGAGAAAGGCACCAGCAGCTTCCATCTGCAACAGAGAGCCAGGCAAAGGACAGGGACAGAGAATTCCGTGGAAAGACTGCGAGAATTCTGCTCCCAGAGAGCATTCCTGCTCACAGTGTCCCTTGTAGAAAGGGGACATCATTGCAGGCAGCCTGGACTGAGCATGTGGGTTTGGTTGTCTAGGGAACCTGCTCAGGCTTTTCCATTCTTTCCTTACAAACAGGAAAACTTCTCTGGGCCTGTGTGCAGGCAGAGGCCTGAGGAGAGCACTCGGCACATGGTGCCTCGGTGTGGGACAGCCAGCTGCAGAGCTGAAGGGAAGAAGCCCCGCTGTGTCACAATGGCTCCTTGGCTTCATGTGCATCACCTGTGTCACCATGGTCTCCTTGATTCCATGAGGCCCCGCTGTGTCACAATGGCTCCTTGGCTTCATGTGCATCACCTGTGTCACCATGGTCTCCTTGATTCCATGAGGCCCCACTGTGTCACAATGGCTCCTTGGCTTCATGTGCATCACCTGTGTCACCATGGTCTCCTTGATTCCATGAGGCCCCACTGGGTCACAATGGCTCCGTGGCTTCCATGTGGCCCCACTGTGTCACAATGGTCTCTTTGCTTCCATAGGTTTTCTATTGTAACAATGGACTCCTTGGTTCTGTGAGCTACCCTGCTTTTTGCAGAGGTGTCTTTGGTTCCAACAAGGCCCTGCTGTGTCTCATGAGGAACACATTTCCATGTGTTTCCATCATTACCCACGGTGTCACCATGGAGCCTTGTTTCTAGGAGGTTCTGTACTGTCACAATTGTCTCCTTGATGCCATGAGCCCCTGCAGTGTCACAATGGCTCCTTGCTTCCATGAGGAACACAAAAGCTTTGCATCAACACTGAGCAACAGCTGCTGAACACACCTGGGAGCATCTGCTTGCATCAAACGAGGGCTTCAAGCTGAGAATGGCAGCAGCAGCTTCCATCTGCAACAGAGAGCCAGGCAAAGGACAGGGACAGAGAATTCCGTGGAAAGACTGCGGGAATTCTGCTCCCAGAGATCATTCCTGCTCACAGTGTCCCTTGTAGAAAGGGGACATCATTGCAGGCAGCCTGGACTGAGCATGTGGGGTTGGTTGTCAGGGGAACCTGCTCAGGCTTTTTCATTCTTTCCTTACAAACAGGAAAACTTCTCTGGGCCTGTGTGCAGGCAGAGCCTTGAGGAGAGCACTTGGCACATGGTGCCTCGGTGTGGGACAGCCAGCTGCAGAGCTGAAGGGAAGAAGCCCCGCTGTATCACAATGGCTCCTTGGCTTCATGTGCATCACCTGTGTCACCATGGTCTCCTTGATTCCATGAGGCCCCACTGTGTCACAATGGCTCCTTGGCTTCATGTGCATCACCTGTGTCACCATGGTCCCCTTGATTACATGAGGAACACAAAAGCTTTGCATCAACACTGAGCAACAGCTGCTGAACACACCTGGGATCATCTGCTTGCATCAAACGAGGGCTTCAAGCTGAGAATGGCACCAGCAGCTTCCATCTGCAAGAGAGAGCCAGGGAAAGGACAGGGACAGAGAATTCAGTGGAAAGACTGCGAGAATTCTGCTCCCAGAGATCATTCCTGCTCACAGTATCCCTTGTAGAAAGGGGACATCATTGCAGGCAGCCTGGACTGAGCATGTGGGTTTGGTTGTCAGGGGAACCTGCTCAGGCTTTTTCATTCTTTCCTTACAAACAGGAAAACTTCTCTGGGCCTGTGTGCAGGCAGAGCCCTGAGGAGAGCACTTGGCACATGGTGCCTCGGTGTGGGACAGCCAGCTGCAGAGCTGAAGGGAAGAAGCCCCGCTGTGTCACAATGGCTCCTTGGCTTCATGTGCATCACCTGTGTCACCATGGTCTCCTTGATTCCATGAGGCCCCACTGGGTCACAATGGCTCCTTGACTTCATGTGCATCACCTGTGTCACCATGGTCTCCTTGATTCCATGAGGCCCCACTGTGTCACAATGGCTCCTTGACTTCATGTGCATCACCTGTGTCACCATGGTCTCCTTGATTCCATGAGGCCCCACTGTGTCACAATGGCTCCTTGGCTTCATGTGCATCACCTGTGTCACCATGGTCTCCTTGATTCCATGAGGCCCCACTGTGTCACAATGGCTCCTTGGCTTCATGTGCATCACCTGTGTCACCATGGTCTCCTTGATTCCATGAGGCCCCACTGGGTCACAATGGCTCCTTGGCTTCATGTGCATCACCTGTGTCACCATGGTCTCCTTGATTCCATGAGGCCCCACTGGGTCACAATGGCTCCTTGGCTTCATGTGCATCACCTGTGTCACCATGGTCTCCTTGATTCCATGAGGCCCCACTGTGTCACAATGGCTCCTTGGCTTCATGTGAATCACCTGTGTCACCATGGTCTCCTTGATTCCATGAGGCCCCGCTGTGTCACAATGGCTCCTTGGCTTCATGTGCATCACCTGTGTCACCATGGTCTCCTTGATTCCATGAGGCCCCACTGTGTCACAATGGCTCCTTGGCTTCATGTGCATCACCTGTGTCACCATGGTCTCCTTGATTCCATGAGGCCCCACTGGGTCACAATGGCTCCTTGGCTTCATGTGCATCACCTGTGTCACCATGGTCTCCTTGATTCCATGAGGCCCCACTGGGTCACAATGGCTCCTTGGCTTCCATGTGGCCCCACTGTGTCACAATGGCTCCTTGCTTCCATAGGTTTTCTATTGTAACAATGGACTCCTTGGTTCTGTGAGCTACCCTGCTTTTTGCACTGGTGTCTTTGGTTCCAACAAGGCCCTGCTGCGTCTCATGAGGAACACATTTCCATGTGGTTCCATGATTCATCACGGTGTCACCATGGAGCCTTGTTTCTAGGAGGTTCTGTACTGTCACAATTGTCTCCTTGATGCCATGAGCCCCTGCAGTGTCACAATGGCTCCTTGCTTCCATGAGGAACACAAAAGCTTTGCATCAACACTGAGCAACAGCTGCTGAACACACCTGGGAGCATCTGCTTGCATCAAACCAGGGCTTCAAGCTGAGAATGGCAGCAGCAGCTTCCATCTGCAACAGAGAGCCAGGCAAAGGACAGGGACAGAGAATTCAGTGGAAAGACTGCGGGAATTCTGCTCCCAGACATCATTCCTGCTCACAGTGTCCCTTGTAGAAAGGGGACATCATTGCAGGCAGCCTGGACTGAGCATGTGGGTTTGATTGTCTAGGGAACCTGCTCAGGCTTTTCCATTCTTTCCTTACAAACAGGAAAACTTCTCCTGGGCCTGTGTGCAGGCAGAGCCCTGAGGAGAGCAGTTGGCACATGGTGCTGTGGGCTGGGACAGCCAGCTGCAGAGGTGAAGGGAAGAAGCCCCGCTGTGTCACAATGGCTCCTTGGCTTCATGTGCATCACCTGTGTCACCATGGTCTCCTTGATTCCATGAGGCCCCACTGGGTCACAATGGCTCCTTGGCTTCATGTGCATCACCTGTGTCACCATGGTCTCCTTGATTCCATGAGGCCCCACTGTGTCACAATGGCTCCTTGGCTTCATGTGCATCACCTGTGTCAGCATGGTCTCCTTGATTCCATGAGGCCCCACTGGGTCACAATGGCTCCTTGGCTTCCACGTGGCCCCACTGTGTCACAATGGCCCCTTGCTTCCATAGGTTTTCTATTGTAACAATGGACTCCTTGGTTCTGTGAGCTACCCTGCTTTTTGCAGAGGTGTCTTTGGTTCCAACAAGGCCCTGCTGTGTCTCATGAGGAACACATTTCCATGTGGTTCCGTGATTCCCCACAGTGTCACCATGGAGCCTTGTTTCTAGGAGGTTCTGTACTGTCACAATTGTCTCCTTGATGCCATGAGCCCCTGCAGTGTCACAATGGCTCCTTGCTTCCATGAGGAACACAAAAGCTTTGCATCAACACTGAGCAACAGCTGCTGAACACACCTGGGAGCATCTGCTTGCATCAAACGAGGGCTTCAAGCAGAGAATGGCAGCAGCAGCTTCCATCTGCAACAGAGAGCCAGGGAAAGGACAGGGACAGAGAATTCCGTGGAAAGACTGCGAGAATTCTGCTCCCAGACATCATTCCTGCTCACAGTGTCCCTTGTAGAAAGGGGACATCATTGCAGGCAGCCTGGACTGAGCATGTGGGTTTGGTTGTCTAGGGAACCTGCTCAGGCTTTTTCATTCTTTCCTTACAAACAGGAAAACTTCTCTGGGCCTGTGTGCAGGCAGAGCCCTGAGGAGAGCACTTGGCACATGGTGCTGTGGGTTGGGACAGCCAGCTGCAGAGCTGAAGGGAAGAAGCCCCGCTGTGTCACAATGGCTCCTTGGCTTCATGTGCATCACCTGTGTCACCATGGTCTCCTTGATTCCATGAGGCCCCACTGTGTCACAATGGCTCCTTGGCTTCATGTGCATCACCTGTGTCACCATGGTCTCCTTGATTCCATGAGGCCCCACTGGGTCACAATGGCTCCTTGGCTTCATGTGCATCACCTGTGTCACCATGGTCTCCTTGATTCCATGAGGCCCCACTGTGTCACAATGGCTCCTTGGCTTCATGTGCATCACCTGTGTCACAATGGTCTCCTTGATTAAATGAGGCGCAACTGTGTCACAATGGCTCCTTGGCTTCATGTGAATCACCTGTGTCACCATGGTCTCGTTGATTCCATGAGGCCCCACTGGGTCACAATGGCTCCTTGGCTTCATGTGCATCACCTGTGTCACCATGGTCTCCTTGATTCCATGAGGCCCCACTGTGTCACAATGGCTCCTTGGCTTCATGTGCATCACCTGTGTCACCATGGTCTCCTTGATTCCATGAGGCCCCACTGTGTCACAATGGCTCCTTGGCTTCATGTGCATCACCTGTGTCACCATGGTCTCCTTGATTCCATGAGGCCCCACTGGGTCACAATGGCTCCGTGGCTTCCATGTGGCCCCACTGTGTCACAATGGTCTCCTTGCTTCCATAGGTTTTCTATTGTAACAATGGACTCCTTGGTTCTGTGAGCTACCCTGCTTTTTTCACTGGTGTCTTTGGTTCCAACAAGGCCCTGCTGTGTCTCATGAGGAACACATTTCTATGTGGTTCCGTGATTCGCCACGGTGTCACCATGGAGCCTTGTTTCTAGGAGGTTCTGTACTGTCACAATTGTCTCCTTGATGCCATGAGCCCCTGCAGTGTCACAATGGCTCCTTGCTTCCATGAGGAACACAAAAGCTTTGCATCAACACTGAGCAACAGCTGCTGAACACACCTGGGAGCATCTGCTTGCATCAAACGAGGGCTTCAAGCAGAGAATGGCAGCAGCAGCTTCCATCTGCAACAGAGAGCCAGGGAAAAGACAGGGACAGAGAATTCCGTGGAAAGACTGCGAGAATTCTGCTCCCAGACATCATTCCTGCTCACAGTGTCCCTTGTAGAAAGGGGACATCATTGCAGGCAGCCTGGACTGAGCATGTGGGGTTGGTTGTCTAGGGAACCTGCTCAGGCTTTTTCATTCTTTCCTTACAAACAGGAAAACTTCTCTGGGCCTGTGTGCAGGCAGAGCCCTGAGGAGAGCACTTGGCACATGGTGCTGTGGGTTGGGACAGCCAGCTGCAGAGCTGAAGGGAAGAAGCCCCGCTGGGTCACAATGGCTCCTTGGCTTCATGTGCATCACCTGTGTCACCATGGTCTCCTTGATTCCATGAGGCCTCACTGGGTCACAATGGCTCCTTGGCTTCATGTGCATCACCTGTGTCACCATGGTCTCCTTGATTCCATGAGGCCCCACTGGGTCACAATGGCTCCTTGGCTTCATGTGCATCACCTGTGTCACCATGGTCTCCTTGATTCCATGAGGCCCCACTGTGTCACAATGGCTCCTTGGCTTCATGTGCATCACCTGTGTCACAATGGTCTCCTTGATTAAATGAGGCCCCACTGTGTCACAATGGCTCCTTGGCTTCATGTGCATCACCTGTGTCACCATGGTCTCCTTGATTCCATGAGGCCCCACTGGGTCACAATGGCTCCTTGGCTTCATGTGCATCACCTGTGTCACCATGGTCTCCTTGATTCCATGAGGCCCCACTGTGTCACAATGGCTCCTTGGCTTCATGTGCATCACCTGTGTCACAATGGTCTCCTTGATTAAATGAGGCCCCACTGTGTCACAATGGCTCCTTGGCTTCATGTGCATCACCTGTGTCACCATGGTCTCCTTGATCCCATGAGGCCCCACTGGGTCACAATGGCTCCTTGGCTTCATGTGCATCACCTGTGTCACCATGGTCTCCTTGATTCCATGAGGCCCCACTGGGTCACAATGGCTCCTTGGCTTCCACGTGGCCCCACTGTGTCACAATGGCCCCTTGCTTCCATAGGTTTTCTATTGTAACAATGGACTCCTTGGTTCTGTGAGCTACCCTGCTTTTTGCAGAGGTGTCTTTGGTTCCAACAAGGCCCTGCTATGTCTCATGAGGAACACATTTCCATGTGGTTCCGTGATTCCCCACAGTGTCACCATGGAGCCTTGTTTCTAGGAGGTTCTGTACTGTCACAATTGTCTCCTTGATGCCATGAGCCCCTGCAGTGTCACAATGGCTCCTTGCTTCCATGAGGAACACAAAAGCTTTGCATCAACACTGAGCAACAGCTGCTGAACACACCTGGGAGCATCTGCTTGCATCAAACGAGGGCTTCAAGCAGAGAATGGCAGCAGCAGCTTCCATCTGCAACAGAGAGCCAGGGAAAGGACAGGGACAGAGAATTCCGTGGAAAGACTGCGAGAATTCTGCTCCCAGACATCATTCCTGCTCACAGTGTCCCTTGTAGAAAGGGGACATCATTGCAGGCAGCCTGGACTGAGCATGTGGGTTTGGTTGTCTAGAGAACCTGCTCAGGCTTTTTCATTCTTTCCTTACAAACAGGAAAACTTCTCTGGGCCTGTGTGCAGGCAGAGCCTGTAGGAGAGCACTTGGCACATGGTGCCTCGGTGTGGGACAGCCAGCTGCAGAGCTGAAGGGAAGAAGCCCCGCTGTGTCACAATGGCTCCTTGGCTTCATGTGCATCACCTGTGTCACCATGGTCTCCTTGATTCCATGAGGCCCCACTGGGTCACAATGGCTCCTTGGATTCATGTGCATCACCTGCCTGACAATGGTCTCCTTGATTCCATGAGGCCCCACTGGGTCACAATGGCTCCTTGGCTTCATGTGCATCACCTGTGTCACCATGGTCTCCTTGATTCCATGAGGCCCCACTGGGTCACAATGGCTCCTTGACTTCATGTGCATCACCTGTGTCACCATGGTCTCCTTGATTCCATGAGGCCCCGCTGTGTCACAATGGCTCCTTGACTTCATGTGCATCACCTGTGTCACCATGGTCTCCTTGATTCCATGAGGCCCCGCTGTGTCACAATGGCTCCTTGGCTTCATGTGCATCACCTGTGTCACCATGGTCTCCTTGATTCCATGAGGCCCCACTGTGTCACAATGGCTCCTTGGCTTCATGTGCATCACCTGTGTCACCATGGTCTCCTTGATTCCATGAGGCCCCACTGGGTCACAATGGCTCCGTGGCTTCCATGTGGCCCCACTGTGTCACAGTGGTCTCCTTGCTTCCATAGGTTTTCTATTGTAACAATGGACTCCTTGGTTCTGTAAGCTACCCTGCTTTTTGCAGTGGTGTCTTTGGTTCCAACAAGGCCCTGCTGTGTCTCATGAGGAACACATTTCCATGTGGTTCCGTGATTCGCCACGGTGTCACCATGGAGCCTTGTTTCTAGGAGGTTCTGTACTGTCACAATTGTCTCCTTGATGCCATGAGCCCCTGCAGTGTCACAATGGCTCCTTGCTTCCATGAGGAACACAAAAGCTTTGCATCAACACTGAGCAACAGCTGCTGAACACACCTAGGAGCATCTGCTTGCATCAAACGAGGGCTTCAAGCAGAGAATGGCAGCAGCAGCTTCCATCTGCAACAGAGAGCCAGGGAAAGGACAGGGACAGAGAATTCAGTGGAAAGACTGCGAGAATTCTGCTCCCAGACATCATTCCTGCTCACAGTGTCCCTTGTAGAAAGGGGACATCATTGCAGGCAGCCTGGACTGAGCATGTGGGGTTGGTTGTCTAGGGAACCTGCTCAGGCTTTTCCATTCTTTCCTTACAAACAGGAAAACTTCTCTGGGCCTGTGTGCAGGCAGAGCCCTGAGGAGAGCAGTTGGCACATGGTGCCTCGGTGTGGGACAGCCAGCTGCAGAGCTGAAGGGAAGAAGCCCCGCTGTGTCACAATGGCTCCTTGGCTTCATGTGCATCACCTGTGTCACCATGGTCTCCTTGATTCCATGAGGCCCCACTGGGTCACAATGGCTCCTTGGATTCATGTGCATCACCTGTGTCACAATGGTCTCCTTGATTCCATGAGGCCCCACTGGGTCACAATGGCTCCTTGGCTTCATGTGCATCACCTGTGTCACCATGGTCTCCTTGATTCCATGAGGCCCCACTGGGTCACAATGGCTCCTTGACTTCATGTGCATCACCTGTGTCACCATGGTCTCCTTGATTCCATGAGGCCCCGCTGTGTCACAATGGCTCCTTGACTTCATGTGCATCACCTGTGTCACCATGGTCTCCTTGATTCCATGAGGCCCCGCTGTGTCACAATGGCTCCTTGGCTTCATGTGCATCACCTGTGTCACCATGGTCTCCTTGATTCCATGAGGCCCCACTGGGTCACAATGGCTCCTTGGCTTCATGTGCATCACCTGTGTCACAATGGTCTCCTTGATTCCATGAGGCCCCACTGTGTCACAATGGCTCCTTGGCTTCATGTGCATCACCTGTGTCACAATGTTCTCCTTGATTAAATGAGGCCCCACTGGGTCACAATGGCTCCTTGGCTTCATGTGAATCACCTGTGTCACCATGGTCTCCTTGATTCCATGAGGCCCCACTGGGTCACAATGGCTCCTTGGCTTCATGTGCATCACCTGTGTCACCATGGTCTCCTTGATTCCATGAGGCCCCACTGTGTCACAATGGCTCCTTGGCTTCATGTGCATCACCTGTGTCACCATGGTCTCCTTGATTCCATGAGGCCCCACTGTGTCACAATGGCTCCTTGGCTTCATGTGCATCACCTGTGTCACCATGGTCTCCTTGATTCCATGAGGCCCCACTGGGTCACAATGGCTCCGTGGCTTCCATGTGGCCCCACTGTGTCACAATGATCTCCTTGCTTCCATAGGTTTTCTATTGTAACAATGGACTCCTTGGTTCTGTGAGCTACCCTGCTTTTTGCAGTGGTGTCTTTGGTTCCAACAAGGCCCTGCTGTGTCTCATGAGGAACACATTTCCATGTGGTTCCGTGATTCGCCACGGTGTCCCCATGGAGCCTTGTTTCTAGGAGGTTCTGTAGTGTCACAATTGTCTCCTTGATGCCATGAGCCCCTGCAGTGTCACAATGGCTCCTTGCTTCCATTAGGAACACAAAAGCATTGCATCAACACTGAGCAACAGCTGCTGAACACACCTGGGAGCATCTGCTTGCATCAAACGAGGGCTTCAAGCAGAGAATGGCAGCAGCAGCTTCCATCTGCAACAGAGAGCCAGGGAAAGGACAGGGACAGAGAATTCCGTGGAAAGACTGCGAGAATTCTGCTCCCAGACATCATTCCTGCTCACAGTGTCCCTTGTAGAAAGGGGACATCATTGCAGGCAGCCTGGACTGAGCATGTGGGTTTGGTTGTCTAGGGAACCTGCTCAGGCTTTTCCATTCTTTCCTTACAAACAGGAAAACTTCTCCTGGGCCTGTGTGCAGGCAGAGCCCTGAGGAGAGCAGTTGGCACATGGTGCTGTGGGCTGGGACAGCCAGCTGCAGAGGTGAAGGGAAGAAGCCCCGCTGTGTCACAATGGCTCCTTGGCTTCATGTGCATCACCTGTGTCACCATGGTCTCCTTGATTCCATGAGGCCCCACTGGGTCACAATGGCTCCTTGGCTTCATGTGCATCACCTGTGTCACCATGGTCTCCTTGATTCCATGAGGCCCCACTGGGTCACAATGGCTCCTGGGCTTCCATGTGGCCCCACTGTGTCACAATGGCCCCATGCTTCCATAGGTTTTCTATTGTAACAATGGACTCCTTGGTTCTGTGAGCTACCCTGCTTTTTGCACTGGTGTCTTTGGTTCCAACAAGGCCCTGCTGTGTCTCATGAGGAACACATTTCCATGTGGTTCCATGATTCCCCACAGTGTCACCATGGAGCCTTGTTTCTAGGAGGTTCTGTACTGTCACAATTGTCTCCTTGATGCCATGAGCCCCTGCAGTGTCACAATGGCTCCTTGCTTCCATGAGGAACACAAAAGCTTTGCATCAACACTGAGCAACAGCTGCGGAACACACCTGGGAGCATCTGCTTGCATCAAACGAGGGCTTCAAGCTGAGAATGGCAGCAGCAGCTTCCATCTGCAACAGAGAGCCAGGCAAAGGACAGGGACAGAGAATTCAGTGGAAAGACGGCGAGAATTCTGCTCCCAGAGATCATTCCTGCTCACAGTGTCCCTTGTAGAAAGGGGACATCATTGCAGGCAGCCTGGACTGAGCATGTGGGTTTGGTTGTCTAGGGAACCTGCTCAGGCTTTTTCATTCTTTCCTTACAAACAGGAAAACTTCTCTGGGCCTGTGTACAGGCAGAGCCCTGAGGAGAGTACTTGGCACATGGTGCCTCGGTGTGGGACAGCCAGCTGCAGAGCGGAAGGGAAGAAGCCCCGCTGTGTCACAATGGCTCCTTGGCTTCATGTGCATCACCTGTGTCACCATGCTGTCCTTGATTCCATGAGGCCCCGCTGTGTCACAATGGCTCCTTGGCTTCATGTGCATCACCTGTGTCACCATGGTCTCCTTGATTCCATGAGGCCCCACTGGGTCACAATGGCTCCTTGGCTTCATGTGCATCACCTGCCTGACAATGGTCTCCTTGATTCCATGAGGCCCCACTGGGTCACAATGGCTCCTTGGCTTCATGTGAATCACCTGTGTCAGCATGGTCTCCTTGATTCCATGAGGCCCCACTGGGTCACAATGGCTCCTTGGCTTCATGTGCATCACCTGTGTCACCATGGTCTCCTTGATTAAATGAGGCCCCACTGGGTCACAATGGCTCCTTGGCTTCATGTGCATCACCTGTGTCACAATGGTCTCCTTGATTCCATGAGCCCCCACTGTGTCACAATGGCTCCTTGGCTTCATGTGAATCACCTGTGTCACCATGGTCTCCTTGATTCCATGAGGCCCCGCTGTGTCACAATGGCTCCTTGGCTTCATGTGCATCACCTGTGTCACCATGGTCTCCTTGATTCCATGAGGCCCCGCTGTGTCACAATGGCTCCTTGGCTTCATGTGCATCACCTGTGTCACCATGGTCTCCTTGATTCCATGAGGCCCCACTGGGTCACAATGGCTCCTTGGCTTCATGTGCATCACCTGTGTCACCATGGTCTCCTTGATTCCATGAGGCCCCACTGGGTCACAATGGCTCCGTGGCTTCCATGTGGCCCCACTGTGTCACAATGGTCTCCTTGCTTCCATAGGTTTTCTATTGTAACAATGGACTCCTTGGTTCTGTGAGCTACCCTGCTTTTTGCACTGGTGTCTTTGGTTCCAACAAGGCCCTGCTGTGTCTCATGAGGAACACATTTCCATGTGGTTCCGTGATTCGCCACGGTGTCACCATGGAGCCTTGTTTCTAGGAGGTTCTGTACTGTCACAATTGTCTCCTTGATGCCATGAGCCCCTGCAGTGTCACAATGGCTCCTTGCTTCCATGAGGAACACAAAAGCTTTGCATCAACACTGAGCAACAGCTGCTGAACACACCTAGGAGCATCTGCTTGCATCAAACGAGGGCTTCAAGCAGAGAATGGCAGCAGCAGCTTCCATCTGCAACAGAGAGCCAGGGAAAGGACAGGGACAGAGAATTCAGTGGAAAGACTGCGAGAATTCTGCTCCCAGACATCATTCCTGCTCACAGTGTCCCTTGTAGAAAGGGGACATCATTGCAGGCAGCCTGGACTGAGCATGTGGGGTTGGTTGTCTAGGGAACCTGCTCAGGCTTTTCCATTCTTTCCTTACAAACAGGAAAACTTCTCTGGGCCTGTGTGCAGGCAGAGCCCTGAGGAGAGCACTTGGCACATGGTGCCTCGGTGTGGGACAGCCAGCTGCAGAGCTGAAGGGAAGAAGCCCCGCTGTGTCACAATGGCTCCTTGGCTTCATGTGCATCACCTGTGTCACCATGGTCTCCTTGATTCCATGAGGCCCCACTGGGTCACAATGGCTCCTTGGATTCATGTGCATCACCTGTGTCACAATGGTCTCCTTGATTCCATGAGGCCCCACTGGGTCACAATGGCTCCTTGGCTTCATGTGCATCACCTGTGTCACCATGGTCTCCTTGATTCCATGAGGCCCCACTGGGTCACAATGGCTCCTTGACTTCATGTGCATCACCTGTGTCACCATGGTCTCCTTGATTCCATGAGGCCCCGCTGTGTCACAATGGCTCCTTGACTTCATGTGCATCACCTGTGTCACCATGGTCTCCTTGATTCCATGAGGCCCCGCTGTGTCACAATGGCTCCTTGGCTTCATGTGCATCACCTGTGTCACCATGGTCTCCTTGATTCCATGAGGCCCCACTGGGTCACAATGGCTCCTTGGCTTCATGTGCATCACCTGTGTCACAATGGTCTCCTTGATTCCATGAGGCCCCACTGTGTCACAATGGCTCCTTGGCTTCATGTGCATCACCTGTGTCACAATGTTCTCCTTGATTAAATGAGGCCCCACTGGGTCACAATGGCTCCTTGGCTTCATGTGAATCACCTGTGTCACCATGGTCTCCTTGATTCCATGAGGCCCCACTGGGTCACAATGGCTCCTTGGCTTCATGTGCATCACCTGTGTCACCATGGTCTCCTTGATTCCATGAGGCCCCACTGTGTCACAATGGCTCCGTGGCTTCCATGTGGCCCCACTGTGTCACAATGATCTCCTTGCTTCCATAGGTTTTCTATTGTAACAATGGACTCCTTGGTTCTGTGAGCTACCCTGCTTTTTGCAGTGGTGTCTTTGGTTCCAACAAGGCCCTGCTGTGTCTCATGAGGAACACATTTCCATGTGGTTCCGTGATTCGCCACGGTGTCCCCATGGAGCCTTGTTTCTAGGAGGTTCTGTAGTGTCACAATTGTCTCCTTGATGCCATGAGCCCCTGCAGTGTCACAATGGCTCCTTGCTTCCATGAGGAACACAAAAGCTTTGCATCAACACTGAGCAACAGCTGCTGAACACACCTGGGAGCATCTGCTTGCATCAAACGAGGGCTTCAAGCTGAGAATGGCAGCAGCAGCTTCCATCTGCAACAGAGAGCCAGGGAAAGGACAGGGACAGAGAATTCCGTGGAAAGATTGCGAGAATTCTGCTCCCAGAGATCATTCCTGCTCACAGTGTCCCTTGTAGAAAGGGGACATCATTGCAGGCAGCCTGGACTGAGCATGTGGGTTTGGTTGTCTAGGGAACCTGCTCAGGCTTTTCCATTCTTTCCTTACAAACAGGAAAACTTCTCCTGGGCCTGTGTGCAGGCAGAGCCCTGAGGAGAGCAGTTGGCACATGGTGCTGTGGGCTGGGACAGCCAGCTGCAGAGGTGAAGGGAAGAAGCCCCGCTGTGTCACAATGGCTCCTTGGCTTCATGTGCATCACCTGTGTCACCATGGTCTCCTTGATTCCATGAGGCCCCACTGGGTCACAATGGCTCCTTGGCTTCATGTGCATCACCTGTGTCACCATGGTCTCCTTGATTCCATGAGGCCCCACTGGGTCACAATGGCTCCTGGGCTTCCATGTGGCCCCACTGTGTCACAATGGCCCCATGCTTCCATAGGTTTTCTATTGTAACAATGGACTCCTTGGTTCTGTGAGCTACCCTGCTTTTTGCACTGGTGTCTTTGGTTCCAACAAGGCCCTGCTGTGTCTCATGAGGAACACATTTCCATGTGGTTCCATGATTCCCCACAGTGTCACCATGGAGCCTTGTTTCTAGGAGGTTCTGTACTGTCACAATTGTCTCCTTGATGCCATGAGCCCCTGCAGTGTCACAATGGCTCCTTGCTTCCATGAGGAACACAAAAGCTTTGCATCAACACTGAGCAACAGCTGCGGAACACACCTGGGAGCATCTGCTTGCATCAAACGAGGGCTTCAAGCTGAGAATGGCAGCAGCAGCTTCCATCTGCAACAGAGAGCCAGGCAAAGGACAGGGACAGAGAATTCCGTGGAAAGACTGCGAGAATTCTGCTCCCAGACATCATTGCTGCTCACAGTGTCCCTTGTAGAAAGGGGACATCATTGCAGGCAGCCTGGACTGAGGATGTGGGTTTGGTTGTCTAGGGAACCTGCTCAGGCTTTTTCATTCTTTCCTTACAAACAGGAAAACTTCTCTGGGCCTGTGTACAGGCAGAGCCCTGAGGAGAGTACTTGGCACATGGTGCCTCGGTGTGGGACAGCCAGCTGCAGAGCTGAAGGGAAGAAGCCCCGCTGTGTCACAATGGCTCCTTGGCTTCATGTGCATCACCTGTGTCACCATGCTGTACTTGATTCCATGAGGCCCCGCTGTGTCACAATGGCTCCTTGGCTTCATGTGCATCACCTGTGTCACCATGGTCTCCTTGATTCCATGATGCCCCTCTGGGTCACAATGGCTCCGTGGCTTCCATGTGGCCCCACTGTGTCACAATGGTCTCCTTGCTTCCATAGGTTTTCTATTGTAGCAATGGACTCCTTGGTTCTGTGAGCTACCCTGCTTTTTGCAGAGGTGTCTTTGGTTCCAACAATGCCCTGCTGCGTCTCATGAGGAACACATTTCCATGTGGTTCCATGATTCCACACGGTGTCATCATGGAGCCTTGTTTCTAGGAGGTTCTGTACTGTCACAATTGTCTCCATGATGCCATGAGCCCCTGCAGTGTCACAATGGCTCCTTGCTTCCATGAGGAACACAAAAGCTTTGCATCAACACTGAGCAACAGCTGCTGAACACACCTGGGAGCATCTGCTTGCATCAAACGAGGGCTTCAAGCAGAGAATGGCAGCAGCAGCTTCCATCTGCAACAGAGAGCCAGGGAAAGGACAGGGACAGAGAATTCCATGGAAAGACTGCGAGAATTCTGCTCCCAGAGATCATTCCTGCTCACAGTGTCCCTTGTAGAAAGGGGACATCATTGCAGGCAGCCTGGACTGAGCATGTGGGGTTGGTTGTCTAGGGAACCTGCTCAGGCTTTTTCATTCTTTCCTTACAAACAGGAAAACTTCTCTGGGCCTGTGTGCAGGCAGAGCCCTGAGGAGAGCACTTGGCACATGGTGCTGTGGGTTGGGACAGCCAGCTGCAGAGGTGAAGGGAAGAAGCCCCGCTGTGTCACAATGGCTCCTTGGCTTCATGTGCATCACCTGTGTCACCATGGTCTCCTTGATTCCATGAGGCCCCCCTGTGTCACAATGGCTCCTTGGCTTCATGTGCATCACCTGTGTCACCATGGTCTCCTTGATTCCATGAGGCCCCACTGTGTCACAATGGCTCCTTGGCTTCATGTGCATCACCTGTGTCACAATGGTCTCCTTGATTCCATGAGGCCCCACTGTGTCACAATGGCTCCTTGGCTTCATGTGCATCACCTGTGTCACCATGGTCTCCTTGATTAAATGAGGCCCCACTGGGTCACAATGGCTCCTTGGCTTCATGTGCATCACCTGCCTGACAATGGTCTCCTTGATTCCATGAGGCCCCACTGGGTCACAATGGCTCCTTGGCTTCATGTGCATCACCTGTGTCACCATGGTCTCCTTGATTCCATGAGGCCCCACTGGGTCACAATGGCTCCTTGGCTTCATGTGCATCACCTGTGTCACCATGGTCTCCTTGATTCCATGAGGCCCCGCTGTGTCACAATGGCTCCTTGGCTTCATGTGCATCACCTGTGTCACAATGGTCTCCTTGATTAAATGAGGCCCCACTGTGTCACAATGGCTCCTTGGCTTCATGTGAATCACCTGTGTCACCATGGTCTCGTTGATTCCATGAGGCCCCACTGGGTCACAATGGCTCCTTGGCTTCATGTGCATCACCTGTGTCACCATGGTCTCCTTGATTCCATGAGGCCCCACTGTGTCACAATGGCTCCTTGGCTTCATGTGCATCACCTGCCTGACAATGGTCTCCTTGATTCCATGAGGCCCCACTGGGTCACAATGGCTCCTTGGCTTCATGTGCATCACCTGTGTCACCATGGTCTCCTTGATTCCATGAGGCCCCACTGGGTCACAATGGCTCCGTGGCTTCCATGTGGCCCCACTGTGTCACAATGATCTCCTTGCTTCCATAGGTTTTCTATTGTAACAATGGACTCCTTGGTTCTGTGAGCTACCCTGCTTTTTGCAGTGGTGTCTTTGGTTCCAACAAGGCCCTGCTGTGTCTCATGAGGAACACATTTCCATGTGGTTCCGTGATTCGCCACGGTGTCCCCATGGAGCCTTGTTTCTAGGAGGTTCTGTAGTGTCACAATTGTCTCCTTGATGCCATGAGCCCCTGCAGTGTCACAATGGCTCCTTGCTTCCATGAGGAACACAAAAGCTTTGCATCAACACTGAGCAACAGCTGCTGAACACACCTGGGAGCATCTGCTTGCATCAAACGAGGGCTTCAAGCAGAGAATGGCAGCAGCAGCTTCCATCTGCAACAGAGAGCCAGGGAAAGGACAGGGACAGAGAATTCCGTGGAAAGACTGCGAGAATTCTGCTCCCAGAGATCATTCCTGCTCACAGTGTCCCTTGTAGAAAGGGGACATCATTGCAGGTAGCCTGGACTGAGCATGTGGGTTTGGTTGTCTAGGGAACCTGCTCAGGCTTTTCCATTCTTTCCTTACAAACAGGAAAACTTCTCCTGGGCCTGTGTGCAGGCAGAGCCCTGAGGAGGGCAGTTGGCACATGGTGCTGTGGGCTGGGACAGCCAGCTGCAGAGGTGAAGGGAAGAAGCCCCGCTGTGTCACAATGGCTCCTTGGCTTCATGTGCATCACCTGTGTCACCATGGTCTCCTTGATTCCATGAGGCCCCACTGGGTCACAATGGCTCCTTGGCTTCATGTGCATCACCTGTGTCACCATGGTCTCCTTGATTCCATGAGGCCCCACTGGGTCACAATGGCTCCTGGGCTTCCATGTGGCCCCACTGTGTCACAATGGCCCCATGCTTCCATAGGTTTTCTATTGTAACAATGGACTCCTTGGTTCTGTGAGCTACCCTGCTTTTTGCACTGGTGTCTTTGGTTCCAACAAGGCCCTGCTGTGTCTCATGAGGAACACATTTCCATGTGGTTCCATGATTCCCCACAGTGTCACCATGGAGCCTTGTTTCTAGGAGGTTCTGTACTGTCACAATTGTCTCCTTGATGCCATGAGCCCCTGCAGTGTCACAATGGCTCCTTGCTTCCATGAGGAACACAAAAGCTTTGCATCAACACTGAGCAACAGCTGCGGAACACACCTGGGAGCATCTGCTTGCATCAAACGAGGGCTTCAAGCTGAGAATGGCAGCAGCAGCTTCCATCTGCAACAGAGAGCCAGGCAAAGGACAGGGACAGAGAATTCAGTGGAAAGACGGCGAGAATTCTGCTCCCAGAGATCATTCCTGCTCACAGTGTCCCTTGTAGAAAGGGGACATCATTGCAGGCAGCCTGGACTGAGCATGTGGGTTTGGTTGTCTAGGGAACCTGCTCAGGCTTTTTCATTCTTTCCTTACAAACAGGAAAACTTCTCTGGGCCTGTGTACAGGCAGAGCCCTGAGGAGAGTACTTGGCACATGGTGCCTCGGTGTGGGACAGCCAGCTGCAGAGCGGAAGGGAAGAAGCCCCGCTGTGTCACAATGGCTCCTTGGCTTCATGTGCATCACCTGTGTCACCATGCTGTCCTTGATTCCATGAGGCCCCGCTGTGTCACAATGGCTCCTTGGCTTCATGTGCATCACCTGTGTCACCATGGTCTCCTTGATTCCATGAGGCCCCACTGGGTCACAATGGCTCCTTGGCTTCATGTGCATCACCTGCCTGACAATGGTCTCCTTGATTCCATGAGGCCCCACTGGGTCACAATGGCTCCTTGGCTTCATGTGAATCACCTGTGTCAGCATGGTCTCCTTGATTCCATGAGGCCCCACTGGGTCACAATGGCTCCTTGGCTTCATGTGCATCACCTGTGTCACCATGGTCTCCTTGATTAAATGAGGCCCCACTGGGTCACAATGGCTCCTTGGCTTCATGTGCATCACCTGTGTCACAATGGTCTCCTTGATTCCATGAGCCCCCACTGTGTCACAATGGCTCCTTGGCTTCATGTGCATCACCTGTGTCACAATGGTCTCCTTGATTCCATGAGGCCCCACTGGGTCACAATGGCTCCTTGGCTTCCATGTGGCCCCACTGTGTCACAATGGCCCCTTGCTTCCATAGGTTTTCTATTGTAACAATGGACTCCTTGGTTCTGTGAGCTACCCTGCTTTTTGCAGAGGTGTCTTTGGTTCCAACAAGGCCCTGCTGTGTCTCATGAGGAACACATTTCCATGTGGTTCCATGATTCGCCACGGTGTCACCATGGAGTCTTGTTTCTAGGAGGTTCTGTAGTGTCACAATTGTCTCCTTGATGCCATGAGCCCCTGCAGTGTCACAATGGCTCCTTGCTTCCATGAGGAACACAAAAGCTTTGCATCAACACTGAGCAACAGCTGCTGAACGCACCTGGGAGCATCTGCTTGCATCAAACGAGGGCTTCAAGCTGAGAAAGGCACCAGCAGCTTCCATCTGCAACAGAGAGCCAGGGAAAGGACAAGGACAGAGAATTCCGTGGAAAGACTGCGAGAATTCTGCTCCCAGACATCATTCCTGCTCACAGTGTCCCTTGTAGAAAGGGGACATCATTGCAGGCAGCCTGGACTGAGCATGTGGGTTTGGTTGTCTAGGGAACCTGCTCAGGCTTTTCCATTCTTTCCTTACAAACAGGAAAACTTCTCTGGGCCTGTGTGCAAGCAGAGCCCTGAGGAAAGCACTTGGCACATGGTGCTGTGGGTTGGGACAGCCAGCTGCAGAGCTGAAGGGAAGAAGCCCCGCTGTGTCACAATGGCTCCTTGGCTTCATGTGCATCACCTGTGTCACCATGGTCTCCTTGATTCCATGAGGCCCCCCTGTGTCACAATGGCTCCTTGGCTTCATGTGCATCACCTGTGTCACCATGGTCTCCTTGATTCCATGAGGCCCCACTGTGTCACAATGGCTCCTTGGCTTCATGTGCATCACCTGTGTCACCATGGTCTCCTTGATTCCATGAGGCCCCACTGGGTCACAATGGCTCCTTGGCTTCATGTGCATCACCTGTGTCACAATGGTCTCCTTGATTAAATGAGGCCCCACTGGGTCACAATGGCTCCTTGGCTTCATGTGAATCACCTGTGTCACCATGGTCTCGTTGATTCCATGAGGCCCCACTGGGTCACAATGGCTCCTTGGCTTCATGTGCATCACCTGTGTCACCATGGTCTCCTTGATTCCATGAGGCCCCACTGTGTCACAATGGCTCCTTGGCTTCATGTGCATCACCTGTGTCACCATGGTCTCCTTGATTCCATGAGGCCCCACGGGGTCACAATGGCTCCTTGACTTCATGTGCATCACCTGTGTCAGCATGGTCTCCTTGATTCCATGAGGCCCCACTGGGTCACAATGGCTCCTTGGCTTCATGTGCATCACCTGTGTCACAATGGTCTCCTTGATTCCATGAAGAACACAAAAGCTTTGCATCAACACTGTGCAACAGCTGCTGAACACACCTGGGAGCATCTGCTTGCATCAAACGAGGGCTTCAAGCTGAGAATGGCAGCAGCAGCTTCCATCTGCAACAGAGAGCCAGGCAAAGGACAGGGACAGAGAATTCCGTGGAAAGACTGCGAGAATTCTGCTCCCAGACATCATTGCTGCTCACAGTGTCCCTTGTAGAAAGGGGACATCATTGCAGGCAGCCTGGACTGAGCATGTGGGTTTGGTTGTCTAGGGAACCTGCTCAGGCTTTTTCATTCTTTCCTTACAAACAGGAAAACTTCTCTGGGCCTGTGTGCAGGCAGAGCCCTGAGGAGAGTACTCGGCACATGGTGCCTCGGTGTGGGACAGCCAGCTGCAGAGCTGAAGGGAAGAAGCCCCGCTGGGTCACAATGGCTCCTTGGCTTCATGTGCATCACCTGTGTCACCATGGTCTCCTTGATTCCATGAGGCCCCACTGGGTCACAATGGCTCCTTGGCTTCATGTGCATCACCTGTGTCACCATGGTCTCCTTGATTCCATGAGGCCCCACTGGGTCACAATGGCTCCGTGGCTTCCATGTGGCCCCACTGTGTCACAATGGCCTCCTTGCTTCCATAGGTTTTCTACTGTAGCAATGGACTCCTTGGTTCTGTGAGCTACCCTGCTTTTTGCAGAGGTGTCTTTGGTTCCAACAAGGCCCTGTTGTGTCTCATGAGGAACACATTTCCATGTGGTTCCATGATTCGCCACGGTGTCATCATGGAGCCTTTTTTCTAGGAGGTTCTGTACTGTCACAATTGTCTCCATGATGCCATGAGCCCCTGCAGTGTCACAATGGCTCCTTGCTTCCATGAGGAACACAAAAGCTTTGCATCAACACTGAGCAACAGCTGCTGAACGCACCTGGGAGCATCTGCTTGCATCAAACGAGGGCTTCAAGCTGAGAAAGGCACCAGCAGCTTCCATCTGCAACAGAGAGCCAGGGAAAGGACAGGGACAGAGAATTCCGTGGAAAGACGGTGAGAATTCTGCTCCCAGAGATCATTCCTGCTCACAGTGTCCCTTGTAGAAAGGGGACATCATTGCAGGCAGCCTGGACTGAGCATGTGGGTTTGGTTGTCTAGGGAACCTGCTCAGGCTTTTTCATTCTTTCCTTACAAACAGGAAAACTTCTCTGGGCCTGTGTGCAGGCAGAGCCTGTAGGAGAGCACTTGGCACATGGTGCCTCGGTGTGGGACAGCCAGCTGCAGAGCTGAAGGGAAGAAGCCCCGCTGTGTCACAATGGCTCCTTGGCTTCATGTGCATCACCTGTGTCACCATGGTCTCCTTGATTCCATGATGCCCCACTGGGTCACAATGGCTCCTTGGCTTCATGTGCATCACCTGTGTCACCATGGTCTCCTTGATTCCATGAGGCCCCACTGTGTCACAATGGCTCCTTGGCTTCATGTGCATCACCTGTGTCACCATGGTCTCCTTGATTCCATGAGGCCCCACTGGGTCACAATGGCTCCTTGACTTCATGTGCATCACCTGTGTCACAATGGTCTCCTTGATTAAATGAGGCCCCACTGTGTCACAATGACTCCTTGGCTTCATGTGAATCACCTGTGTCACCATGGTCTCGTTGATTCCATGAGGCCCCACTGGGTCACAATGGCTCCTTGGCTTCATGTGCATCACCTGTGTCACCATGGTCTCCTTGATTCCATGAGGCCCCACTGTGTCACAATGGCTCCTTGGCTTCATGTGCATCACCTGTGTCACCATGGTCTCCTTGATTCCATGAGGCCCCACTGTGTCACAATGGCTCCTTGGCTTCATGTGCATCACCTGTGTCACCATGGTCTCCTTGATTCCATGAGGCCCCACTGGGTCACAATGGCTCCGTGGCTTCCATGTGGCCCCACTGTGTCACAATGATCTCCTTGCTTCCATAGGTTTTCTATTGTAACAATGGACTCCTTGGTTCTGTGAGCTACCCTGCTTTTTGCAGTGGTGTCTTTGGTTCCAACAAGGCCCTGCTGTGTCTCATGAGGAACACATTTCCATGTGGTTCCGTGATTCCCCACGGTGTCACCATGGAGCCTTGTTTCTAGGAGGTTCTGTAGTGTCACAATTGTCTCCTTGATGCCATGAGCCCCTGCAGTGTCACAATGGCTCCTTGCTTCCATGAGGAACACAAAAGCTTTGCATCAACACTGAGCAACAGCTGCTGAACACACCTGGGAGCATCTGCTTGCATCAAACGAGGGCTTCAAGCAGAGAATGGCAGCAGCAGCTTCCATCTGCAACAGAGAGCCAGGGAAAGGACAGGGACAGAGAATTCCGTGGAAAGACTGCGAGAATTCTGCTCCCAGAGATCATTCCTGCTCACAGTGTCCCTTGTAGAAAGGGGACATCATTGCAGGCAGCCTGGACTGAGCATGTGGGTTTGGTTGTCTAGGGAACCTGCTCAGGCTTTTCCATTCTTTCCTTACAAACAGGAAAACTTCTCTGGGCCTGTGTGCAGGCAGAGCCCTGAGGAGAGCAGTTGGCACATGGTGCCTCGGTGTGGGACAGCCAGCTGCAGAGCTGAAGGGAAGAAGCCCCGCTGGGTCACAATGGCTCCTTGGCTTCATGTGCATCACCTGTGTCACCATGGTCTCCTTGATTCCATGAGGCCCCACTGGGTCACAATGGCTCCTTGGATTCATGTGCATCACCTGTGTCACAATGGTCTCCTTGATTCCATGAGGCCCCACTGTGTCACAATGGCTCCTTGGCTTCATGTGCATCACCTGTGTCACAATGGTCTCCTTGATTCCATGAGGCCCCACTGGGTCACAATGGCTCCTTGGCTTCCATGTGGCCCCACTGTGTCACAATGGCCCCTTGCTTCCATAGGTTTTCTATTGTAACAATGGACTCCTTGGTTCTGTGAGCTACCCTGCTTTTTGCAGAGGTGTCTTTGGTTCCAACAAGGCCCTGCTGTGTCTCATGAGGAACACATTTCCATGTGGTTCCATGATTCGCCACGGTGTCACCATGGAGTCTTGTTTCTAGGAGGTTCTGTAGTGTCACAATTGTCTCCTTGATGCCATGAGCCCCTGCAGTGTCACAATGGCTCCTTGCTTCCATGAGGAACACAAAAGCTTTGCATCAACACTGAGCAACAGCTGCTGAACGCACCTGGGAGCATCTGCTTGCATCAAACGAGGGCTTCAAGCTGAGAAAGGCACCAGCAGCTTCCATCTGCAACAGAGAGCCAGGGAAAGGACAAGGACAGAGAATTCCGTGGAAAGACTGCGAGAATTCTGCTCCCAGACATCATTCCTGCTCACAGTGTCCCTTGTAGAAAGGGGACATCATTGCAGGCAGCCTGGACTGAGCATGTGGGTTTGGTTGTCTAGGGAACCTGCTCAGGCTTTTCCATTCTTTCCTTACAAACAGGAAAACTTCTCTGGGCCTGTGTGCAAGCAGAGCCCTGAGGAAAGCACTTGGCACATGGTGCTGTGGGTTGGGACAGCCAGCTGCAGAGCTGAAGGGAAGAAGCCCCGCTGTGTCACAATGGCTCCTTGGCTTCATGTGCATCACCTGTGTCACCATGGTCTCCTTGATTCCATGAGGCCCCCCTGTGTCACAATGGCTCCTTGGCTTCATGTGCATCACCTGTGTCACCATGGTCTCCTTGATTCCATGAGGCCCCACTGTGTCACAATGGCTCCTTGGCTTCATGTGCATCACCTGTGTCACCATGGTCTCCTTGATTCCATGAGGCCCCACTGGGTCACAATGGCTCCTTGGCTTCATGTGCATCACCTGTGTCACAATGGTCTCCTTGATTAAATGAGGCCCCACTGGGTCACAATGGCTCCTTGGCTTCATGTGAATCACCTGTGTCACCATGGTCTCGTTGATTCCATGAGGCCCCACTGGGTCACAATGGCTCCTTGGCTTCATGTGCATCACCTGTGTCACCATGGTCTCCTTGATTCCATGAGGCCCCACTGTGTCACAATGGCTCCTTGGCTTCATGTGCATCACCTGTGTCACCATGGTCTCCTTGATTCCATGAGGCCCCACGGGGTCACAATGGCTCCTTGACTTCATGTGCATCACCTGTGTCACCATGGTCTCCTTGATTCCATGAGGCCCCACTGGGTCACAATGGCTCCTTGGCTTCATGTGCATCACCTGTGTCACAATGGTCTCCTTGATTCCATGAAGAACACAAAAGCTTTGCATCAACACTGTGCAACAGCTGCTGAACACACCTGGGAGCATCTGCTTGCATCAAACGAGGGCTTCAAGCTGAGAATGGCAGCAGCAGCTTCCATCTGCAACAGAGAGCCAGGCAAAGGACAGGGACAGAGAATTCCGTGGAAAGACTGCGAGAATTCTGCTCCCAGACATCATTGCTGCTCACAGTGTCCCTTGTAGAAAGGGGACATCATTGCAGGCAGCCTGGACTGAGCATGTGGGTTTGGTTGTCTAGGGAACCTGCTCAGGCTTTTTCATTCTTTCCTTACAAACAGGAAAACTTCTCTGGGCCTGTGTGCAGGCAGAGCCCTGAGGAGAGTACTCGGCACATGGTGCCTCGGTGTGGGACAGCCAGCTGCAGAGCTGAAGGGAAGAAGCCCCGCTGGGTCACAATGGCTCCTTGGCTTCATGTGCATCACCTGTGTCACCATGGTCTCCTTGATTCCATGAGGCCCCACTGGGTCACAATGGCTCCTTGGCTTCATGTGCATCACCTGTGTCACCATGGTCTCCTTGATTCCATGAGGCCCCACTGGGTCACAATGGCTCCGTGGCTTCCATGTGGCCCCACTGTGTCACAATGGCCTCCTTGCTTCCATAGGTTTTCTACTGTAGCAATGGACTCCTTGGTTCTGTGAGCTACCCTGCTTTTTGCAGAGGTGTCTTTGGTTCCAACAAGGCCCTGTTGTGTCTCATGAGGAACACATTTCCATGTGGTTCCATGATTCGCCACGGTGTCATCATGGAGCCTTTTTTCTAGGAGGTTCTGTACTGTCACAATTGTCTCCATGATGCCATGAGCCCCTGCAGTGTCACAATGGCTCCTTGCTTCCATGAGGAACACAAAAGCTTTGCATCAACACTGAGCAACAGCTGCTGAACGCACCTGGGAGCATCTGCTTGCATCAAACGAGGGCTTCAAGCTGAGAAAGGCACCAGCAGCTTCCATCTGCAACAGAGAGCCAGGCAAAGGACAGGGACAGAGAATTCCGTGGAAAGACTGCGAGAATTCTGCTCCCAGACATCATTCCTGCTCACAGTGTCCCTTGTAGAAAGGGGACATCATTGCAGGCAGCCTGGACTGAGCATGTGGGTTTGGTTGTCTAGGGAACCTGCTCAGGCTTTTTCATTCTTTCCTTACAAACAGGAAAACTTCTCTGGGCCTGTGTGCAGGCAGAGCCTGTAGGAGAGCACTTGGCACATGGTGCCTCGGTGTGGGACAGCCAGCTGCAGAGCTGAAGGGAAGAAGCCCCGCTGTGTCACAATGGCTCCTTGGCTTCATGTGCATCACCTGTGTCACCATGGTCTCCTTGATTCCATGAGGCCCCACTGGGTCACAATGGCTCCTTGGCTTCATGTGCATCACCTGTGTCAGCATGGTCTCCTTGATTCCATGAGGCCCCACTGGGTCACAATGGCTCCTTGGCTTCATGTGCATCACCTGTGTCACCATGGTCTCCTTGATTAAATGAGGCCCCACTGGGTCACAATGGCTCCTTGGCTTCATGTGCATCACCTGTGTCACAATGGTCTCCTTGATTCCATGAGCCCCCACTGTGTCACAATGGCTCCTTGGCTTCATGTGAATCACCTGTGTCACCATGGTCTCCTTGATTCCATGAGGCCCCACTGGGTCACAATGGCTCCTTGGCTTCATGTGCATCACCTGTGTCACCATGGTCTCCTTGATTCCATGAGGCCCCACTGTGTCACAATGGCTCCTTGGCTTCATGTGCATCACCTGTGTCACCATGGTCTCCTTGATTCCATGAGGCCCCACTGGGTCACAATGGCTCCTTGGCTTCATGTGCATCACCTGTGTCACAATGGTCTCCTTGATTCCATGAGGCCCCACTGGGTCACAATGGCTCCTTGGCTTCCATGTGGCCCCACTGTGTCACAATGGCCCCTTGCTTCCATAGGTTTTCTATTGTAACAATGGACTCCTTGGTTCTGTGAGCTACCCTGCTTTTTGCAGAGGTGTCTTTGGTTCCAACAAAGCCCTGCTGTGTCTCATGAGGAACACATTTCCATGTGGTTCCATGATTCCCCACGGTGTCACCATGGAGTCTTGTTTCTAGGAGGTTCTGTAGTGTCACAATTGTCTCCTTGATGCCATGAGCCCCTGCAGTGTCACAATGGCTCCTTGCTTCCATGAGGAACACAAAAGCTTTGCATCAACACTGAGCAACAGCTGCTGAACGCACCTGCGAGCATCTGCTTGCATCAAACGAGGGCTTCAAGCTGAGAAAGGCACCAGCAGCTTCCATCTGCAACAGAGAGCCAGGGAAAGGACAGGGACAGAGAATTCCGTGGAAAGACTGCGAGAATTCTGCTCCCAGACATCATTCCTGCTCACAGTGTCCCTTGTAGAAAGGGGACATCATTGCAGGCAGCCTGGACTGAGCATGTGGGTTTGGTTGTCTAGGGAACCTGCTCAGGCTTTTCCATTCTTTCCTTACAAACAGGAAAACTTCTCTGGGCCTGTGTGCAGGCAGAGCCCTGAGGAGAGCACTTGGCACATGGTGCTGTGGGTTGGGACAGCCAGCTGCAGAGCTGAAGGGAAGAAGCCCCGCTGTGTCACAATGGCTCCTTGGCTTCATGTGCATCACCTGTGTCACCATGGTCTCCTTGATTCCATGAGGCCCCACTGTGTCACAATGGCTCCTTGGCTTCATGTGCATCACCTGTGTCACCATGGTCTCCTTGATTCCATGAGGCCCCACTGTGTCACAATGGCTCCTTGGCTTCATGTGCATCACCTGTGTCACAATGGTCTCCTTGATTCCATGAGGCCCCACTGGGTCACAATGGCTCCTTGGCTTCATGTGCATCACCTGTGTCACAATGGTCTCCTTGATTAAATGAGGCCCCACTGGGTCACAATGGCTCCTTGGCTTCATGTGAATCACCTGTGTCACCATGGACTCGTTGATTCCATGAGGCCCCACTGGGTCACAATGGCTCCTTGGCTTCATGTGCATCACCTGTGTCACCATGGTCTCCTTGATTCCATGAGGCCCCACTGGGTCACAATGGCTCCTTGGCTTCATGTGCATCACCTGTGTCACCATGGTCTCCTTGATTCCATGAGGCCCCGCTGTGTCACAATGGCTCCTTGGCTTCATGTGCATCACCTGTGTCACAATGGTCTCCTTGATTAAATGAGGCCCCACTGTGTCACAATGGCTCCTTGTCTTCATGTGAATCACCTGTGTCACCATGGTCTCCTTGATTCCATGAGGCCCCACTGGGTCACAATGGCTCCTTGGCTTCATGTGCATCACCTGTGTCACCATGGTCTCCTTGATTCCATGAGGCCCCACTGTGTCACAATGGCTCCTTGGCTTCATGTGCATCACCTGTGTCACCATGGTCTCCTTGATTCCATGAGGCCCCACTGGGTCACAATGGCTCCTTGGCTTCATGTGCATCACCTGTGTCACCATGGTCTCCTTGATTCCATGAGGCCCCACTGGGTCACAATGGCTCCGTGGCTTCCATGTGGCCCCACTGTGTCACAATGATCTCCTTGCTTCCATAGGTTTTCTATTGTAACAATGGACTCCTTGGTTCTGTGAGCTACCCTGCTTTTTGCAGTGGTGTCTTTGGTTCCAACAAGGCCCTGCTGTGTCTCATGAGGAACACATTTCCATGTGGTTCCATGATTCGCCACGGTGTCACCATGGAGTCTTGTTTCTAGGAGGTTCTGTAGTGTCACAATTGTCTCCTTGATGCCATGAGCCCCTGCAGTGTCACAATGGCTCCTTGCTTCCATGAGGAACACAAAAGCTTTGCATCAACACTGAGCAACAGCTGCTGAACACACCTGGGAGCATCTGCTTGCATCAAACGAGGGCTTCAAGCAGAGAATGGCAGCAGCAGCTTCCATCTGCAACAGAGAGCCAGGGAAAGGACAGGGACAGAGAATTCCGTGGAAAGACTGCGAGAATTCTGCTCCCAGAGATCATTCCTGCTCACAGTGTCCCTTGTAGAAAGGGGACATCATTGCAGGCAGCCTGGACTGAGCATGTGGGTTTGGTTGTCTAGGGAACCTGCTCAGGCTTTTCCATTCTTTCCTTACAAACAGGAAAACTTCTCCTGGGCCTGTGTGCAGGCAGAGCCCTGAGGAGAGCAGTTGGCACATGGTGCTGTGGGCTGGGACAGCCAGCTGCAGAGGTGAAGGGAAGAAGCCCCGCTGTGTCACAATGGCTCCTTGGCTTCATGTGCATCACCTGTGTCACCATGGTCTCCTTGATTCCATGAGGCCCCACTGGGTCACAATGGCTCCTTGGCTTCATGTGCATCACCTGTGTCACCATGGTCTCCTTGATTCCATGAGGCCCCACTGTGTCACAATGGCTCCTTGGCTTCATGTGCATCACCTGTGTCACCATGGTCTCCTTGATTCCATGAGGCCCCACTGGGTCACAATGGCTCCTTGGCTTCCACGTGGCCCCACTGTGTCACAATGGCCCCTTGCTTCCATAGGTTTTCTATTGTAACAATGGACTCCTTGGTTCTGTGAGCTACCCTGCTTTTTGCAGAGGTGTCTTTGGTTCCAACAAGGCCCTGCTGTGTCTCATGAGGAACACATTTCCATGTGGTTCCATGATTCGCCACGGTGTCACCATGGAGTCTTGTTTCTAGGAGGTTCTGTAGTGTCACAATTGTCTCCTTGATGCCATGAGCCCCTGCAGTGTCACAATGGCTCCTTGCTTCCATGAGGAACACAAAAGCTTTGCATCAACACTGAGCAACAGCTGCTGAACGCACCTGGGAGCATCTGCTTGCATCAAACGAGGGCTTCAAGCTGAGAAAGGCACCAGCAGCTTCCATCTGCAACAGAGAGCCAGGGAAAGGACAAGGACAGAGAATTCCGTGGAAAGACTGCGAGAATTCTGCTCCCAGACATCATTCCTGCTCACAGTGTCCCTTGTAGAAAGGGGACATCATTGCAGGCAGCCTGGACTGAGCATGTGGGTTTGGTTGTCTAGGGAACCTGCTCAGGCTTTTCCATTCTTTCCTTACAAACAGGAAAACTTCTCTGGGCCTGTGTGCAAGCAGAGCCCTGAGGAAAGCACTTGGCACATGGTGCTGTGGGTTGGGACAGCCAGCTGCAGAGCTGAAGGGAAGAAGCCCCGCTGTGTCACAATGGCTCCTTGGCTTCATGTGCATCACCTGTGTCACCATGGTCTCCTTGATTCCATGAGGCCCCCCTGTGTCACAATGGCTCCTTGGCTTCATGTGCATCACCTGTGTCACCATGGTCTCCTTGATTCCATGAGGCCCCACTGTGTCACAATGGCTCCTTGGCTTCATGTGCATCACCTGTGTCACCATGGTCTCCTTGATTCCATGAGGCCCCACTGGGTCACAATGGCTCCTTGGCTTCATGTGCATCACCTGTGTCACAATGGTCTCCTTGATTAAATGAGGCCCCACTGTGTCACAATGGCTCCTTGGCTTCATGTGAATCACCTGTGTCACCATGGTCTCGTTGATTCCATGAGGCCCCACTGGGTCACAATGGCTCCTTGGCTTCATGTGCATCACCTGTGTCACCATGGTCTCCTTGATTCCATGAGGCCCCACTGTGTCACAATGGCTCCTTGGCTTCATGTGTATCACCTGTGTCACCATGGTCTCGTTGATTCCATGAGGCCCCACTGGGTCACAATGGCTCCTTGGCTTCATGTGCATCACCTGTGTCACCATGGTCTCCTTGATTAAATGAGGCCCCACTGGGTCACAATGGCTCCTTGGCTTCATGTGAATCACCTGTGTCACCATGGTCTCCTTGATTCCATGAGGCCCCACTGGGTCACAATGGCTCCTTGGCTTCATGTGCATCACCTGTGTCACCATGGTCTCCTTGATTCCATGAGGCCCCACTGTGTCACAATGGCTCCTTGGCTTCATGTGCATCACCTGTGTCACCATGGTCTCCTTCATTCCATGAGGCCCCACGGGGTCACAATGGCTCCTTGACTTCATGTGCATCACCTGTGTCAGCATGGTCTCCTTGATTCCATGAGGCCCCACTGGGTCACAATGGCTCCTTGGCTTCATGTGCATCACCTGTGTCACAATGGTCTCCTTGATTCCATGAAGAACACAAAAGCTTTGCATCAACACTGTGCAACAGCTGCTGAACACACCTGGGAGCATCTGCTTGCATCAAACCAGGGCTTCAAGCTGAGAATGGCAGCAGCAGCTTCCATCTGCAACAGAGAGCCAGGCAAAGGACAGGGACAGAGAATTCCGTGGAAAGACTGCGAGAATTCTGCTCCCAGACATCATTGCTGCTCACAGTGTCCCTTGTAGAAAGGGGACATCATTGCAGGCAGCCTGGACTGAGCATGTGGGTTTGGTTGTCTAGGGAACCTGCTCAGGCTTTTTCATTCTTTCCTTACAAACAGGAAAACTTCTCTGGGCCTGTGTGCAGGCAGAGCCCTGAGGAGAGTACTCGGCACATGGTGCCTCGGTGTGGGACAGCCAGCTGCAGAGGTGAAGGGAAGAAGCCCCGCTGTGTCACAATGGCTCCTTGGCTTCATGTGCATCACCTGTGTCACAATGGTCTCCTTGATTCCATGAGGCCCCACTGTGTCACAATGGCTCCTTGGCTTCATGTGCATCACCTGTGTCACCATGGTCTCCTTGATTCCATGAGGCCCCACTGGGTCACAATGGCTCCTTGGCTTCATGTGCATCACCTGTGTCACCATGGTCTCCTTGATTCCATGAGGCCCCACTGGGTCACAATGGCTCCGTGGCTTCCATGTGGCCCCACTGTGTCACAATGGCCTCCTTGCTTCCATAGGTTTTCTATTGTAGCAATGGACTCCTTGGTTCTGTGAGCTACCCTGCTTTTTGCAGAGGTGTCTTTGGTTCCAACAAGGCCCTGTTGTGTCTCATGAGGAACACATTTCCATGTGGTTCCATGATTCGCCACGGTGTCATCATGGAGCCTTTTTTCTAGGAGGTTCTGTACTGTCACAATTGTCTCCATGATGCCATGAGCCCCTGCAGTGTCACAATGGCTCCTTGCTTCCATGAGGAACACAAAAGCTTTGCATCAACACTGAGCAACAGCTGCTGAACGCACCTGGGAGCATCTGCTTGCATCAAACGAGGGCTTCAAGCTGAGAAAGGCACCAGCAGCTTCCATCTGCAACAGAGAGCCAGGGAAAGGACAGGGACAGAGAATTCCGTGGAAAGACTGCGAGAATTCTGCTCCCAGACATCATTCCTGCTCACAGTGTCCCTTGTAGAAAGGGGACATCATTGCAGGCAGCCTGGACTGAGCATGTGGGTTTGGTTGTCTAGGGAACCTGCTCAGGCTTTTTCATTCTTTCCTTACAAACAGGAAAACTTCTCTGGGCCTGTGTGCAGGCAGAGCCTGTAGGAGAGCACTTGGCACATGGTGCCTCGGTGTGGGACAGCCAGCTGCAGAGCTGAAGGGAAGAAGCCCCGCTGTGTCACAATGGCTCCTTGGCTTCATGTGCATCACCTGTGTCACCATGGTCTCCTTGATTCCATGATGCCCCACTGGGTCACAATGGCTCCTTGGCTTCATGTGCATCACCTGTGTCACCATGGTCTCCTTGATTCCATGAGGCCCCACTGTGTCACAATGGCTCCTTGGCTTCATGTGCATCACCTGTGTCACCATGGTCTCCTTGATTCCATGAGGCCCCACTGGGTCACAATGGCTCCTTGACTTCATGTGCATCACCTGTGTCACAATGGTCTCCTTGATTAAATGAGGCCCCACTGTGTCACAATGGCTCCTTGGCTTCATGTGCATCACCTGTGTCACCATGGTCTCGTTGATTCCATGAGGTCCCACTGGGTCACAATGGCTCCTTGGCTTCATGTGCATCACCTGTGTCACCATGGTCTCCTTGATTCCATGAGGCCCCACTGGGTCACAATGGCTCCTTGGCTTCATGTGCATCACCTGTGTCACCATGATCTCCTTGATTCCATGAGGCCCCACTGTGTCACAATGGCTCCTTGGCTTCATGTGCATCACCTGTGTCACCATGGTCTCCTTGATTCCATGAGGCCCCACTGGGTCACAATGGCTCCGTGGCTTCCATGTGGCCCCACTGTGTCACAATGATCTCCTTGCTTCCATAGGTTTTCTATTGTAACAATGGACTCCTTGGTTCTGTGAGCTACCCTGCTTTTTGCAGTGGTGTCTTTGGTTCCAACAAGGCCCTGCTGTGTCTCATGAGGAACACATTTCCATGTGGTTCCGTGATTCCCCACGGTGTCACCATGGAGCCTTGTTTCTAGGAGGTTCTGTAGTGTCACCATGGTCTCCTTGATGCCATGAGCCCCTGCAGTGTCACAATGGCTCCTTGCTTCCATGAGGAACACAAAAGCTTTGCATCAACACTGAGCAACAGCTGCTGAACACACCTGGGAGCATCTGCTTGCATCAAACGAGGGCTTCAAGCAGAGAATGGCAGCAGCAGCTTCCATCTGCAACAGAGAGCCAGGCAAAGGACAGGGACAGAGAATTCCGTGGAAAGACTGCGAGAATTCTGCTCCCAGAGATCATTCCTGCTCACAGTGTCCCTTGTAGAAAGGGGACATCATTGCAGGCAGCCTGGACTGAGCATGTGGGTTTGGTTGTCTAGGGAACCTGCTCAGGCTTTTCCATTCTTTCCTTACAAACAGGAAAACTTCTCCTGGGCCTGTGTGCAGGCAGAGCCCTGAGGAGAGCAGTTGGCACATGGTGCTGTGGGCTGGGACAGCCAGCTGCAGAGGTGAAGGGAAGAAGCCCCGCTGTGTCACAATGGCTCCTTGGCTTCATGTGCATCACCTGTGTCACCATGGTCTCCTTGATTCCATGAGGCCCCACTGGGTCACAATGGCTCCTTGGCTTCATGTGCATCACCTGTGTCACCATGGTCTCCTTGATTCCATGAGGCCCCACTGTGTCACAATGGCTCCTTGGCTTCATGTGCATCACCTGTGTCACCATGGTCTCCTTGATTCCATGAGGCCCCACTGGGTCACAATGGCTCCTTGGCTTCCACGTGGCCCCACTGTGTCACAATGGCCCCTTGCTTCCATAGGTTTTCTATTGTAACAATGGACTCCTTGGTTCTGTGAGCTACCCTGCTTTTTGCAGAGGTGTCTTTGGTTCCAACAAGGCCCTGCTGTGTCTCATGAGGAACACATTTCCATGTGGTTCCATGATTCGCCACGGTGTCACCATGGAGTCTTGTTTCTAGGAGGTTCTGTAGTGTCACAATTGTCTCCTTGATGCCATGAGCCCCTGCAGTGTCACAATGGCTCCTTGCTTCCATGAGGAACACAAAAGCTTTGCATCAACACTGAGCAACAGCTGCTGAACGCACCTGGGAGCATCTGCTTGCATCAAACGAGGGCTTCAAGCTGAGAAAGGCACCAGCAGCTTCCATCTGCAACAGAGAGCCAGGGAAAGGACAAGGACAGAGAATTCCGTGGAAAGACTGCGAGAATTCTGCTCCCAGACATCATTCCTGCTCACAGTGTCCCTTGTAGAAAGGGGACATCATTGCAGGCAGCCTGGACTGAGCATGTGGGTTTGGTTGTCTAGGGAACCTGCTCAGGCTTTTCCATTCTTTCCTTACAAACAGGAAAACTTCTCTGGGCCTGTGTGCAAGCAGAGCCCTGAGGAAAGCACTTGGCACATGGTGCTGTGGGTTGGGACAGCCAGCTGCAGAGCTGAAGGGAAGAAGCCCCGCTGTGTCACAATGGCTCCTTGGCTTCATGTGCATCACCTGTGTCACCATGGTCTCCTTGATTCCATGAGGCCCCCCTGTGTCACAATGGCTCCTTGGCTTCATGTGCATCACCTGTGTCACCATGGTCTCCTTGATTCCATGAGGCCCCACTGTGTCACAATGGCTCCTTGGCTTCATGTGCATCACCTGTGTCACCATGGTCTCCTTGATTCCATGAGGCCCCACTGGGTCACAATGGCTCCTTGGCTTCATGTGCATCACCTGTGTCACAATGGTCTCCTTGATTAAATGAGGCCCCACTGGGTCACAATGGCTCCTTGGCTTCATGTGAATCACCTGTGTCACCATGGTCTCGTTGATTCCATGAGGCCCCACTGGGTCACAATGGCTCCTTGGCTTCATGTGCATCACCTGTGTCACCATGGTCTCCTTGATTCCATGAGGCCCCACTGTGTCACAATGGCTCCTTGGCTTCATGTGTATCACCTGTGTCACCATGGTCTCCTTGATTCCATGAGGCCCCACGGGGTCACAATGGCTCCTTGACTTCATGTGCATCACCTGTGTCAGCATGGTCTCCTTGATTCCATGAGGCCCCACTGGGTCACAATGGCTCCTTGGCTTCATGTGCATCACCTGTGTCACAATGGTCTCCTTGATTCCATGAAGAACACAAAAGCTTTGCATCAACACTGTGCAACAGCTGCTGAACACACCTGGGAGCATCTGCTTGCATCAAACGAGGGCTTCAAGCTGAGAATGGCAGCAGCAGCTTCCATCTGCAACAGAGAGCCAGGCAAAGGACAGGGACAGAGAATTCCGTGGAAAGACTGCGAGAATTCTGCTCCCAGACATCATTGCTGCTCACAGTGTCCCTTGTAGAAAGGGGACATCATTGCAGGCAGCCTGGACTGAGCATGTGGGTTTGGTTGTCTAGGGAACCTGCTCAGGCTTTTTCATTCTTTCCTTACAAACAGGAAAACTTCTCTGGGCCTGTGTGCAGGCAGAGCCCTGAGGAGAGTACTCGGCACATGGTGCCTCGGTGTGGGACAGCCAGCTGCAGAGCTGAAGGGAAGAAGCCCCGCTGGGTCACAATGGCTCCTTGGCTTCATGTGCATCACCTGTGTCACCATGGTCTCCTTGATTCCATGAGGCCCCACTGTGTCACAATGGCTCCTTGGCTTCATGTGCATCACCTGTGTCACCATGGTCTCCTTGATTCCATGAGGCCCCACTGGGTCACAATGGCTCCTTGGCTTCATGTGCATCACCTGTGTCACCATGGTCTCCTTGATTCCATGAGGCCCCACTGGGTCACAATGGCTCCGTGGCTTCCATGTGGCCCCACTGTGTCACAATGGCCTCCTTGCTTCCATAGGTTTTCTACTGTAGCAATGGACTCCTTGGTTCTGTGAGCTACCCTGCTTTTTGCAGAGGTGTCTTTGGTTCCAACAAGGCCCTGTTGTGTCTCATGAGGAACACATTTCCATGTGGTTCCATGATTCGCCACGGTGTCATCATGGAGCCTTTTTTCTAGGAGGTTCTGTACTGTCACAATTGTCTCCATGATGCCATGAGCCCCTGCAGTGTCACAATGGCTCCTTGCTTCCATGAGGAACACAAAAGCTTTGCATCAACACTGAGCAACAGCTGCTGAACGCACCTGGGAGCATCTGCTTGCATCAAACGAGGGCTTCAAGCTGAGAAAGGCACCAGCAGCTTCCATCTGCAACAGAGAGCCAGGGAAAGGACAGGGACAGAGAATTCCGTGGAAAGACGGTGAGAATTCTGCTCCCAGACATCATTCCTGCTCACAGTGTCCCTTGTAGAAAGGGGACATCATTGCAGGCAGCCTGGACTGAGCATGTGGGTTTGGTTGTCTAGGGAACCTGCTCAGGCTTTTTCATTCTTTCCTTACAAACAGGAAAACTTCTCTGGGCCTGTGTGCAGGCAGAGCCTGTAGGAGAGCACTTGGCACATGGTGCCTCGGTGTGGGACAGCCAGCTGCAGAGCTGAAGGGAAGAAGCCCCGCTGTGTCACAATGGCTCCTTGGCTTCATGTGCATCACCTGTGTCACCATGGTCTCCTTGATTCCATGATGCCCCACTGGGTCACAATGGCTCCTTGGCTTCATGTGCATCACCTGTGTCACCATGGTCTCCTTGATTCCATGAGGCCCCACTGTGTCACAATGGCTCCTTGGCTTCATGTGCATCACCTGTGTCACCATGGTCTCCTTGATTCCATGAGGCCCCACTGGGTCACAATGGCTCCTTGACTTCATGTGCATCACCTGTGTCACAATGGTCTCCTTGATTAAATGAGGCCCCACTGTGTCACAATGGCTCCTTGGCTTCATGTGAATCACCTGTGTCACCATGGTCTCGTTGATTCCATGAGGCCCCACTGGGTCACAATGGCTCCTTGGCTTCATGTGCATCACCTGTGTCACCATGGTCTCCTTGATTCCATGAGGCCCCACTGTGTCACAATGGCTCCTTGGCTTCATGTGCATCACCTGTGTCACCATGGTCTCCTTGATTCCATGAGGCCCCACTGTGTCACAATGGCTCCTTGGCTTCATGTGCATCACCTGTGTCACCATGGTCTCCTTGATTCCATGAGGCCCCACTGGGTCACAATGGCTCCGTGGCTTCCATGTGGCCCCACTGTGTCACAATGATCTCCTTGCTTCCATAGGTTTTCTATTGTAACAATGGACTCCTTGGTTCTGTGAGCTACCCTGCTTTTTGCAGTGGTGTCTTTGGTTCCAACAAGGCCCTGCTGTGTCTCATGAGGAACACATTTCCATGTGGTTCCGTGATTCCCCACGGTGTCACCATGGAGCCTTGTTTCTAGGAGGTTCTGTAGTGTCACAATTGTCTCCTTGATGCCATGAGCCCCTGCAGTGTCACAATGGCTCCTTGCTTCCATGAGGAACACAAAAGCTTTGCATCAACACTGAGCAACAGCTGCTGAACACACCTGGGAGCATCTGCTTGCATCAAACGAGGGCTTCAAGCAGAGAATGGCAGCAGCAGCTTCCATCTGCAACAGAGAGCCAGGGAAAGGACAGGGACAGAGAATTCCGTGGAAAGACTGCGAGAATTCTGCTCCCAGAGATCATTCCTGCTCACAGTGTCCCTTGTAGAAAGGGGACATCATTGCAGGCAGCCTGGACTGAGCATGTGGGTTTGGTTGTCTAGGGAACCTGCTCAGGCTTTTCCATTCTTTCCTTACAAACAGGAAAACTTCTCTGGGCCTGTGTGCAGGCAGAGCCCTGAGGAGAGCACTTGGCACATGGTGCCTCGGTGTGGGACAGCCAGCTGCAGAGCTGAAGGGAAGAAGCCCCGCTGGGTCACAATGGCTCCTTGGCTTCATGTGCATCACCTGTGTCACCATGGTCTCCTTGATTCCATGAGGCCCCACTGGGTCACAATGGCTCCTTGGATTCATGTGCATCACCTGTGTCACAATGGTCTCCTTGATTCCATGAGGCCCCACTGGGTCACAATGGCTCCTTGGCTTCATGTGCATCACCTGTGTCACCATGGTCTCCTTGATTCCATGAGGCCCCACTGGGTCACAATGGCTCCTTGACTTCATGTGCATCACCTGTGTCACCATGGTCTCCTTGATTCCATGAGGCCCCGCTGTGTCACAATGGCTCCTTGACTTCATGTGCATCACCTGTGTCACCATGGTCTCCTTGATTCCATGAGGCCCCGCTGTGTCACAATGGCTCCTTGGCTTCATGTGCATCACCTGTGTCACCATGGTCTCCTTGATTCCATGAGGCCCCACTGGGTCACAATGGCTCCTTGGCTTCATGTGCATCACCTGTGTCACAATGGTCTCCTTGATTCCATGAAGAACACAAAAGCTTTGCATCAACACTGTGCAACAGCTGCTGAACACACCTGGGAGCATCTGCTTGCATCAAACGAGGGCTTCAAGCTGAGAATGGCAGCAGCAGCTTCCATCTGCAACAGAGAGCCAGGCAAAGGACAGGGACAGAGAATTCCGTGGAAAGACTGCGAGAATTCTGCTCCCAGACATCATTGCTGCTCACAGTGTCCCTTGTAGAAAGGGGACATCATTGCAGGCAGCCTGGACTGAGCATGTGGGTTTGGTTGTCTAGGGAACCTGCTCAGGCTTTTTCATTCTTTCCTTACAAACAGGAAAACTTCTCTGGGCCTGTGTGCAGGCAGAGCCCTGAGGAGAGTACTCGGCACATGGTGCCTCGGTGTGGGACAGCCAGCTGCAGAGCTGAAGGGAAGAAGCCCCGCTGTGTCACAATGGCTCCTTGGCTTCATGTGCATCACCTGTGTCACCATGGTCTCCTTGATTCCATGAGGCCCCACTGTGTCACAATGGCTCCTTGGCTTCATGTGCATCACCTGTGTCACCATGGTCTCCTTGATTCCATGAGGCCCCACTGGGTCACAATGGCTCCTTGGCTTCATGTGCATCACCTGTGTCACCATGGTCTCCTTGATTCCATGAGGCCCCACTGGGTCACAATGGCTCCGTGGCTTCCATGTGGCCCCACTGTGTCACAATGGCCTCCTTGCTTCCATAGGTTTTCTATTGTAGCAATGGACTCCTTGGTTCTGTGAGCTACCCTGCTTTTTGCAGAGGTGTCTTTGGTTCCAACAAGGCCCTGTTGTGTCTCATGAGGAACACATTTCCATGTGGTTCCATGATTCGCCACGGTGTCATCATGGAGCCTTTTTTCTAGGAGGTTCTGTACTGTCACAATTGTCTCCATGATGCCATGAGCCCCTGCAGTGTCACAATGGCTCCTTGCTTCCATGAGGAACACAAAAGCTTTGCATCAACACTGAGCAACAGCTGCTGAACGCACCTGGGAGCATCTGCTTGCATCAAACGAGGGCTTCAAGCTGAGAAAGGCACCAGCAGCTTCCATCTGCAACAGAGAGCCATGGAAAGCACAGGGACAGAGAATTCCGTGGAAAGACTGCGAGAATTCTGCTCCCAGACATCATTCCTGCTCACAGTGTCCCTTGTAGAAAGGGGACATCATTGCAGGCAGCCTGGACTGAGCATGTGGGTTTGGTTGTCTAGGGAACCTGCTCAGGCTTTTTCATTCTTTCCTTACAAACAGGAAAACTTCTCTGGGCCTGTGTGCAGGCAGAGCCTGTAGGAGAGCACTTGGCACATGGTGCCTCGGTGTGGGACAGCCAGCTGCAGAGCTGAAGGGAAGAAGCCCCGCTGTGTCACAATGGCTCCTTGGCTTCATGTGCATCACCTGTGTCACCATGGTCTCCTTGATTCCATGATGCCCCACTGGGTCACAATGGCTCCTTGGCTTCATGTGCATCACCTGTGTCACCATGGTCTCCTTGATTCCATGAGGCCCCACTGTGTCACAATGGCTCCTTGGCTTCATGTGCATCACCTGTGTCACCATGGTCTCCTTGATTCCATGAGGCCCCACTGGGTCACAATGGCTCCTTGACTTCATGTGCATCACCTGTGTCACAATGGTCTCCTTGATTAAATGAGGCCCCACTGTGTCACAATGGCTCCTTGGCTTCATGTGAATCACCTGTGTCACCATGGTCTCGTTGATTCCATGAGGCCCCACTGGGTCACAATGGCTCCTTGGCTTCATGTGCATCACCTGTGTCACCATGGTCTCCTTGATTCCATGAGGCCCCACTGGGTCACAATGGCTCCTTGGCTTCATGTGCATCACCTGTGTCACCATGATCTCCTTGATTCCATGAGGCCCCACTGTGTCACAATGGCTCCTTGGCTTCATGTGCATCACCTGTGTCACCATGGTCTCCTTGATTCCATGAGGCCCCACTGGGTCACAATGGCTCCGTGGCTTCCATGTGGCCCCACTGTGTCACAATGATCTCCTTGCTTCCATAGGTTTTCTATTGTAACAATGGACTCCTTGGTTCTGTGAGCTACCCTGCTTTTTGCAGTGGTGTCTTTGGTTCCAACAAGGCCCTGCTGTGTCTCATGAGGAACACATTTCCATGTGGTTCCGTGATTCCCCACGGTGTCACCATGGAGCCTTGTTTCTAGGAGGTTCTGTAGTGTCACCATGGTCTCCTTGATGCCATGAGCCCCTGCAGTGTCACAATGGCTCCTTGCTTCCATGAGGAACACAAAAGCTTTGCATCAACACTGAGCAACAGCTGCTGAACACACCTGGGAGCATCTGCTTGCATCAAACGAGGGCTTCAAGCAGAGAATGGCAGCAGCAGCTTCCATCTGCAACAGAGAGCCAGGGAAAGGACAGGGACAGAGAATTCCGTGGAAAGACTGCGAGAATTCTGCTCCCAGAGATCATTCCTGCTCACAGTGTCCCTTGTAGAAAGGGGACATCATTGCAGGCAGCCTGGACTGAGCATGTGGGTTTGGTTGTCTAGGGAACCTGCTCAGGCTTTTCCATTCTTTCCTTACAAACAGGAAAACTTCTCCTGGGCCTGTGTGCAGGCAGAGCCCTGAGGAGAGCAGTTGGCACATGGTGCTGTGGGCTGGGACAGCCAGCTGCAGAGGTGAAGGGAAGAAGCCCCGCTGTGTCACAATGGCTCCTTGGCTTCATGTGCATCACCTGTGTCACCATGGTCTCCTTGATTCCATGAGGCCCCACTGGGTCACAATGGCTCCTTGGCTTCATGTGCATCACCTGTGTCACCATGGTCTCCTTGATTCCATGAGGCCCCACTGTGTCACAATGGCTCCTTGGCTTCATGTGCATCACCTGTGTCACCATGGTCTCGTTGATTCCATGAGGCCCCACTGGGTCACAATGGCTCCTTGGCTTCCACGTGGCCCCACTGTGTCACAATGGCCCCTTGCTTCCATAGGTTTTCTATTGTAACAATGGACTCCTTGGTTCTGTGAGCTACCCTGCTTTTTGCAGAGGTGTCTTTGGTTCCAACAAGGCCCTGCTGTGTCTCATGAGGAACACATTTCCATGTGGTTCCGTGATTCCCCACAGTGTCACCATGGAGCCTTGTTTCTAGGAGGTTCTGTACTGTCACAATTGTCTCCTTGATGCCATGAGCCCCTGCAGTGTCACAATGGCTCCTTGCTTCCATGAGGAACACAAAAGCTTTGCATCAACACTGAGCAACAGCTGCTGAACACACCTGGGAGCATCTGCTTGCATCAAACGAGGGCTTCAAGCAGAGAATGGCAGCAGCAGCTTCCATCTGCAACAGAGAGCCAGGGAAAGGACAGGGACAGAGAATTCAGTGGAAAGACTGCGAGAATTCTGCTCCCAGACATCATTCCTGCTCACAGTGTCCCTTGTAGAAAGGGGACATCATTGCAGGCAGCCTGGACTGAGCATGTGGGTTTGGTTGTCTAGAGAACCTGCTCAGGCTTTTTCATTCTTTCCTTACAAACAGGAAAACTTCTCTGGGCCTGTGTGCAGGCAGAGCCTGTAGGAGAGCACTTGGCACATGGTGCCTCGGTGTGGGACAGCCAGCTGCAGAGCTGAAGGGAAGAAGCCCCGCTGTGTCACAATGGCTCCTTGGCTTCATGTGCATCACCTGCCTCACAATGGTCTCCTTGATTCCATGAGGCCCCACTGGGTCACAATGGCTCCTTGGATTCATGTGCATCACCTGCCTGACAATGGTCTCCTTGATTCCATGAGGCCCCACTGGGTCACAATGGCTCCTTGGCTTCATGTGCATCACCTGTGTCACCATGGTCTCCTTGATTCCATGAGGCCCCGCTGTGTCACAATGGCTCCTTGACTTCATGTGCATCACCTGTGTCACCATGGTCTCCTTGATTCCATGAGGCCCCGCTGTGTCACAATGGCTCCTTGGCTTCATGTGCATCACCTGTGTCACCATGGTCTCCTTGATTCCATGAGGCCCCACTGGGTCACAATGGCTCCTTGGCTTCATGTGCATCACCTGTGTCACCATGGTCTCCTTGATTCCATGAGGCCCCACTGGGTCACAATGGCTCCTTGGCTTCATGTGCATCACCTGTGTCACCATGGTCTCCTTGATTCCATGAGGCCCCACTGGGTCACAATGGCTCCTTGGCTTCATGTGCATCACCTGTGTCACAATGGTCTCCTTGATTCCATGAGGCCCCACTGGGTCACAATGGCTCCGTGGCTTCCATGTGGCCCCACTGTGTCACAATGGTCTCCTTGCTTCCATAGGTTTTCTATTGTAACAATGGACTCCTTGGTTCTGTGAGCTACCCTGCTTTTTGCAGAGGTGTCTTTGGTTCCAACAAGGCCCTGCTGTGTCTCATGAGGAACACATTTCCATGTGGTTCCGTGATTCGCCACGGTGTCACCATGGAGCCTTGTTTCTAGGAGGTTCTGTACTGTCACAATTGTCTCCTTGATGCCATGAGCCCCTGCAGTGTCACAATGGCTCCTTGCTTCCATGAGGAACACAAAAGCTTTGCATCAACACTGAGCAACAGCTGCTGAACACACCTAGGAGCATCTGCTTGCATCAAACGAGGGCTTCAAGCAGAGAATGGCAGCAGAAGCTTCCATCTGCAACAGAGAGCCAGGGAAAGGACAGGGACAGAGAATTCCGTGGAAAGACTGCGAGAATTCTGCTCCCAGACATCATTCCTGCTCACAGTGTCCCTTGTAGAAAGGGGACATCATTGCAGGCAGCCTGGACTGAGCATGTGGGTTTGGTTGTCTAGGGAACCTGCTCAGGCTTTTCCATTCTTTCCTTACAAACAGGAAAACTTCTCTGGGCCTGTGTGCAGGCAGAGCCCTGAGGAGAGCAGTTGGCACATGGTGCCTCGGTGTGGGACAGCCAGCTGCAGAGCTGAAGGGAAGAAGCCCCGCTGGGTCACAATGGCTCCTTGGCTTCATGTGCATCACCTGTGTCACCATGGTCTCCTTGATTCCATGAGGCCCCACTGGGTCACAATGGCTCCTTGGATTCATGTGCATCACCTGTGTCACAATGGTCTCCTTGATTCCATGAGGCCCCACTGGGTCACAATGGCTCCTTGGCTTCATGTGCATCACCTGTGTCACCATGGTCTCCTTGATTCCATGAGGCCCCACTGGGTCACAATGGCTCCTTGACTTCATGTGCATCACCTGTGTCACCATGGTCTCCTTGATTCCATGAGGCCCCGCTGTGTCACAATGGCTCCTTGACTTCATGTGCATCACCTGTGTCACCATGGTCTCCTTGATTCCATGAGGCCCCGCTGTGTCACAATGGCTCCTTGGCTTCATGTGCATCACCTGTGTCACCATGGTCTCCTTGATTCCATGAGGCCCCACTGGGTCACAATGGCTCCTTGGCTTCATGTGCATCACCTGTGTCACCATGGTCTCCTTGATTCCATGAGGCCCCACTGGGTCACAATGGCTCCTGGGCTTCCATGTGGCCCCACTGTGTCACAATGGCCCCATGCTTCCATAGGTTTTCTATTGTAACAATGGACTCCTTGGTTCTGTGAGCTACCCTGCTTTTTGCACTGGTGTCTTTGGTTCCAACAAGGCCCTGCTGTGTCTCATGAGGAACACATTTCCATGTGGTTCCATGATTCCCCACAGTGTCACCATGGAGCCTTGTTTCTAGGAGGTTCTGTAGTGTCACAATTGTCTCCTTGATGCCATGAGCCCCTGCAGTGTCACAATGGCTCCTTGCTTCCATGAGGAACACAAAAGCTTTGCATCAACACTGAGCAACAGCTGCGGAACACACCTGGGAGCATCTGCTTGCATCAAACAAGGGCTTCAAGCTGAGAATGGCAGCAGCAGCTTCCATCTGCAACAGAGAGCCAGGCAAAGGACAGGGACAGAGAATTCAGTGGAAAGACGGCGAGAATTCTGCTCCCAGAGATCATTCCTGCTCACAGTGTCCCTTGTAGAAAGGGGACATCATTGCAGGCAGCCTGGACTGAGCATGTGGGTTTGGTTGTCTAGGGAACCTGCTCAGGCTTTTTCATTCTTTCCTTACAAACAGGAAAACTTCTCTGGGCCTGTGTACAGGCAGAGCCCTGAGGAGAGTACTTGGCACATGGTGCCTCGGTGTGGGACAGCCAGCTGCAGAGCGGAAGGGAAGAAGCCCCGCTGTGTCACAATGGCTCCTTGGCTTCATGTGCATCACCTGTGTCACCATGCTGTCCTTGATTCCATGAGGCCCCGCTGTGTCACAATGGCTCCTTGGCTTCATGTGCATCACCTGTGTCACCATGGTCTCCTTGATTCCATGATGCCCCTCTGGGTCACAATGGCTCCGTGGCTTCCATGTGGCCCCACTGTGTCACAATGGTCTCCTTGCTTCCATAGGTTTTCTATTGTAGCAATGGACTCCTTGGTTCTGTGAGCTACCCTGCTTTTTGCAGAGGTGTCTTTGGTTCCAACAATGCCCTGCTGCGTCTCATGAGGAACACATTTCCATGTGGTTCCGTGATTCCACACGGTGTCATCATGGAGCCTTGTTTCTAGGAGGTTCTGTACTGTCACAATTGTCTCCATGATGCCATGAGCCCCTGCAGTGTCACAATGGCTCCTTGCTTCCATGAGGAACACAAAAGCTTTGCATCAACACTGAGCAACAGCTGCTGAACACACCTGGGAGCATCTGCTTGCATCAAACGAGGGCTTCAAGCAGAGAATGGCAGCAGCAGCTTCCATCTGCAACAGAGAGCCAGGGAAAGGACAGGGACAGAGAATTCCGTGGAAAGACTGCGAGAATTCTGCTCCCAGACATCATTCCTGCTCACAGTGTCCCTTGTAGAAAGGGGACATCATTGCAGGCAGCCTGGACTGAGCATGTGGGTTTGGTTGTCTAGGGAACCTGCTCAGGCTTTTTCATTCTTTCCTTACAAACAGGAAAACTTCTCTGGGCCTGTGTGCAGGCAGAGCCTGTAGGAGAGCACTTGGCACATGGTGCCTCGGTGTGAGACAGCCAGCTGCAGAGCTGAAGGGAAGAAGCCCCGCTGTGTCACAATGGCTCCTTGGCTTCATGTGCATCACCTGTGTCACCATGGTCTCCTTGATTCCATGAGGCCCCACTGGGTCACAATGGCTCCTTGGCTTCATGTGAATCACCTGTGTCAGCATGGTCTCCTTGATTCCATGAGGCCCCACTGGGTCACAATGGCTCCTTGGCTTCATGTGCATCACCTGTGTCACCATGGTCTCCTTGATTAAATGAGGCCCCACTGGGTCACAATGGCTCCTTGGCTTCATGTGCATCACCTGTGTCACAATGGTCTCCTTGATTCCATGAGCCCCCACTGTGTCACAATGGCTCCTTGGCTTCATGTGAATCACCTGTGTCACCATGGTCTCCTTGATTCCATGAGGCCCCGCTGTGTCACAATGGCTCCTTGGCTTCATGTGCATCACCTGTGTCACCATGGTCTCCTTGATTCCATGAGGCCCCACTGTGTCACAATGGCTCCTTGGCTTCATGTGCATCACCTGTGTCACCATGGTCTCCTTGATTCCATGAGTCCCCACTGAGTCACAATGGCTCCTTGGCTTCATGTGCATCACCTGTGTCACAATGGTCTCCTTGATTCCATGAGGCCCCACTGGGTCACAATGGCTCCTTGGCTTCCATGTGGCCCCACTGTGTCACAATGGCCCCTTGCTTCCATAGGTTTTCTATTGTAACAATGGACTCCTTGGTTCTGTGAGCTACCCTGCTTTTTGCAGAGGTGTCTTTGGTTCCAACAAAGCCCTGCTGTGTCTCATGAGGAACACATTTCCATGTGGTTCCATGATTCGCCACGGTGTCACCATGGAGTCTTGTTTCTAGGAGGTTCTGTAGTGTCACAATTGTCTCCTTGATGCCATGAGCCCCTGCAGTGTCACAATGGCTCCTTGCTTCCATGAGGAACACAAAAGCTTTGCATCAACACTGAGCAACAGCTGCTGAACGCACCTGGGAGCATCTGCTTGCATCAAACGAGGGCTTCAAGCTTAGAAAGGCACCAGCAGCTTCCATCTGCAACAGAGAGCCAGGGAAAGGACAGGGACAGAGAATTCCGTGGAAAGACTGCGAGAATTCTGCTCCCAGACATCATTCCTGCTCACAGTGTCCCTTGTAGAAAGGGGACATCATTGCAGGCAGCCTGGACTGAGCATGTGGGTTTGGTTGTCTAGGGAACCTGCTCAGGCTTTTCCATTCTTTCCTTACAAACAGGAAAACTTCTCTGGGCCTGTGTGCAGGCAGAGCCCTGAGGAGAGCACTTGGCACATGGTGCTGTGGGTTGGGACAGCCAGCTGCAGAGCTGAAGGGAAGAAGCCCCGCTGTGTCACAATGGCTCCTTGGCTTCATGTGCATCACCTGTGTCACCATGGTCTCCTTGATTCCATGAGGCCCCACTGGGTCACAATGGCTCCTTGGCTTCATGTGCATCACCTGTGTCACCATGGTCTCCTTGATTCCATGAGGCCCCACTGTGTCACAATGGCTCCTTGGCTTCATGTGCATCACCTGTGTCACCATGGTCTCCTTGATTCCATGAGGCCCCACTGTGTCACAATGGCTCCTTGGCTTCATGTGCATCACCTGTGTCACCATGGTCTCCTTGATTCCATGAGGCCCCACTGGGTCACAATGGCTCCTTGGCTTCATGTGCATCACCTGTGTCACAATGGTCTCCTTGATTAAATGAGGCCCCACTGGGTCACAATGGCTCCTTGGCTTCATGTGAATCACCTGTGTCACCATGGTCTCCTTGATTCCATGAGGCCCCACTGTGTCACAATGGCTCCTTGGCTTCATGTGCATCACCTGTGTCACCATGGTCTCCTTGATTCCATGAGGCCCCACTGGGTCACAATGGCTCCTTGGCTTCATGTGCATCACCTGTGTCACCATGGTCTCCTTGATTCCATGAGGCCCCACGGGGTCACAATGGCTCCTTGACTTCATGTGCATCACCTGTGTCACCATGGTCTCCTTGATTCCATGAGGCCCCACTGGGTCACAATGGCTCCTTGGCTTCATGTGCATCACCTGTGTCACAATGGTCTCCTTGATTCCATGAAGAACACAAAAGCTTTGCATCAACACTGTGCAACAGCTGCTGAACACACCTGGGAGCATCTGCTTGCATCAAACGAGGGCTTCAAGCTGAGAATGGCAGCAGCAGCTTCCATCTGCAACAGAGAGCCAGGCAAAGGACAGGGACAGAGAATTCCGTGGAAAGACTGCGAGAATTCTGCTCCCAGACATCATTCCTGCTCACAGTGTCCCTTGTAGAAAGGGGACATCATTGCAGGCAGCCTGGACTGAGCATGTGGGTTTGGTTGTCTAGGGAACCTGCTCAGGCTTTTTCATTCTTTCCTTACAAACAGGAAAACTTCTCCTGGGCCTGTGTGCAGGCAGAGCCCTGAGGAGAGTACTCGGCACATGGTGCCTCGGTGTGGGACAGCCAGCTGCAGAGCTGAAGGGAAGAAGCCCCGCTGGGTCACAATGGCTCCTTGGCTTCATGTGCATCACCTGTGTCACCATGGTCTCCTTGATTCCATGAGGCCCCACTGTGTCACAATGGCTCCTTGGCTTCATGTGCATCACCTGTGTCACCATGGTCTCCTTGATTCCATGAGGCCCCACTGGGTCACAATGGCTCCTTGGCTTCATGTGCATCACCTGTGTCACCATGGTCTCCTTGATTCCATGAGGCCCCACTGGGTCACAATGGCTCCGTGGCTTCCATGTGGCCCCACTGTGTCACAATGGCCTCCTTGCTTCCATAGGTTTTCTATTGTAGCAATGGACTCCTTGGTTCTGTGAGCTACCCTGCTTTTTGCAGAGGTGTCTTTGGTTCCAACAAGGCCCTGCTGCGTCTCATGAGGAACACATTTCCATGTGGTTCCATGATTCGCCACGGTGTCATCATGGAGCCTTTTTTCTAGGAGGTTCTGTACTGTCACAATTGTCTCCATGATGCCATGAGCCCCTGCAGTGTCACAATGGCTCCTTGCTTCCATGAGGAACACAAAAGCTTTGCATCAACACTGATCAACAGCTGCTGAACACACCTGGGAGCATCTGCTTGCATCAAAAGAGGGCTTCAAGCTGAGAATGGCAGCAGCAGCTTCCATCTGACACTGAGAGCCAGGGAAAGGACAGGGAGAGAGAATTCCGTGGAAAGACTGCGAAAATTCTGCTCCCAGACATCATTCCTGCTCACAGTGTCCCTTGTAGAAAGGGGACATCATTGCAGGCAGCCTGGACTCAGCATGTGGGTTTGTTGTCTAGGGAACCTGCTCAGGCGTTTTCATTCTTTCCTTACAAACAGGAAAACTTCTCTGGGCCTGTGTGCAGGCAGAGCCCTGAGGAGAGCACTTGGCACATGGTGCTGTGGGCTGGGACAGCCAGCTGCAGAGCTGAAGGGAAGAAGCCCCGCTGTGTCACAATGGCTCCTTGGCTTCATGTGCATCACCTGTGTCACCATGGTCTCCTTGATTCCATGAGGCCCCACTGTGTCACAATGGCTCCTTGGCTTCATGTGCATCACCTGTGTCACCATGGTCTCCTTGATTCCATGAGGCCCCACTGGGTCACAATGGCTCCTTGGCTTCATGTGCATCACCTGTGTCACCATGGTCTCCTTGATTCCATGAGGCCCCACTGGGTCACAATGGCTCCTTGGCTTCATGTGCATCACCTGTGTCACCATGGTCTCCTTGATTCCATGAGGCCCCACTGGGTCACAATGGCTCCTTGGCTTCATGTGCATCACCTGTGTCACCATGGTCTCCTTGATTCCATGAGGCCCCGCTGTGTCACAATGGCTCCTTGGCTTCATGTGCATCACCTGTGTCACCATGGTCTCCTTGATTCCATGAGGCCCCACTGGGTCACAATGGCTCCTTGGCTTCATGTGAATCACCTGTGTCACCATGGTCTCCTTGATTCCATGAGGCCCCACTGGGTCACAATGGCTCCTTGGCTTCATGTGCATCACCTGTGTCACCATGGTCTCCTTGATTCCATGAGGCCCCACTGGGTCACAATGGCTCCTTGGCTTCATGTGCATCACCTGTGTCACCATGGTCTCCTTGATTCCATGAGGCCCCTCTGGGTCACAATGGCTCCGTGGCTTCCATGTGGCCCCACTGTGTCACAATGGTCTCCTTGCTTCCATAGGTTTTCTATTGTAACAATGGACTCCTTGGTTCTGTGAGCTACCCTGCTTTTTGCACTGGTGTCTTTGGTTCCAACAAGGCCCTGCTGTGTCTCATGAGGAACACATTTCCATGTGGTTCCATGATTCCCCACGGTGTCACCATGGAGCCTTGTTTCTAGGAGGTTCTGTACTGTCACAATTGTCTCCTTGATGCCATGAGCCCCTGCAGTGTCACAATGGCTCCTTGCTTCCATGAGGAACACAAAAGCTTTGCATCAACACTGAGCAACATCTGGTGAACGCACCTGGGAGCATCTGCTTGCATCAAACGAGGGCTTCAAGCTGAGAATGGCACCAGCAGCTTCCATCTGCAACAGAGAGCCAGGCAAAGGACAGGGACAGAGAATTCCGTGGAAAGACTGCGAGAATTCTGCTCCCAGAGATCATTCCTGCTCACAGTGTCCCTTGTAGAAAGGGGACATCATTGCAGGCAGCCTGGACTGAGCATGTGGGTTTGGTTGTCTAGGGAACCTGCTCAGGCTTTTTCATTCTTTCCTTACAAACAGGAAAACTTCTCTGGGCCTGTGTGCAGGCAGAGCCCTGAGGAAAGCACTTGGCACATGGTGCTGTGGGCTGGGACAGCCAGCTGCAGAGCTGAAGGGAAGAAGCCCCGCTGTGTCACAATGGCTCCTTGGCTTCATGTGCATCACCTGTGTCACCATGGTCTCCTTGATTCCATGAGGCCCCACTGGGTCACAATGGCTCCTTGGCTTCATGTGCATCACCTGTGTCACCATGGTCTCCTTGATTAAATGAGGCCCTGCTGTGTCACAATGGCTCTTTGGCTTCATGTGCATCACCTGTGTCACCATGGTCTCCTTGATTCCATGAGGCCCCACTGTGTCACAATGGCTCCTTGGCTTCATGTGCATCACCTGTGTCACCATGGTCTCCTTGATTCCATGAGGCCCCACTGGGTCACAATGGCTCCTTGGCTTCATGTGCATCACCTGTGTCACCATGGTCTCCTTGATTCCATGAGGCCCCACTGTGTCTCAATGGCTCCTTGGCTTCATGTGAATCACCTGTGTCACCATGGTCTCCTTGATTCCATGAGGCCCCGCTGTGTAACAATGGCTCCTTGGCTTCATGTGCATCACCTGTGTCACCATGGTCTCCTTGATTCCATGAGGCCCCACTGTGTCACAATGGCTCCTTGGCTTCATGTGCATCACCTGTGTCACCATGGTCTCCTTGATTCCATGAGGCCCCACTGTGTCACAATGGCTCCTTGGCTTCATGTGCATCACCTGTGTCACAATGGTCTCCTTGATTCCATGAGGCCCCACTGGGTCACAATGGCTCCTTGGCTTCCATGTGGCCCCACTGTGTCACAATGGCCCCTTGCTTCCATAGGTTTTCTATTGTAACAATGGACTCCTTGGTTCTGTGAGCTACCCTGCTTTTTGCAGAGGTGTCTTTGGTTCCAACAAGGCCCTGCTGTGTCTCATGAGGAACACATTTCCATGTGGTTCCATGATTCGCCACGGTGTCACCATGGAGTCTTGTTTCTAGGAGGTTCTGTACTGTCACAATTGTCTCCTTGATGCCATGAGCCCCTGCAGTGTCACAATGGCTCCTTGCTTCCATGAGGAACACAAAAGCTTTGCATCAACACTGAGCAACAGCTGCTGAACGCACCTGGGAGCATCTGCTTGCATCAAACGAGGGCTTCAAGCAGAGAAAGGCACCAGCAGCTTCCATCTGCAACAGAGAGCCAGGGAAAGGACAGGGACAGAGAATTCCGTGGAAAGACTGCGAGAATTCTGCTCCCAGAGATCATTCCTGCTCACAGTGTCCCTTGTAGAAAGGGGACATCATTGCAGGCAGCCTGGACTGAGCATGTGGGTTTGGTTGTCTAGGGAACCTGCTCAGGCTTTTCCATTCTTTCCTTACAAACAGGAAAACTTCTCTGGGCCTGTGTGGAGGCAGAGCCCTGAGGAGAGCACTTGGCACATGGTGCTGTGGGTTGGGACAGCCAGCTGCAGAGCTGAAGGGAAGAAGCCCCGCTGTGTCACAATGGCTCCTTGGCTTCATGTGCATCACCTGTGTCACCATGGTCTCCTTGATTCCATGAGGCCCCACTGTGTCACAATGGCTCCTTGGCTTCATGTGCATCACCTGTGTCACCATGGTCTCCTTGATTCCATGAGGCCCCACTGGGTCACAATGGCTCCTTGGCTTCATGTGCATCACCTGTGTCACCATGGTCTCCTTGATTCCATGAGGCCCCACTGTGTCACAATGGCTCCTTGGCTTCATGTGCATCACCTGTGTCACAATGGTCTCCTTGATTAAATGAGGCCCCACTGGGTCACAATGGCTCCTTGGCTTCATGTGAATCACCTGTGTCACCATGGTCTCGTTGATTCCATGAGGCCCCACTGGGTCACAATGGCTCCTTGGCTTCATGTGCATCACCTGTGTCACCATGGTCTCCTTGATTCCATGAGGCCCCACTGGGTCACAATGGCTCCTTGGCTTCATGTGCATCACCTGTGTCACCATGGTCTCCTTGATTCCATGAGGCCCCACTGTGTCACAATGGCTCCTTGGCTTCATGTGCATCACCTGTGTCAGCATGGTCTCCTTGATTCCATGAGGCCCCACTGGGTCACAATGGCTCCTTGGCTTCATGTGCATCACCTGTGTCACAATGGTCTCCTTGATTCCATGAAGAACACAAAAGCTTTGCATCAACACTGTGCAACAGCTGCTGAACACACCTGGGAGCATCTGCTTGCATCAAACGAGGGCTTCAAGCTGAGAATGGCAGCAGCAGCTTCCATCTGCAACAGAGAGCCAGGGAAAGGACAGGGACAGAGAATTCCGTGGAAAGACTGCGAGAATTCTGCTCCCAGACATCATTCCTGCTCACAGTGTCCCTTGTAGAAAGGGGACATCATTGCAGGCAGCCTGGACTGAGCATGTGGGTTTAGTTGTCTAGGGAACCTGCTCAGGCTTTTTCATTCTTTCCTTACAAACAGGAAAACTTCTCTGGGCCTGTGTGCAGGCAGAGCCCTGAGGAGAGTACTCGGCACATGGTGCCTCGGTGTGGGACAGCCAGCTGCAGAGCTGAAGGGAAGAAGCCCCGCTGTGTCACAATGGCTCCTTGGCTTCATGTGCATCACCTGTGTCACCATGGTCTCCTTGATTCCATGAGGCCCCACTGGGTCACAATGGCTCCTTGGCTTCATGTGCATCACCTGTGTCACCATGGTCTCCTTGATTCCATGAGGCCCCACTGTGTCACAATGGCTCCTTGGCTTCATGTGCATCACCTGTGTCACCATGGTCTCCTTGATTCCATGAGGCCCCACTGGGTCACAATGGCTCCTTGGCTTCATGTGCATCACCTGTGTCACCATGGTCTCCTTGATTCCATGAGGCCCCACTGGGTCACAATGGCTCCGTGGCTTCCATGTGGCCCCACTGTGTCACAATGGCCTCCTTGCTTCCATAGGTTTTCTATTGTAGCAATGGACTCCTTGGTTCTGTGAGCTACCCTGCTTTTTGCAGAGGTGTCTTTGGTTCCAACAAGGCCCTGTTGTGTCTCATGAGGAACACATTTCCATGTGGTTCCGTGATTCGCCACGGTGTCATCATGGAGCCTTTTTTCTAGGAGGTTCTGTACTGTCACAATTGTCTCCATGATGCCATGAGCCCCTGCAGTGTCACAATGGCTCCTTGCTTCCATGAGGAACACAAAAGCTTTGCATCAACACTGAGCAACAGCTGCTGAACACACCTGGGAGCATCTGCTTGCATCAAACCAGGGCTTCAAGCTGAGAATGGCAGCAGCAGCTTCCATCTGCAACAGAGAGCCAGGCAAAGGACAGGGACAGAGAATTCCGTGGAAAGACTGCGAGAATTCTGCTCCCAGACATCATTCCTGCTCACAGTGTCCCTTGTAGAAAGGGGACATCATTGCAGGCAGCCTGGACTGAGCATGTGGGTTTGGTTGTCTAGGGAACCTGCTCAGGCGTTTCCATTCTTTCCTTACAAACAGGAAAACTTCTCTGGGCCTGTGTGCAGGCAGAGCCCTGAGGAGAGCACTTGGCACATGGTGCTGTGGGCTGGGACAGCCAGCTGCAGAGCTGAAGGGAAGAAGCCCCGCTGTGTCACAATGGCTCCTTGGCTTCATGTGCATCACCTGTGTCACCATGGTCTCCTTGATTCCATGAGGCCCCACTGGGTCACAATGGCTCCTTGGCTTCATGTGCATCACCTGTGTCACCATGGTCTCCTTGATTCCATGAGGCCCCACTGTGTCACAATGGCTCCTTGGCTTCATGTGCATCACCTGTGTCACCATGGTCTCCTTGATTCCATGAGGCCCCACTGGGTCACAATGGCTCCTTGGCTTCATGTGCATCACCTGTGTCACCATGGTCTCCTTGATTCCATGAGGCCCCACTGGGTCACAATGGCTCCTTGGCTTCATGTGCATCACCTGTGTCACCATGGTCTCCTTGATTCCATGAGGCCCCACTGGGTCACAATGGCTCCTTGGCTTCATGTGCATCACCTGTGTCACCATGGTCTCCTTGATTCCATGAGGCCCCTCTGGGTCACAATGGCTCCGTGGCTTCCATGTGGCCCCACTGTGTCACAATGGTCTCCTTGCTTCCATAGGTTTTCTATTGTAACAATGGACTCCTTGGTTCTGTGAGCTACCCTGCTTTTTGCACTGGTGTCTTTGGTTCCAACAAGGCCCTGCTGTGTCTCATGAGGAACACATTTCCATGTGGTTCCATGATTCCCCACGGTGTCACCATGGAGCCTTGTTTCTAGGAGGTTCTGTAGTGTCACAATTGTCTCCTTGATGCCATGAGCCCCTGCAGTGTCACAATGGCTCCTTGCTTCCATGAGGAACACAAAAGCTTTGCATCAACACTGAGCAACATCTGGTGAACGCACCTGGGAGCATCTGCTTGCATCAAACGAGGGCTTCAAGCTGAGAATGGCACCAGCAGCTTCCATCTGCAACAGAGAGCCAGGCAAAGGACAGGGACAGAGAATTCCGTGGAAAGACTGCGAGAATTCTGCTCCCAGAGATCATTCCTGCTCACAGTGTCCCTTGTAGAAAGGGGACATCATTGCAGGCAGCCTGGACTGAGCATGTGGGTTTGGTTGTCTAGGGAACCTGCTCAGGCTTTTTCATTCTTTCCTTACAAACAGGAAAACTTCTCTGGGCCTGTGTGCAGGCAGAGCCCTGAGGAAAGCACTTGGCACATGGTGCTGTGGGCTGGGACAGCCAGCTGCAGAGCTGAAGGGAAGAAGCCCCGCTGTGTCACAATGGCTCCTTGGCTTCATGTGCATCACCTGTGTCACCATGGTCTCCTTGATTCCATGAGGCCCCACTGGGTCACAATGGCTCCTTGGCTTCATGTGCATCACCTGTGTCACCATGGTCTCCTTGATTAAATGAGGCCCTGCTGTGTCACAATGGCTCTTTGGCTTCATGTGCATCACCTGTGTCACCATGGTCTCCTTGATTCCATGAGGCCCCACTGTGTCACAATGGCTCCTTGGCTTCATGTGCATCACCTGTGTCACCATGGTCTCCTTGATTCCATGAGGCCCCACTGGGTCACAATGGCTCCTTGGCTTCATGTGCATCACCTGTGTCACCATGGTCTCCTTGATTCCATGAGGCCCCACTGTGTCTCAATGGCTCCTTGGCTTCATGTGCATCACCTGTGTCACCATGGTCTCCTTGATTAAATGAGGCCCTGCTGTGTCACAATGGCTCCTTGGCTTCATGTGCATCACCTGTGTCACCATGGTCTCCTTGATTCCATGAGCCCCCACTGTGTCACAATGGCTCCTTGGCTTCATGTGAATCACCTGTGTCACCATGGTCTCCTTGATTCCATGAGGCCCCGCTGTGTAACAATGGCTCCTTGGCTTCATGTGCATCACCTGTGTCACCATGGTCTCCTTGATTCCATGAGGCCCCACTGTGTCACAATGGCTCCTTGGCTTCATGTGCATCACCTGTGTCACAATGGTCTCCTTGATTCCATGAGGCCCCACTGGGTCACAATGGCTCCTTGGCTTCCATGTGGCCCCACTGTGTCACAATGGCCCCTTGCTTCCATAGGTTTTCTATTGTAACAATGGACTCCTTGGTTCTGTGAGCTACCCTGCTTTTTGCAGAGGTGTCTTTGGTTCCAACAAGGCCCTGCTGTGTCTCATGAGGAACACATTTCCATGTGGTTCCATGATTCGCCACGGTGTCACCATGGAGTCTTGTTTCTAGGAGGTTCTGTAGTGTCACAATTGTCTCCTTGATGCCATGAGCCCCTGCAGTGTCACAATGGCTCCTTGCTTCCATGAGGAACACAAAAGCTTTGCATCAACACTGAGCAACAGCTGCTGAACGCACCTGGGAGCATCTGCTTGCATCAAACGAGGGCTTCAAGCAGAGAAAGGCACCAGCAGCTTCCATCTGCAACAGAGAGCCAGGGAAAGGACAGGGACAGAGAATTCCGTGGAAAGACTGCGAGAATTCTGCTCCCAGAGATCATTCCTGCTCACAGTGTCCCTTGTAGAAAGGGGACATCATTGCAGGCAGCCTGGACTGAGCATGTGGGTTTGGTTGTCTAGGGAACCTGCTCAGGCTTTTCCATTCTTTCCTTACAAACAGGAAAACTTCTCTGGGCCTGTGTGCAGGCAGAGCCCTGAGGAGAGCACTTGGCACATGGTGCTGTGGGTTGGGACAGCCAGCTGCAGAGCTGAAGGGAAGAAGCCCCGCTGTGTCACAATGGCTCCTTGGCTTCATGTGCATCACCTGTGTCACCATGGTCTCCTTGATTCCATGAGGCCCCACTGTGTCACAATGGCTCCTTGGCTTCATGTGCATCACCTGTGTCACCATGGTCTCCTTGATTCCATGAGGCCCCACTGGGTCACAATGGCTCCTTGGCTTCATGTGCATCACCTGTGTCACCATGGTCTCCTTGATTCCATGAGGCCCCACTGTGTCACAATGGCTCCTTGGCTTCATGTGCATCACCTGTGTCACAATGGTCTCCTTGATTAAATGAGGCCCCACTGGGTCACAATGGCTCCTTGGCTTCATGTGAATCACCTGTGTCACCATGGTCTCGTTGATTCCATGAGGCCCCACTGGGTCACAATGGCTCCTTGGCTTCATGTGCATCACCTGTGTCACCATGGTCTCCTTGATTCCATGAGGCCCCACTGGGTCACAATGGCTCCTTGGCTTCATGTGCATCACCTGTGTCACCATGGTCTCCTTGATTCCATGAGGCCCCACTGTGTCACAATGGCTCCTTGGCTTCATGTGCATCACCTGTGTCACCATGGTCTCCTTGATTCCATGAGGCCCCACTGGGTCACAATGGCTCCTTGACTTCATGTGCATCACCTGTGTCAGCATGGTCTCCTTGATTCCATGAGGCCCCACTGGGTCACAATGGCTCCTTGGCTTCATGTGCATCACCTGTGTCACAATGGTCTCCTTGATTCCATGAAGAACACAAAAGCTTTGCATCAACACTGTGCAACAGCTGCTGAACACACCTGGGAGCATCTGCTTGCATCAAACGAGGGCTTCAAGCTGAGAATGGCAGCAGCAGCTTCCATCTGCAACAGAGAGCCAGGGAAAGGACAGGGACAGAGAATTCCGTGGAAAGACTGCGAGAATTCTGCTCCCAGACATCATTCCTGCTCACAGTGTCCCTTGTAGAAAGGGGACATCATTGCAGGCAGCCTGGACTGAGCATGTGGGTTTAGTTGTCTAGGGAACCTGCTCAGGCTTTTTCATTCTTTCCTTACAAACAGGAAAACTTCTCTGGGCCTGTGTGCAGGCAGAGCCCTGAGGAGAGTACTCGGCACATGGTGCCTCGGTGTGGGACAGCCAGCTGCAGAGCTGAAGGGAAGAAGCCCCGCTGTGTCACAATGGCTCCTTGGCTTCATGTGCATCACCTGTGTCACCATGGTCTCCTTGATTCCATGAGGCCCCACTGGGTCACAATGGCTCCTTGGCTTCATGTGCATCACCTGTGTCACCATGGTCTCCTTGATTCCATGAGGCCCCACTGTGTCACAATGGCTCCTTGGCTTCATGTGCATCACCTGTGTCACCATGGTCTCCTTGATTCCATGAGGCCCCACTGGGTCACAATGGCTCCTTGGCTTCATGTGCATCACCTGTGTCACCATGGTCTCCTTGATTCCATGAGGCCCCACTGGGTCACAATGGCTCCGTGGCTTCCATGTGGCCCCACTGTGTCACAATGGCCTCCTTGCTTCCATAGGTTTTCTATTGTAGCAATGGACTCCTTGGTTCTGTGAGCTACCCTGCTTTTTGCAGAGGTGTCTTTGGTTCCAACAAGGCCCTGTTGTGTCTCATGAGGAACACATTTCCATGTGGTTCCGTGATTCGCCACGGTGTCATCATGGAGCCTTTTTTCTAGGAGGTTCTGTACTGTCACAATTGTCTCCATGATGCCATGAGCCCCTGCAGTGTCACAATGGCTCCTTGCTTCCATGAGGAACACAAAAGCTTTGCATCAACACTGAGCAACAGCTGCTGAACACACCTGGGAGCATCTGCTTGCATCAAACGAGGGCTTCAAGCAGAGAAAGGCACCAGCAGCTTCCATCTGACACTGAGAGCCAGGGAAAGGACAGGGAGAGAGAATTCCGTGGAAAGACTGCGAAAATTCTGCTCCCAGAGATCATTCCTGCTCACAGTGTCCCTTGTAGAAAGGGGACATCATTGCAGGCAGCCTGGACTCAGCATGTGGGTTTGTTGTCTAGGGAACCTGCTCAGGCTTTTTCATTCTTTCCTTACAAACAGGAAAACTTCTCTGGGCCTGTGTGCAGGCAGAGCCCTGAGGAAAGCACTTGGCACATGGTGCTGTGGGCTGGGACAGCCAGCTGCAGAGCTGAAGGGAAGAAGCCCCGCTGTGTCACAATGGCTCCTTGGCTTCATGTGCATCACCTGTGTCACCATGGTCTCCTTGATTCCATGAGGCCCCACTGGGTCACAATGGCTCCTTGGCTTCATGTGCATCACCTGTGTCACCATGGTCTCCTTGATTCCATGAGGCCCCACTGGGTCACAATGGCTCCTTGGCTTCATGTGCATCACCTGTGTCACCATGGTCTCCTTGATTCCATGAGGCCCCACTGTGTCACAATGGCTCCTTGGCTTCATGTGCATCACCTGTGTCACCATGGTCTCCTTGATTCCATGAGGCCCCACTGGGTCACAATGGCTCCTTGGCTTCATGTGCATCACCTGTGTCACCATGGTCTCCTTGATTCCATGAGGCCCCACTGGGTCCCAATGGCTCCTTGGCTTCATGTGCATCACCTGTGTCACCATGGTCTCCTTGATTCCATGAGGCCCCGCTGTGTCACAATGGCTCCTTGGCTTCATGTGCATCACCTGTGTCACCATGGTCTCCTTGATTCCATGAGGCCCCACTGGGTCACAATGGCTCCTTTGCTTCATGTGAATCACCTGTGTCACCATGGTCTCCTTGATTCCATGAGGCCCCACTGGGTCACAATGGCTCCTTGGCTTCATGTGCATCACCTGTGTCACCATGGTCTCCTTGATTCCATGAGGCCCCACTGGGTCACAATGGCTCCTTGGCTTCATGTGCATCACCTGTGTCACCATGGTCTCCTTGATTCCATGAGGCCCCACTGTGTCACAATGGCTCCGTGGCTTCCATGTGGCCCCACTGTGTCACAATGGTCTCCTTGCTTCCATAGGTTTTCTATTGTAACAATGGACTCCTTGGTTCTGTGAGCTACCCTGCTTTTTGCACTGGTGTCTTTGGTTCCAACAAGGCCCTGCTGTGTCTCATGAGGAACACATTTCCATGTGGTTCCATGATTCCCCACGGTGTCACCATGGAGCCTTGTTTCTAGGAGGTTCTGTACTGTCACAATTGTCTCCTTGATGCCATGAGCCCCTGCAGTGTCACAATGGCTCCTTGCTTCCATGAGGAACACAAAAGCTTTGCATCAACACTGAGCAACATCTGGTGAACGCACCTGGGAGCATCTGCTTGCATCAAACGAGGGCTTCAAGCTGAGAAAGGCACCAGCAGCTTCCATCTGCAACAGAGAGCCAGGCAAAGGACAGGGACAGAGAATTCCGTGGAAAGACTGCGAGAATTCTGCTCCCAGAGATCATTCCTGCTCACAGTGTCCCTTGTAGAAAGGGGACATCATTGCAGGCAGCCTGGACTGAGCATGTGGGTTTGGTTGTCTAGGGAACCTGCTCAGGCTTTTTCATTCTTTCCTTACAAACAGGAAAACTTCTCTGGGCCTGTGTGCAGGCAGAGCCCTGAGGAAAGCACTTGGCACATGGTGCTGTGGGCTGGGACAGCCAGCTGCAGAGCTGAAGGGAAGAAGCCCCGCTGTGTCACAATGGCTCCTTGGCTTCATGTGCATCACCTGTGTCACCATGGTCTCCTTGATTCCATGAGGCCCCACTGGGTCACAATGGCTCCTTGGCTTCATGTGCATCACCTGTGTCACCATGGTCTCCTTGATTAAATGAGGCCCTGCTGTGTCACAATGGCTCCTTGGCTTCATGTGCATCACCTGTGTCACCATGGTCTCCTTGATTCCATGAGGCCCCACTGGGTCACAATGGCTCCTTGGCTTCATGTGCATCACCTGTGTCACCATGGTCTCCTTGATTCCATGAGGCCCCACTGGGTCACAATGGCTCCTTGGCTTCATGTGCATCACCTGTGTCACCATGGTCTCCTTGATTCCATGAGGCCCCACTGTGTCACAATGGCTCCTTGGCTTCATGTGCATCACCTGTGTCACCATGGTCTCCTTGATTCCATGAGGCCCCACTGTGTCACAATGGCTCCTTGTCTTCATGTGAATCACCTGTGTCACCATGGTCTCCTTGATTCCATGAGGCCCCACTGGGTCACAATGGCTCCTTGGCTTCATGTGCATCACCTGTGTCACCATGGTCTCCTTGATTCCATGAGGCCCCACTGGGTCACAATGGCTCCGTGGCTTCCATGTGGCCCCACTGGGTCACAATGGTCTCCTTGCTTCCATAGGTTTTCTATTGTAACAATGGACTCCTTGGTTCTGTGAGCTACCCTGCTTTTTTCACTGGTGTCTTTGGTTCCAACAAGGCCCTGCTGCGTCTCATGAGGAACACATTTCCATGTGGTTCCATGATTCGCCACGGTGTCATCATGGAGCCTTGTTTCTAGGAGGTTCTGTACTGTCACAATTGTCTCCTTGATGCCATGAGCCTCTGCAGTGTCACAATGGCTCCTTGCTTCCATGAGGAACACAAAAGCTTTGCATCAACACTGAGCAACAGCTGCTGAACACACCTGGGAGCATCTGCTTGCATCAAACGAGGGCTTCAAGCTGAGAATGGCAGCAGCAGCTTCCATCTGCAACAGAGAGCCAGGCAAAGGACAGGGACAGAGAATTCAGTGGAAAGACTGCGAGAATTCTGCTCCCAGAGATCATTCCTGCTCACAGTGTCCCTTGTAGAAAGGGGACATCATTGCAGGCAGCCTGGACTCAGCATGTGGGTTTGGTTGTCTAGGGAACCTGCTCAGGCTTTTTCATTCTTTCCTTACAAACAGGAAAACTTCTCTGGGCCTGTGTGCAGGCAGAGCCCTGAGGAGAGTACTTGGCACATGGTGCCTCGGTCTGGGACAGCCAGCTGCAGAGCTGAAGGGAAGAAGCCCCACTGTGTCACAATGGCTCCTTGGCTTCATGTGCATCACCTGTGTCACCATGGTCTCCTTGATTCCATGAGGCCCCACTGGGTCACAATGGCTCCTTGGCTTCATGTGCATCACCTGTGTCACCATGGTCTCCTTGATTCCATGAGGCCCCACTGGGTCACAATGGCTCCTTGGCTTCATGTGCATCACCTGTGTCACCATGGTCTCCTTGATTCCATGAGGCCCCACTGGGTCACAATGGCTCCTTGGCTTCATGTGCATCACCTGTGTCACCATGGTCTCCTTGATTCCATGAGGCCCCACTGGGTCACAATGGCTCCGTGGCTTCATGTGCATCACCTGTGTCACCATGGTCTCCTTGATTCCATGAGGCCCCACTGGGTCACAATGGCTCCGTGGCTTCCATGTGGCCCCACTGTGTCACAATGGCCTCCTTGCTTCCATAGGTTTTCTATTGTAGCAATGGACTCCTTGGTTCTGTGAGCTACCCTGCTTTTTGCAGAGGTGTCTTTGGTTCCAACAAGGCCCTGCTGTGTCTCATGAGGAACACATTTCCATGTGGTTCCGTGATTCGCCACGGTGTCATCATGGAGCCTTTTTTCTAGGAGGTTCTGTACTGTCACAATTGTCTCCATGATGCCATGAGCCCCTGCAGTGTCACAATGGCTCCTTGCTTCCATGAGGAACACAAAAGCTTTGCATCAACACTGAGCAACAGCTGCTGAACACACCTGGGAGCATCTGCTTGCATCAAACGAGGGCTTCAAGCAGAGAAAGGCACCAGCAGCTTCCATCTGACACTGAGAGCCAGGGAAAGGACAGGGAGAGAGAATTCCGTGGAAAGACTGCGAAAATTCTGCTCCCAGAGATCATTCCTGCTCACAGTGTCCCTTGTAGAAAGGGGACATCATTGCAGGCAGCCTGGACTCAGCATGTGGGTTTGTTGTCTAGGGAACCTGCTCAGGCGTTTTCATTCTTTCCTTACAAACAGGAAAACTTCTCTGGGCCTGTGTGCAGGCAGAGCCCTGAGGAAAGCACTTGGCACATGGTGCTGTGGGCTGGGACAGCCAGCTGCAGAGCTGAAGGGAAGAAGCCCCGCTGTGTCACAATGGCTCCTTGGCTTCATGTGCATCACCTGTGTCACCATGGTCTCCTTGATTCCATGAGGCCCCACTGGGTCACAATGGCTCCTTGGCTTCATGTGCATCACCTGTGTCACCATGGTCTCCTTGATTCCATGAGGCCCCACTGGGTCACAATGGCTCCTTGGCTTCATGTGCATCACCTGTGTCACCATGGTCTCCTTGATTCCATGAGGCCCCACTGTGTCACAATGGCTCCTTGGCTTCATGTGCATCACCTGTGTCACCATGGTCTCCTTGATTCCATGAGGCCCCACTGGGTCACAATGGCTCCTTGGCTTCATGTGCATCACCTGTGTCACCATGGTCTCCTTGATTCCATGAGGCCCCACTGGGTCACAATGGCTCCTTGGCTTCATGTGCATCACCTGTGTCACCATGGTCTCCTTGATTCCATGAGGCCCCGCTGTGTCACAATGGCTCCTTGGCTTCATGTGCATCACCTGTGTCACCATGGTCTCCTTGATTCCATGAGGCCCCACTGGGTCACAATGGCTCCTTTGCTTCATGTGAATCACCTGTGTCACCATGGTCTCCTTGATTCCATGAGGCCCCACTGGGTCACAATGGCTCCTTGGCTTCATGTGCATCACCTGTGTCACCATGGTCTCCTTGATTCCATGAGGCCCCACTGGGTCACAATGGCTCCTTGGCTTCATGTGCATCACCTGTGTCACCATGGTCTCCTTGATTCCATGAGGCCCCACTGTGTCACAATGGCTCCGTGGCTTCCATGTGGCCCCACTGTGTCACAATGGTCTCCTTGCTTCCATAGGTTTTCTATTGTAACAATGGACTCCTTGGTTCTGTGAGCTACCCTGCTTTTTGCACTGGTGTCTTTGGTTCCAACAAGGCCCTGCTGTGTCTCATGAGGAACACATTTCCATGTGGTTCCATGATTCCCCACGGTGTCACCATGGAGCCTTGTTTCTAGGAGGTTCTGTACTGTCACAATTGTCTCCTTGATGCCATGAGCCCCTGCAGTGTCACAATGGCTCCTTGCTTCCATGAGGAACACAAAAGCTTTGCATCAACACTGAGCAACATCTGGTGAACGCACCTGGGAGCATCTGCTTGCATCAAACGAGGGCTTCAAGCTGAGAAAGGCACCAGCAGCTTCCATCTGCAACAGAGAGCCAGGCAAAGGACAGGGACAGAGAATTCCGTGGAAAGACTGCGAGAATTCTGCTCCCAGAGATCATTCCTGCTCACAGTGTCCCTTGTAGAAAGGGGACATCATTGCAGGCAGCCTGGACTGAGCATGTGGGTTTGGTTGTCTAGGGAACCTGCTCAGGCTTTTCCATTCTTTCCTTACAAACAGGAAAACTTCTCTGGGCCTGTGTGCAGGCAGAGCCCTGAGGAAAGCACTTGGCACATGGTGCTGTGGGTTGGGACAGCCAGCTGCAGAGCTGAAGGGAAGAAGCCCCGCTGTGTCACAATGGCTCCTTGGCTTCATGTGCATCACCTGTGTCACCATGGTCTCCTTGATTCCATGAGGCCCCCCTGTGTCACAATGGCTCCTTGGCTTCATGTGCATCACCTGTGTCACCATGGTCTCCTTGATTCCATGAGGCCCCACTGTGTCACAATGGCTCCTTGGCTTCATGTGCATCACCTGTGTCACCATGGTCTCCTTGATTCCATGAGGCCCCACTGTGTCACAATGGCTCCTTGGCTTCATGTGCATCACCTGTGTCACAATGGTCTCCTTGATTAAATGAGGCCCCACTGGGTCACAATGGCTCCTTGGCTTCATGTGAATCACCTGTGTCACCATGGTCTCCTTGATTCCATGAGGCCCCACTGGGTCACAATGGCTCCTTGGCTTCATGTGCATCACCTGTGTCACCATGGTCTCCTTGATTCCATGAGGCCCCACTGTGTCACAATGGCTCCTTGGCTTCATGTGCATCACCTGTGTCACCATGGTCTCCTTCATTCCATGAGGCCCCACGGGGTCACAATGGCTCCTTGACTTCATGTGCATCACCTGTGTCAGCATGGTCTCCTTGATTCCATGAGGCCCCACTGGGTCACAATGGCTCCTTGGCTTCATGTGCATCACCTGTGTCACAATGGTCTCCTTGATTCCATGAAGAACACAAAAGCTTTGCATCAACACTGTGCAACAGCTGCTGAACACACCTGGGAGCATCTGCTTGCATCAAACGAGGGCTTCAAGCTGAGAATGGCAGCAGCAGCTTCCATCTGCAACAGAGAGCCAGGGAAAGGACAGGGACAGAGAATTCCGTGGAAAGACTGCGAGAATTCTGCTCCCAGACATCATTGCTGCTCACAGTGTCCCTTGTAGAAAGGGGACATCATTGCAGGCAGCCTGGACTGAGCATGTGGGTTTGGTTGTCTAGGGAACCTGCTCAGGCTTTTTCATTCTTTCCTTACAAACAGGAAAACTTCTCTGGGCCTGTGTGCAGGCAGAGCCCTGAGGAGAGTACTCGGCACATGGTGCCTCGGTGTGGGACAGCCAGCTGCAGAGCTGAAGGGAAGAAGCCCCGCTGTGTCACAATGGCTCCTTGGCTTCATGTGCATCACCTGTGTCACAATGGTCTCCTTGATTCCATGAGGCCCCACTGTGTCACAATGGCTCCTTGGCTTCATGTGCATCACCTGTGTCACCATGGTCTCCTTGATTCCATGAGGCCCCACTGGGTCACAATGGCTCCTTGGCTTCATGTGCATCACCTGTGTCACCATGGTCTCCTTGATTCCATGAGGCCCCACTGGGTCACAATGGCTCTGTGGCTTCCATGTGGCCCCACTGTGTCACAATGGCCTCCTTGCTTCCATAGGTTTTCTATTGTAGCAATGGACTCCTTGGTTCTGTGAGCTACCCTGCTTTTTGCAGAGGTGTCTTTGGTTCCAACAAGGCCCTGTTGTGTCTCATGAGGAACACATTTCCATGTGGTTCCATGATTCGCCACGGTGTCATCATGGAGCCTTTTTTCTAGGAGGTTCTGTACTGTCACAATTGTCTCCATGATGCCATGAGCCCCTGCAGTGTCACAATGGCTCCTTGCTTCCATGAGGAACACAAAAGCTTTGCATCAACACTGAGCAACAGCTGCTGAACGCACCTGGGAGCATCTGCTTGCATCAAACGAGGGCTTCAAGCTGAGAAAGGCACCAGCAGCTTCCATCTGCAACAGAGAGCCAGGGAAAGGACAGGGACAGAGAATTCCGTGGAAAGACTGCGAGAATTCTGCTCCCAGACATCATTCCTGCTCACAGTGTCCCTTGTAGAAAGGGGACATCATTGCAGGCAGCCTGGACTGAGCATGTGGGTTTGGTTGTCTAGGGAACCTGCTCAGGCTTTTTCATTCTTTCCTTACAAACAGGAAAACTTCTCTGGGCCTGTGTGCAGGCAGAGCCTGTAGGAGAGCACTTGGCACATGGTGCCTCGGTGTGGGACAGCCAGCTGCAGAGCTGAAGGGAAGAAGCCCCGCTGTGTCACAATGGCTCCTTGGCTTCATGTGCATCACCTGTGTCACCATGGTCTCCTTGATTCCATGATGCCCCACTGGGTCACAATGGCTCCTTGGCTTCATGTGCATCACCTGTGTCACCATGGTCTCCTTGATTCCATGAGGCCCCACTGTGTCACAATGGCTCCTTGGCTTCATGTGCATCACCTGTGTCACCATGGTCTCCTTGATTCCATGAGGCCCCACTGGGTCACAATGGCTCCTTGACTTCATGTGCATCACCTGTGTCACAATGGTCTCCTTGATTAAATGAGGCCCCACTGTGTCACAATGGCTCCTTGGCTTCATGTGAATCACCTGTGTCACCATGGTCTCGTTGATTCCATGAGGCCCCACTGGGTCACAATGGCTCCTTGGCTTCATGTGCATCACCTGTGTCACCATGGTCTCCTTGATTCCATGAGGCCCCACTGTGTCACAATGGCTCCTTGGCTTCATGTGCATCACCTGTGTCACCATGATCTCCTTGATTCCATGAGGCCCCACTGGGTCACAATGGCTCCTTGGCTTCATGTGCATCACCTGTGTCACCATGGTCTCCTTGATTCCATGAGGCCCCACTGGGTCACAATGGCTCCGTGGCTTCCATGTGGCCCCACTGTGTCACAATGGCCCCTTGCTTCCATAGGTTTTCTATTGTAACAATGGACTCCTTGGTTCTGTGAGCTACCCTGCTTTTTGCAGTGGTGTCTTTGGTTCCAACAAGGCCCTGCTGTGTCTCATGAGGAACACATTTCCATGTGGTTCCGTGATTCCCCACGGTGTCACCATGGAGCCTTGTTTCTAGGAGGTTCTGTAGTGTCACAATTGTCTCCTTGATGCCATGAGCCCCTGCAGTGTCACAATGGCTCCTTGCTTCCATGAGGAACACAAAAGCTTTGCATCAACACTGAGCAACAGCTGCTGAACACACCTGGGAGCATCTGCTTGCATCAAACGAGGGCTTCAAGCAGAGAATGGCAGCAGCAGCTTCCATCTGCAACAGAGAGCCAGGGAAAGGACAGGGACAGAGAATTCCGTGGAAAGACTGCGAGAATTCTGCTCCCAGAGATCATTCCTGCTCACAGTGTCCCTTGTAGAAAGGGGACATCATTGCAGGCAGCCTGGACTGAGCATGTGGGTTTGGTTGTCTAGGGAACCTGCTCAGGCTTTTCCATTCTTTCCTTACAAACAGGAAAACTTCTCCTGGGCCTGTGTGCAGGCAGAGCCCTGAGGAGAGCAGTTGGCACATGGTGCTGTGGGCTGGGACAGCCAGCTGCAGAGGTGAAGGGAAGAAGCCCCGCTGTGTCACAATGGCTCCTTGGCTTCATGTGCATCACCTGTGTCACCATGGTCTCCTTGATTCCATGAGGCCCCACTGTGTCACAATGGCTCCTTGGCTTCATGTGCATCACCTGTGTCACCATGGTCTCCTTGATTCCATGAGGCCCCACTGGGTCACAATGGCTCCTTGGCTTCATGTGCATCACCTGTGTCACCATGGTCTCCTTGATTCCATGAGGCCCCACTGGGTCACAATGGCTCCGTGGCTTCCATGTGGCCCCACTGTGTCACAATGGTCTCCTTGCTTCCATAGGTTTTCTATTGTAACAATGGACTCCTTGGTTCTGTGAGCTACCCTGCTTTTTGCAGAGGTGTCTTTGGTTCCAACAAGGCCCTGCTGTGTCTCATGAGGAACACATTTCCATGTGGTTCCGTGATTCGCCACGGTGTCACCATGGAGCCTTGTTTCTAGGAGGTTCTGTACTGTCACAATTGTCTCCTTGATGCCATGAGCCCCTGCAGTGTCACAATGGCTCCTTGCTTCCATGAGGAACACAAAAGCTTTGCATCAACACTGAGCAACAGCTGCTGAACACACCTAGGAGCATCTGCTTGCATCAAACGAGGGCTTCAAGCAGAGAATGGCAGCAGAAGCTTCCATCTGCAACAGAGAGCCAGGGAAAGGACAGGGACAGAGAATTCAGTGGAAAGACTGCGAGAATTCTGCTCCCAGACATCATTCCTGCTCACAGTGTCCCTTGTAGAAAGGGGACATCATTGCAGGCAGCCTGGACTGAGCATGTGGGTTTGGTTGTCTAGGGAACCTGCTCAGGCTTTTCCATTCTTTCCTTACAAACAGGAAAACTTCTCTGGGCCTGTGTGCAGGCAGAGCCCTGAGGAGAGCAGTTGGCACATGGTGCCTCGGTGTGGGACAGCCAGCTGCAGAGCTGAAGGGAAGAAGCCCCGCTGGGTCACAATGGCTCCTTGGCTTCATGTGCATCACCTGTGTCACCATGGTCTCCTTGATTCCATGAGGCCCCACTGGGTCACAATGGCTCCTTGGATTCATGTGCATCACCTGTGTCACAATGGTCTCCTTGATTCCATGAGGCCCCACTGGGTCACAATGGCTCCTTGGCTTCATGTGCATCACCTGTGTCACCATGGTCTCCTTGATTCCATGAGGCCCCACTGGGTCACAATGGCTCCTTGACTTCATGTGCATCACCTGTGTCACCATGGTCTCCTTGATTCCATGAGGCCCCGCTGTGTCACAATGGATCCTTGACTTCATGTGCATCACCTGTGTCACCATGGTCTCCTTGATTCCATGAGGCCCCGCTGTGTCACAATGGCTCCTTGGCTTCATGTGCATCACCTGTGTCACCATGGTCTCCTTGATTCCATGAGGCCCCACTGGGTCACAATGGCTCCTTGGCTTCATGTGCATCACCTGTGTCACCATGGTCTCCTTGATTCCATGAGGCCCCACTGTGTCACAATGGCTCCTGGGCTTCCATGTGGCCCCACTGTGTCACAATGGCCCCATGCTTCCATAGGTTTTCTATTGTAACAATGGACTCCTTGGTTCTGTGAGCTACCCTGCTTTTTGCACTGGTGTCTTTGGTTCCAACAAGGCCCTGCTGTGTCTCATGAGGAACACATTTCCATGTGGTTCCATGATTCCCCACAGTGTCACCATGGAGCCTTGTTTCTAGGAGGTTCTGTAGTGTCACAATTGTCTCCTTGATGCCATGAGCCCCTGCAGTGTCACAATGGCTCCTTGCTTCCATGAGGAACACAAAAGCTTTGCATCAACACTGAGCAACAGCTGCGGAACACACCTGGGAGCATCTGCTTGCATCAAACAAGGGCTTCAAGCTGAGAATGGCAGCAGCAGCTTCCATCTGCAACAGAGAGCCAGGCAAAGGACAGGGACAGAGAATTCAGTGGAAAGACGGCGAGAATTCTGCTCCCAGAGATCATTCCTGCTCACAGTGTCCCTTGTAGAAAGGGGACATCATTGCAGGCAGCCTGGACTGAGCATGTGGGTTTGGTTGTCTAGGGAACCTGCTCAGGCTTTTTCATTCTTTCCTTACAAACAGGAAAACTTCTCTGGGCCTGTGTACAGGCAGAGCCCTGAGGAGAGTACTTGGCACATGGTGCCTCGGTGTGGGACAGCCAGCTGCAGAGCTGAAGGGAAGAAGCCCCGCTGTGTCACAATGGCTCCTTGGCTTCATGTGCATCACCTGTGTCACCATGCTGTCCTTGATTCCATGAGGCCCCGCTGTGTCACAATGGCTCCTTGGCTTCATGTGCATCACCTGTGTCACCATGGTCTCCTTGATTCCATGATGCCCCTCTGGGTCACAATGGCTCCGTGGCTTCCATGTGGCCCCACTGTGTCACAATGGTCTCCTTGCTTCCATAGGTTTTCTATTGTAGCAATGGACTCCTTGGTTCTGTGAGCTACCCTGCTTTTTGCAGAGGTGTCTTTGGTTCCAACAATGCCCTGCTGCGTCTCATGAGGAACACATTTCCATGTGGTTCCGTGATTCCACACGGTGTCATCATGGAGCCTTGTTTCTAGGAGGTTCTGTACTGTCACAATTGTCTCCATGATGCCATGAGCCCCTGCAGTGTCACAATGGCTCCTTGCTTCCATGAGGAACACAAAAGCTTTGCATCAACACTGAGCAACAGCTGCTGAACACACCTGGGAGCATCTGCTTGCATCAAACGAGGGCTTCAAGCAGAGAATGGCAGCAGCAGCTTCCATCTGCAACAGAGAGCCAGGGAAAGGACAGGGACAGAGAATTCAGTGGAAAGACTGCGAGAATTCTGCTCCCAGACATCATTCCTGCTCACAGTGTCCCTTGTAGAAAGGGGACATCATTGCAGGCAGCCTGGACTGAGCATGTGGGTTTGGTTGTCTAGGGAACCTGCTCAGGCTTTTTCATTCTTTCCTTACAAACAGGAAAACTTCTCTGGGCCTGTGTGCAGGCAGAGCCCTGAGGAGAGCACTTGGCACATGGTGCCTCGGTGTGGGACAGCCAGCTGCAGAGCTGAAGGGAAGAAGCCCCGCTGTGTCACAATGGCTCCTTGGCTTCATGTGCATCACCTGTGTCACCATGGTCTCCTTGATTCCATGAGGCCCCACTGGGTCACAATGGCTCCTTGGCTTCATGTGAATCACCTGTGTCAGCATGGTCTCCTTGATTCCATGAGGCCCCACTGGGTCACAATGGCTCCTTGGCTTCATGTGCATCACCTGTGTCACCATGGTCTCCTTGATTAAATGAGGCCCCACTGGGTCACAATGGCTCCTTGGCTTCATGTGCATCACCTGTGTCACAATGGTCTCCTTGATTCCATGAGCCCCCACTGTGTCACAATGGCTCCTTGGCTTCATGTGAATCACCTGTGTCACCATGGTCTCCTTGATTCCATGAGGCCCCGCTGTGTCACAATGGCTCCTTGGCTTCATGTGCATCACCTGTGTCACCATGGTCTCCTTGATTCCATGAGGCCCCACTGTGTCACAATGGCTCCTTGGCTTCATGTGCATCACCTGTGTCACCATGGTCTCCTTGATTCCATGAGGCCCCACTGAGTCACAATGGCTCCTTGGCTTCATGTGCATCACCTGTGTCACAATGGTCTCCTTGATTCCATGAGGCCCCACTGGGTCACAATGGCTCCTTGGCTTCCATGTGGCCCCACTGTGTCACAATGGCCCCTTGCTTCCATAGGTTTTCTATTGTAACAATGGACTCCTTGGTTCTGTGAGCTACCCTGCTTTTTGCAGAGGTGTCTTTGGTTCCAACAAAGCCCTGCTGTGTCTCATGAGGAACACATTTCCATGTGGTTCCATGATTCGCCACGGTGTCACCATGGAGTCTTGTTTCTAGGAGGTTCTGTAGTGTCACAATTGTCTCCTTGATCCCATGAGCCCCTGCAGTGTCACAATGGCTCCTTGCTTCCATGAGGAACACAAAAGCTTTGCATCAACACTGAGCAACAGCTGCTGAACGCACCTGGGAGCATCTGCTTGCATCAAACGAGGGCTTCAAGCTTAGAAAGGCAGCAGCAGCTTCCATCTGCAACAGAGAGCCAGGGAAAGGACAGGGACAGAGAATTCCGTGGAAAGACTGCGAGAATTCTGCTCCCAGACATCATTCCTGCTCACAGTGTCCCTTGTAGAAAGGGGACATCATTGCAGGCAGCCTGGACTGAGCATGTGGGTTTGGTTGTCTAGGGAACCTGCTCAGGCTTTTCCATTCTTTCCTTACAAACAGGAAAACTTCTCTGGGCCTGTGTGCAGGCAGAGCCCTGAGGAGAGCACTTGGCACATGGTGCTGTGGGTTGGGACAGCCAGCTGCAGAGCTGAAGGGAAGAAGCCCCGCTGTGTCACAATGGCTCCTTGGCTTCATGTGCATCACCTGTGTCACCATGGTCTCCTTGATTCCATGAGGCCCCACTGTGTCACAATGGCTCCTTGGCTTCATGTGCATCACCTGTGTCACCATGGTCTCCTTGATTCCATGAGGCCCCACTGTGTCACAATGGCTCCTTGGCTTCATGTGCATCACCTGTGTCACCATGGTCTCCTTGATTCCATGAGGCCCCACTGTGTCACAATGGCTCCTTGGCTTCATGTGCATCACCTGTGTCACAATGGTCTCCTTGATTAAATGAGGCCCCACTGGGTCACAATGGCTCCTTGGCTTCATGTGAATCACCTGTGTCACCATGGTCTCCTTGATTCCATGAGGCCCCACTGGGTCACAATGGCTCCTTGGCTTCATGTGCATCACCTGTGTCACCATGGTCTCCTTGATTCCATGAGGCCCCACTGGGTCACAATGGCTCCTTGGCTTCATGTGCATCACCTGTGTCACCATGGTCTCCTTGATTCCATGAGGCCCCACGGGGTCACAATGGCTCCTTGACTTCATGTGCATCACCTGTGTCAGCATGGTCTCCTTGATTCCATGAGGCCCCACTGGGTCACAATGGCTCCTTGGCTTCATGTGCATCACCTGTGTCACAATGGTCTCCTTGATTCCATGAAGAACACAAAAGCTTTGCATCAACACTGTGCAACAGCTGCTGAACACACCTGGGAGCATCTGCTTGCATCAAACGAGGGCTTCAAGCTGAGAATGGCAGCAGCAGCTTCCATCTGCAACAGAGAGCCAGGGAAAGGACAGGGACAGAGAATTCCGTGGAAAGACTGCGAGAATTCTGCTCCCAGACATCATTCCTGCTCACAGTGTCCCTTGTAGAAAGGGGACATCATTGCAGGCAGCCTGGACTGAGCATGTGGGTTTGGTTGTCTAGGGAACCTGCTCAGGCTTTTTCATTCTTTCCTTACAAACAGGAAAACTTCTCCTGGGCCTGTGTGCAGGCAGAGCCCTGAGGAGAGTACTCGGCACATGGTGCCTCGGTGTGGGACAGCCAGCTGCAGAGCTGAAGGGAAGAAGCCCCGCTGGGTCACAATGGCTCCTTGGCTTCATGTGCATCACCTGTGTCACCATGGTCTCCTTGATTCCATGAGGCCCCACTGTGTCACAATGGCTCCTTGGCTTCATGTGCATCACCTGTGTCACCATGGTCTCCTTGATTCCATGAGGCCCCACTGTGTCACAATGGCTCCTTGGCTTCATGTGCATCACCTGTGTCACCATGGTCTCCTTGATTCCATGAGGCCCCACTGTGTCACAATGGCTCCGTGGCTTCCATGTGGCCCCACTGTGTCACAATGGCCTCCTTGCTTCCATAGGTTTTCTATTGTAGCAATGGACTCCTTGGTTCTGTGAGCTACCCTGCTTTTTGCAGAGGTGTCTTTGGTTCCAACAAGGCCCTGTTGTGTCTCATGAGGAACACATTTCCATGTGGTTCCATGATTCGCCACGGTGTCATCATGGAGCCTTTTTTCTAGGAGGTTCTGTACTGTCACAATTGTCTCCATGATGCCATGAGCCCCTGCAGTGTCACAATGGCTCCTTGCTTCCATGAGGAACACAAAAGCTTTGCATCAACACTGAGCAACAGCTGCTGAACACACCTGGGAGCATCTGCTTGCATCAAAAGAGGGCTTCAAGCTGAGAATGGCAGCAGCAGCTTCCATCTGACACTGAGAGCCAGGGAAAGGACAGGGAGAGAGAATTCCGTGGAAAGACTGCGAAAATTCTGCTCCCAGACATCATTCCTGCTCACAGTGTCCCTTGTAGAAAGGGGACATCATTGCAGGCAGCCTGGACTCAGCATGTGGGTTTGTTGTCTAGGGAACCTGCTCAGGCGTTTTCATTCTTTCCTTACAAACAGGAAAACTTCTCTGGGCCTGTGTGCAGGCAGAGCCCTGAGGAGAGCACTTGGCACATGGTGCTGTGGGCTGGGACAGCCAGCTGCAGAGCTGAAGGGAAGAAGCCCCGCTGTGTCACAATGGCTCCTTGGCTTCATGTGCATCACCTGTGTCACCATGGTCTCCTTGATTCCATGAGGCCCCACTGGGTCACAATGGCTCCTTGGCTTCATGTGCATCACCTGTGTCACCATGGTCTCCTTGATTCCATGAGGCCCCACTGTGTCACAATGGCTCCTTGGCTTCATGTGCATCACCTGTGTCACCATGGTCTCCTTGATTCCATGAGGCCCCACTGGGTCACAATGGCTCCTTGGCTTCATGTGCATCACCTGTGTCACCATGGTCTCCTTGATTCCATGAGGCCCCACTGGGTCACAATGGCTCCTTGGCTTCATGTGCATCACCTGTGTCACCATGGTCTTCTTGATTCCATGAGGCCCCACTGGGTCACAATGGCTCCTTGGCTTCATGTGCATCACCTGTGTCACCATGGTCTCCTTGATTCCATGAGGCCCCACTGGGTCACAATGGCTCCTTGGCTTCATGTGCATCACCTGTGTCACCATGGTCTCCTTGATTCCATGAGGCCCCTCTGGGTCACAATGGCTCCGTGGCTTCCATGTGGCCCCACTGTGTCACAATGGTCTCCTTGCTTCCATAGGTTTTCTATTGTAACAATGGACTCCTTGGTTCTGTGAGCTACCCTGCTTTTTGCACTGGTGTCTTTGGTTCCAACAAGGCCCTGCTGTGTCTCATGAGGAACACATTTCCATGTGGTTCCATGATTCCCCACGGTGTCACCATGGAGCCTTTTTTCTAGGAGGTTCTGTACTGTCACAATTGTCTCCTTGATGCCATGAGCCCCTGCAGTGTCACAATGGCTCCTTGCTTCCATGAGGAACACAAAAGCTTTGCATCAACACTGAGCAACATCTGGTGAACGCACCTGGGAGCATCTGCTTGCATCAAACGAGGGCTTCAAGCTGAGAATGGCACCAGCAGCTTCCATCTGCAACAGAGAGCCAGGCAAAGGACAGGGACAGAGAATTCCGTGGAAAGACTGCGAGAATTCTGCTCCCAGAGATCATTCCTGCTCACAGTGTCCCTTGTAGAAAGGGGACATCATTGCAGGCAGCCTGGACTGAGCATGTGGGTTTGGTTGTCTAGGGAACCTGCTCAGGCTTTTTCATTCTTTCCTTACAAACAGGAAAACTTCTCTGGGCCTGTGTGCAGGCAGAGCCCTGAGGAAAGCACTTGGCACATGGTGCTGTGGGCTGGGACAGCCAGCTGCAGAGCTGAAGGGAAGAAGCCCCGCTGTGTCACAATGGCTCCTTGGCTTCATGTGCATCACCTGTGTCACCATGGTCTCCTTGATTCCATGAGGCCCCACTGGGTCACAATGGCTCCTTGGCTTCATGTGCATCACCTGTGTCACCATGGTCTCCTTGATTAAATGAGGCCCTGCTGTGTCACAATGGCTCTTTGGCTTCATGTGCATCACCTGTGTCACCATGGTCTCCTTGATTCCATGAGGCCCCACTGGGTCACAATGGCTCCTTGGCTTCATGTGCATCACCTGTGTCACCATGGTCTCCTTGATTCCATGAGGCCCCACTGTGTCTCAATGGCTCCTTGGCTTCATGTGCATCACCTGTGTCACCATGGTCTCCTTGATTAAATGAGGCCCTGCTGTGTCACAATGGCTCCTTGGCTTCATGTGCATCACCTGTGTCACCATGGTCTCCTTGATTCCATGAGCCCCCACTGTGTCACAATGGCTCCTTGGCTTCATGTGAATCACCTGTGTCACCATGGTCTCCTTGATTCCATGAGGCCCCGCTGTGTAACAATGGCTCCTTGGCTTCATGTGCATCACCTGTGTCACCATGGTCTCCTTGATTCCATGAGGCCCCACTGTGTCACAATGGCTCCTTGGCTTCATGTGCATCACCTGTGTCACCATGGTCTCCTTGATTCCATGAGGCCCCACTGGGTCACAATGGCTCCTTGGCTTCATGTGCATCACCTGTGTCACAATGGTCTCCTTGATTCCATGAGGCCCCACTGGGTCACAATGGCTCCTTGGCTTCCATGTGGCCCCACTGTGTCACAATGGCCCCTTGCTTCCATAGGTTTTCTATTGTAACAATGGACTCCTTGGTTCTGTGAGCTACCCTGCTTTTTGCAGAGGTGTCTTTGGTTCCAACAAGGCCCTGCTGTGTCTCATGAGGAACACATTTCCATGTGGTTCCATGATTCGCCACGGTGTCATCATGGAGTCTTGTTTCTAGGAGGTTCTGTACTGTCACAATTGTCTCCTTGATGCCATGAGCCCCTGCAGTGTCACAATGGCTCCTTGCTTCCATGAGGAACACAAAAGCTTTGCATCAACACTGAGCAACAGCTGCTGAACGCACCTGGGAGCATCTGCTTGCATCAAACGAGGGCTTCAAGCTGAGAAAGGCACCAGCAGCTTCCATCTGCAACAGAGAGCCAGGGAAAGGACAGGGACAGAGAATTCCGTGGAAAGACTGCGAGAATTCTGCTCCCAGAGATCATTCCTGCTCACAGTGTCCCTTGTACAAAGGGGACATCATTGCAGGCAGCCTGGACTGAGCATGTGGGTTTGGTTGTCTAGGGAACCTGCTCAGGCTTTTCCATTCTTTCCTTACAAACAGGAAAACTTCTCTGGGCCTGTGTGCAGGCAGAGCCCTGAGGAGAGCACTTGGCACATGGTGCTGTGGGTTGGGACAGCCAGCTGCAGAGCTGAAGGGAAGAAGCCCCGCTGTGTCACAATGGCTCCTTGGCTTCATGTGCATCACCTGTGTCACCATGGTCTCCTTGATTCCATGAGGCCCCACTGTGTCACAATGGCTCCTTGGCTTCATGTGCATCACCTGTGTCACCATGGTCTCCTTGATTCCATGAGGCCCCACTGGGTCACAATGGCTCCTTGGCTTCATGTGCATCACCTGTGTCACCATGGTCTCCTTGATTCCATGAGGCCCCACTGGGTCACAATGGCTCCTTGGCTTCATGTGCATCACCTGTGTCACAATGGTCTCCTTGATTAAATGAGGCCCCACTGGGTCACAATGGCTCCTTGGCTTCATGTGAATCACCTGTGTCACCATGGTCTCGTTGATTCCATGAGGCCCCACTGGGTCACAATGGCTCCTTGGCTTCATGTGCATCACCTGTGTCACCATGGTCTCCTTGATTCCATGAGGCCCCACTGGGTCACAATGGCTCCTTGGCTTCATGTGCATCACCTGTGTCACCATGGTCTCCTTGATTCCATGAGGCCCCACTGTGTCACAATGGCTCCTTGGCTTCATGTGCATCACCTGTGTCACCATGGTCTCCTTGATTCCATGAGGCCCCACTGGGTCACAATGGCTCCTTGACTTCATGTGCATCACCTGTGTCAGCATGGTCTCCTTGATTCCATGAGGCCCCACTGTGTCACAATGGCTCCTTGGCTTCATGTGCATCACCTGTGTCACAATGGTCTCCTTGATTCCATGAAGAACACAAAAGCTTTGCATCAACACTGTGCAACAGCTGCTGAACACACCTGGGAGCATCTGCTTGCATCAAACGAGGGCTTCAAGCTGAGAATGGCAGCAGCAGCTTCCATCTGCAACAGAGAGCCAGGGAAAGGACAGGGACAGAGAATTCCGTGGAAAGACTGCGAGAATTCTGCTCCCAGACATCATTCCTGCTCACAGTGTCCCTTGTAGAAAGGGGACATCATTGCAGGCAGCCTGGACTGAGCATGTGGGTTTAGTTGTCTAGGGAACCTGCTCAGGCTTTTTCATTCTTTCCTTACAAACAGGAAAACTTCTCTGGGCCTGTGTGCAGGCAGAGCCCTGAGGAGAGTACTCGGCACATGGTGCCTCGGTGTGGGACAGCCAGCTGCAGAGCTGAAGGGAAGAAGCCCCGCTGTGTCACAATGGCTCCTTGGCTTCATGTGCATCACCTGTGTCACCATGGTCTCCTTGATTCCATGAGGCCCCACTGGGTCACAATGGCTCCTTGGCTTCATGTGCATCACCTGTGTCACCATGGTCTCCTTGATTCCATGAGGCCCCACTGTGTCACAATGGCTCCTTGGCTTCATGTGCATCACCTGTGTCACCATGGTCTCCTTGATTCCATGAGGCCCCACTGGGTCACAATGGCTCCTTGGCTTCATGTGCATCACCTGTGTCACCATGGTCTCCTTGATTCCATGAGGCCCCACTGGGTCACAATGGCTCCGTGGCTTCCATGTGCATCACCTGTGTCACCATGGTCTCCTTGATTCCATGAGGCCCCACTGGGTCACAATGGCTCCTTGGCTTCATGTGCATCACCTGTGTCACCATGGTCTCCTTGATTCCATGAGGCCCCGCTGTGTCACAATGGCTCCTTGGCTTCATGTGCATCACCTGTGTCACCATGGTCTCCTTGATTCCATGAGGCCCCACTGTGTCACAATGGCTCCTTGGCTTCATGTGAATCACCTGTGTCACCATGGTCTCCTTGATTCCATGAGGCCCCACTGTGTCACAATGGCTCCTTGGCTTCATGTGCATCACCTGTGTCACCATGGTCTCCTTGATTCCATGAGGCCCCACTGGGTCACAATGGCTCCTTGGCTTCATGTGCATCACCTGTGTCACCATGGTCTCCTTGATTCCATGAGGCCCCACTGGGTCACAATGGCTCCTTGGCTTCATGTGCATCACCTGTGTCACCATGGTCTCCTTGATTCCATGAGGCCCCACTGGGTCACGGCTCCGTGGCTTCCATGTGGCCCCACTGTGTCACAATGGTCTCCTTGCTTCCATAGGTTTTCTATTGTAACAATGGACTCCTTGGTTCTGTGAGCTACCCTGCTTTTTGCACTGGTGTCTTTGGTTCCAACAAGGCCCTGCTGTGTCTCATGAGGAACACATTTCCATGTGGTTCCATGATTCCCCACGGTGTCACCATGGAGCCTTGTTTCTAGGAGGTTCTGTACTGTCACAATTGTCTCCTTGATGCCATGAGCCCCTGCAGTGTCACAATGGCTCCTTGCTTCCATGAGGAACACAAAAGCTTTGCATCAACACTGAGCAACATCTGGTGAACGCACCTGGGAGCATCTGCTTGCATCAAACGAGGGCTTCAAGCTGAGAAAGGCACCAGCAGCTTCCATCTGCAACAGAGAGCCAGGCAAAGGACAGGGACAGAGAATTCCGTGGAAAGACTGCGAGAATTCTGCTCCCAGAGATCATTCCTGCTCACAGTGTCCCTTGTAGAAAGGGGACATCATTGCAGGCAGCCTGGACTGAGCATGTGGGTTTGGTTGTCTAGGGAACCTGCTCAGGCTTTTTCATTCTTTCCTTACAAACAGGAAAACTTCTCTGGGCCTGTGTGCAGGCAGAGCCCTGAGGAAAGCACTTGGCACATGGTGCTGTGGGCTGGGACAGCCAGCTGCAGAGCTGAAGGGAAGAAGCCCCGCTGTGTCACAATGGCTCCTTGGCTTCATGTGCATCACCTGTGTCACCATGGTCTCCTTGATTCCATGAGGCCCCACTGGGTCACAATGGCTCCTTGGCTTCATGTGCATCACCTGTGTCACCATGGTCTCCTTGATTCCATGAGGCCCTGCTGTGTCACAATGGCTCCTTGGCTTCATGTGCATCACCTGTGTCACCATGGTCTCCTTGATTCCATGAGGCCCCACTGTGTCACAATGGCTCCTTGGCTTCATGTGCATCACCTGTGTCACCATGGTCTCCTTGATTCCATGAGGCCCCACTGGGTCACAATGGCTCCTTGGCTTCATGTGCATCACCTGTGTCACCATGGTCTCCTTGATTCCATGAGGCCCCACTGTGTCACAATGGCTCCTTGGCTTCATGTGCATCACCTGTGTCACCATGGTCTCCTTGATTCCATGAGGCCCCACTGGGTCACAATGGCTCCTTGGATTCATGTGCATCACCTGTGTCACCATGGTCTCCTTGATTCCATGAGGCCCCACTGGGTCACAATGGCTCCTTGGCTTCATGTGCATCACCTGTGTCACCATGGTCTCCTTGATTCCATGAGGCCCCACTGGGTCACAATGGCTCCGTGGCTTCCATGTGGCCCCACTGTGTCACAATGGTCTCCTTGCTTCCATAGGTTTTCTATTGTAACAATGGACTCCTTGGTTCTGTGAGCTACCCTGCTTTTTTCACTGGTGTCTTTGGTTCCAACAAGGCCCTGCTGCGTCTCATGAGGAACACATTTCCATGTGGTTCCATGATTCGCCACGGTGTCATCATGGAGTTTTGTTTCTAGGAGGTTCTGTACTGTCACAATTGTCTCCTTGATGCCATGAGCCTCTGCAGTGTCACAATGGCTCCTTGCTTCCATGAGGAACACAAAAGCTTTGCATCAACACTGAGCAACAGCTGCTGAACACACCTGGGAGCATCTGCTTGCATCAAACGAGGGCTTCAAGCTGAGAATGGCAGCAGCAGCTTCCATCTGCAACAGAGAGCCAGGCAAAGGACAGGGACAGAGAATTCAGTGGAAAGACTGCGAGAATTCTGCTCCCAGAGATCATTCCTGCTCACAGTGTCCCTTGTAGAAAGGGGACATCATTGCAGGCAGCCTGGACTGAGCATGTGGGTTTGGTTGTCTAGGGAACCTGCTCAGGCTTTTTCATTCTTTCCTTACAAACAGGAAAACTTCTCTGGGCCTGTGTGCAGGCAGAGCCCTGAGGAGAGTACTTGGCACATGGTGCCTCGGTCTGGGACAGCCAGCTGCAGAGCTGAAGGGAAGAAGCCCCACTGTGTCACAATGGCTCCTTGGCTTCATGTGCATCACCTGTGTCACCATGGTCTCCTTGATTCCATGAGGCCCCACTGGGTCACAATGGCTCCTTGGCTTCATGTGCATCACCTGTGTCACCATGGTCTCCTTGATTCCATGAGGCCCCACTGGGTCACAATGGCTCCTTGGCTTCATGTGCATCACCTGTGTCACCATGGTCTCCTTGATTCCATGAGGCCCCAC